>NC_089283.1:10303675-10624710 GCF_963678975.1 Dysidea avara | reverse complement strand
ACTATAAAGCAGTACAATAACAATAACAATATTGATCAAGTAAAGCCTAAATATGAAGGGGGGGGGGGGGCTTCAGCCCCCAAAGCCCCCCCTGGATCCGCCCCTGATAGGTGTCCTAGCTGTTCCCTACCAATAGGGAAAGTCTAGATACGCCACTGAGCCACTGAGAATTTATATGCCTAAATATTTCGAGGGGAAATTTTCGCAGATTTCGCGGTTTTGGGGTTATCAGCGAAAATTTTAGCTTTGAAATATTTAGACCTCCATATAGTCTAATACATTTTGGGAGTGTTTGCAAATCCGCGAAAATTTTATTTTCAGCAACATTGCTCAACCTCGAAATATTTAGGTGCGTAAGGCCATACCTATTTGAAAAGTTGTTGCTCGGACCCGACCGACCCTCTTTTTATAAAAGACCAAAAAAAAACTCACGTGATTGTTATGTTGGCGGACTTGTAGCCGAAATGGCGGCTAATGCGTGGTTATCTGTTATAGCGAAGAAAGGAGCTGTTGTTGTGTACCCTCGTACAATTCGTTGTCAACAATGGAATGAAACGTTTGGAATGGTTTTTAAAAAAATATGATGTTTGTTTTCCCCGACCTACCGACCCTAACTTTTCCTTTAAAAATCCGAGCAACAATTTTTCAAATAGGTATGGCCTAAAAATCACCAAAACAATAATTCTTTTTAGAAGCACCTATTTCGTGTAAACCGCGAGCCGGGCTAGCAATTTCAAGTGATTTATTATTATTATCAAACCTCAATTGTAGACTATAATGCATATATTAGCTACAGATTCATTAATTAATACTTGTGTAATTCTGCAGTTTCTGTGTAAATCGTTACATGTATAGCTATATCGCCATGAGAGCCATCTTTGCATGTGAGAACACTGATGCTGTTTTGTTGGTTGATGCCAGTAATGCCTTCAACCAAGTTAATCATCAAAGTTCCTTGCACTGTTCACCTATGGGGTGCCTGTTAGACTTTTTATTACTGGAGCGGGGGAAATAGCTTCTACAGAAGGCACTACACAGGGTGATCCTCTTGCCATGGCAATGTATGCTTTGGCAGTTACCCCTCTAATCCGCTTTCTTCATCAGTCTCAGCGGATGTTTCGCAGGTGTGGTATGCTGATGATGCTACTGCAGCTGGACAACTTGCCCCTCTATTGCTTTGGTGGAAACATCTTTTGACGTATGGCCCAATGTATGGCTACATTCCCAATGTAGCAAAGACATGCCTTGTAGTAAAACCTGATCAACTTGATTCTGTTCAGACAATATTTAATGGCACTAATATCTAGATATCTTGTGAGGGCCAACATCACCTGGGTGCTGCAATTGGAACAAGATCATTTACTGAACAATATGTCTCCAAGAAAGTAAAGATGTGGTCTGAGGAGATTCTTGCTTTATCTAATATTGCTCAAACACATCCCCATAGTACTTACAGTGCTTTTACTCACAGTATCAAGTATTGCTGGAATTATGTAATGCATACCATTGAATCAGTGGGTACATTGTTTCAACCTCATGAAGATGCTATTCACCAACATTTTCTTCCTGCCTTAACAGGTCGGATGCCCAGCTCTGATTGAGGTAGAGAGAGAACTACTTTCTCTTCCTTGCTGCTTTGGTGGATTAAACTTACCCAACCCCACCTGTAGTAGTGATTTTAAATTTTCATCATCTAGGTTGCTGAGTGCTAGCTTAGCAGCCTTAATACAGCAACAGACTGAGGATTTCCATATCCCCTGCCTTCAGCAGGCTCGTTCCACCATTCATCGGTCCAGACAACAATCACTGATATCCAGCCTATAGGATATTAAGTCTCGTGTAGATTCTCAACTTCAACAAACCATTGATTTAATTAGTGTAAAGTGTTCCTCACTTTGGTTGACTACTCTTCCACTTCAGGAACGGGGATTTCATTTGAATAAGCAAGAGTTTAGAGATGCACTGTGCCTCAGGTATGGCTGGCAATTGTCAAATGTTCCAAGTCACTGTGTTTTGTGGAACTGCTTTTAGTGTTGCATGATCATGCCATGATTTGTCAACATGGTGGCTTGACTTTTATCCGTCATAATGAATTATGAGATCTCACGGCAGAATGGTTACAGGAAGTGTGTCATGATATTGCTGTTGAGCCTCCTCTGTTACCTCTCGCTGGGGAATCCATCACACCATCTTCTGCTAATTGTAGTAACAATACAATGGTTGATATCCATGCAAGGAGCTTTTGGGGCAGATGGCAGGGTGCATTATTTGACATAAGGGTTTTCCACCCCAACGCACCAAGCTATCGCCAGACCCAAGTTGCTTCCCATTTACATGAGCTTGAGAAAAAGCATGAATATGGAGATCATATATGCATGCAATGTTGAATGTGAATCTTTCACCCCACTTGTTTTTTCACTTTTGGTGGCTTGGGCAAATAAGCTACTGTTTTCTACAACCATCTTGCCAATCTTGTATCCCAGAAGCATGGTACTACCTCCTACAACCAGACACTATTCTGGATGCGTTGTGTTATCTCATTTTCTTTATTACTTCCTGCTGTGCTGGCTATTCGAGGGAACACAACGCCGCAGCCATCAGAGCACCCTGCTGTCTCCACTGAACTGCATTTAGTGGAGAACCGAGTCAGTTAATTACAATAGCATTTATACACTTGCTGTATTTAATTTTACAATATGCTATTTCCATTTCTAAAAGTATTAAAGGAGTTCCACAACCTAATTGCTGAGGGGAAAATGAATGTTGGTAAAAATCACAAGCACATTGTAGGTGTTGTAGATGGTGTTAGTGCCTACGGGTGTTACGAGTAACAGATGTAAAATTATCAGGGAGAAATAAAAATCAGATTCTTTAACAGTTTTGTAAGTTAAATTTAGTTTTAAGTATGATCTTCTAGTTTCGAGGGTTGGCCAGCCAAGAGAGTTCAGCAAGCTAGTAACACTGATATTGTTCTGATACGTGTTAAACACAAACCTAGCAGCTCTTCTCTGAAGCATTTTTTGAATGTCCTGGTTAGTATGGGGAGCCCATATCATAGAGGCATATTCTAGAGCTGCATTAACTTTTGACAAAACTTGTTTGATATGTTCTTTCCAAGAATCTATCACTATTCCTAAATACTTAACAAAAGTTACTTCTTTTATAGGGACATTGTTAATGTGGTATATACCACTTTGACACCTCAGATCAAAGGAAATCACAGGGTTATATATCACATATTGTCCTGACCACAGGGCGATATCTAGATATTGCCCTGTGGTTAGGGCAATATCATGATATAGCTCTGACCACAACTGCCTTTGATGCTGAGGCAGCTACAAAGCATCAGTTCCCTTTGATTGTTTATATAGAGATGCTTAAAGTTTTGCATTGTGGGTTTGAGTTAAACATGACTTAGTTAGGGGCATTGTTGTGAAGTAAAAAGAATTGAGTGAATCAGCATTGCATAGTTCAGTTACTAAGCATCACTAAATAATCATTTTTGCAATGTGGGGATTGTTTTTCTACAGAGTACATTTCAACTGCATGAAAAGATGCCTCAAACATTCACAACCTATGTGTTTAATTGTTTATTTTAGCACCTTAGGTAACTTTATTCATCCACAAAGTGGTTATTTGGTTTAAAATAGTATCACTACAACCAGTGAAACCCATGATCATTTCTTTTTGTGCCCACAATTTAAACCCACAATCGATTTTTGCAAACCTTTGTATAAAAGTAATGTGGTGAATGCAGGTTTGTCTTCCTTCACCTATTAGGTGAGCATGCCAGAGTGGTATATATTACTTATACCATGGCCACTCGGGATTTGCCTGATATATATGCCCTCGGGCTTGGGCATATATATCAGGCAAATCCCTCGTGGCCATAGTATAACTATTAAATGTAAACTTGAGAGGTGACCTTCTGTTTGTAACCTTAAGAAATTCACATTTAGATGGATTAAACTCCATTTACCATTCTTTAGTCTATTTTTTCTAATATATACTAACAAACCCTTTTGAAGCTGAATGCAGTCATTTAACATGCTTATAGGACTATACACTAAGGTATCATCGGCATACATTCTTATTTTACTTTTAATGTGGTAGGGTAGGTCGTTGATGTAACAGATGAACAATGATGGTCCTAAGAGTAGCATAATTTCAATAGCATAATTTCAACCAGATAACCAAGTCAAAGAAAACTTCACACAATTTCTAACAATTATGTTTGAATATTCAAATGTACATGTATGTGTACATATATGTGACATATGTGTAACACCTAACCTAAATGCAAGAAAATATTTTGGTAAGCATGCATTCTATTAACTATAGCAGTTCAAATCATCAGTTGGTTTGCATTCAGGAAGAGCTAGTTAACAAACCGAAATTTCTTTGTCCTACTCGCTCTGACAGTGATGATATGTTTTCCAGCGTTTTGGACCTTAAAGCTGAAAGGACTTTCACCTATAGGTTAGACAATTACAACAGCATAACAAGATAAAGACTCAAGTCTAAGTATTAATATATGAACACCACGATTACTGTATGTACAGAAAAAGTATATCAATACCAGACTTTAATGATTTCCATTTACCACCAACATAATAATCTGTTATTTATATACAGTGGTTAGCTAGTCCTCTAACATAAAATAGTTGCACATGTATATAATCTCTCAAGAAAGTATGCAGCACATTCATAGGCTAATTGTGTTATGGATCGTTGTATTAAACTTTGCTTTGCAGCATGTGCCTTCTGGCTGATAGTAATATGTTTACATGCATGTGCTTTATTGCAAGGTCTTGCACAATATGGCAGCATTACCTATTAATACCACTAATTGCTTAAAAAACAAGTTGATGTTGTGTTACTTCTAAAAACCAGGTGCCATGCTCATCTGGAATTAATCAGCTATGTATGCATACTACATGCTATATTTTAGCTAATACGTTTTTGTTTTGTGTATATATTTCAATTTAAGTTATTGTAATTTTGGATTTTGTAATTCATGATATACTACATATTAGTTATGTAGTTACAATGCTATGCACTGCTAAGGAAGCACTATTCAAACAAACTACTCTAAACATAGTGAAACCTCAGGCAGTCTGTTACATCATCTGTATTTCAGAAATGTCTAATTAAAAATTGCATGCTATTATGCTAAAGTGACTGATGTTGTTATTGCTATCAGTTAGTAGGTAGAGGGGGAAGTCACTACAGAGCATTAATGATCACTCCCATGAACTGCAAAAATGCATTATCATCTAACAACCAAGTGGTATTAGTAGCCACCAAGCAGACCTCTAGTCTCTCTCCTTGTGCTTTCAACACAATTTCCCACTGTAAATAAGGTTAACAGACAAGGAAGCCTATCTATAGTTGGCTGTGACTATGTCTACCATAGTCACGTGTCAGCAACCACAGTCTCATGTTCCCCTGAAGGGGAAGCAAAAATGTGACTGGATTTTGGAAAAACGATCCAAATCGCACATTGGAAGTTCCGAGATAAACGGTTTTAAAGAATTGAAGCCAGCATAACTCTCCAAGGATAGCAAGCACGCGTATGAAATTTACACAAAAGATGCATCAATCTGTTACCTTTCAAGTCACTTCCAGTACTTGTAGCTGCTTGTACAGTTTCCCGCCAAATAAGATAGAAAATCTGAGCAGTTGGACGAGCGAAGTAGTATCACAAGTGCTCACAAAGGGGTGGAGGTTGGGGGGTGGCGGGGAGGGCAAAAGTTAGACCTCAAAATGGAGGCAGACCACGATTGGAGTCCAGACACGAGATTACAGGGCTGTGCTGGCTCCTTAGTGGCTGATATGTAGCAAAATCAACAGAGAACACGTCTGGCCAACATTATAAGGCTGTCCACCAGTAAACCACTGACTCTTGCCAAGCCAGGTCCTTCACAAGGCCTGAAACCGCCATTTGAGCACTCCACACCACCCAGAAAAGACGTGTGCAAAAACCAGCCTCGTGTAGTTTGAGTAGTGCTGAGGGTCAAAACTTGTAGTACGATAGTGTAGCTATCCACTGGTGGTGTTAGTTTGATTTTGCCTGATGTGCGATTTGGATCGGTTCTGTAAAATCTGGTCACAAATATCTATGCATGTAGATTACACAATCTTTTGTGGACTGCAAGGCTGCAGGCCCCCAGCACTCTTAAACCAACATTGACACTGTTCACATTGGACTTCCCCGTGCTGTTGATGTACGAGTTTTTCAGGTGCACACACACACACACACACACACACACACACACACACACACACACACACACACACACACACACACACACACACACACACACACACACAGAGTCACATAGCAATATTTTGGAAGAAGATACGAATTTTAACTTACAACTGATGTAAGGATGCTTGTCAACTTGACATTCTGTAGTAACTCCAGAACCAGCATTGAACTCAACAGTTGCAGTCATTGTATCATTATCATACGTGACGTCACCAGTAATTTTACGAAGTTTACAAGTCTTATGATTAGCTATGTGTAAAATAACAGAATTTTGTGCACATTCATCTTTCCATCCATGTAATAAAGCAGGATGTGTATGAAACTCATATATATATATATACACACACTCAAACATCTATTCATATAATTATGTTGGTATTTTTAAATTTCATTGACATTGTAAAGGTGAAATTCCATTGACATTGAAAAGGGCATTTAACAGGGGACTAGCATTGTTTGTAATTGGCAAAGAAAGATGTGTTCAAATTATGTTTCTTTAGCAACAAAACTGATGAATTGTGAAATACAAAGAATTGCTTTATACATTTAATAACAAGTACACAGAAAAATTTGGGATTTTCAACTAGAGTAGGGACCATAGCACATCGATAAAAAGTACTGAAACGTTCATGATATTAAATCACAGTAAAACAATAAAAAGTGTTATATCCCTACTGTGCATTTCCATTATTGTATCTTGAGCACAGCAGGAATATAACACTTCTTATAGCTTTACTGTGATGTAATATTGTGCACTACTCCAGCTTGTTTCAATACTTTTTATCGATGTGCTATGGTCCCTACTCTAGTTCAAAATTCCAAATTTTTCTGTGTACTTGTTTGTTGTCAGCTGTGTTCAACCCGTTACTCAGCACTGTGAATCGAGAACTGTTCGAAAAGCACCTCTGCAATAAAAACAGCCACTATGAATAATATGAACGATTTCCATTATGAAGGGAAGCCATCACGTGCTATCGTCAAATCGACACTTTTGCTGTCAGCAAAGATGAATGGGACACAAAGGAGGACAGTGGTAAGTCCATGAAGAATGCATTGTATGTACTGCGGTATGCCAAAAGGCACCTCTCAGGCTGAAGCGACATCGAACAGTGAAAAAATCAAGTCCGTAGCCTTAGCAGTTATCGAGTTACACTTGTCTGAAGGTATCAGTCAGTCAGTCAGTAAGTAGAAAATTCTATTAAATATATTATTTTTTAAATTCTGTAGCAACTTGTTGAAAGTGTTTTGGTCAATCTGAAAGCTTTTTTGAGCTTAGTTTTACCTAACCAATACTGCCTCATCGTCATCAAAGAAAATTGAGGCTGGTTTTTGGGTGATGTTATTTCATGGGCCACTCCTACTCCTTTGTGGTCCCTACTATACAGTACTATCATACTGTATGATACAATTACTGACAACAAATTAACAAAATGGAGGTACAGGTAGTATTAATCGGGTGCTTGGAAGTAACACATCATACTATCACATAGCATAGCTAACTAGACTATTTATAGGTTGTAGATTGTCAGGCCTCAGAATGGACGGGATGTTTCACTGACACACCTAAAATAATACAATGGTGATAAATAGCTAAACTATGGTGTGTAAATTGACAATAACTTCATATTGACAATAATCATAAGGAATTGCTCATTTCAAATTTTGGATCAACCCCTAACTACATATTATTCTTCTGTTGCAACAACTTCTTGGACCACTGACAAATTACCACGTCATCCTTTATAACATGCAGCAAACCAATTGCCAACAACTAAAAAGTTTACCCTCAAAACTCAAAGAAATGGCAGAACATTCAGTGTGCAGGCCATACTAATGAACGGCATACTACTAATAACTCTACATTACTATATTTTTTTAAAATTGTTTAATTTAAAAATGAAGTAGGGATCTGTGCAACAAAAAGTAGTGAAATAAGAGACAAATGATGGTATTACAACATAGCTCAGTGGGAAAGTCCCTACTTTGGCATTGAGCAAAATAATTGTTATAGCTAATGTGCCAAAGTAGGGACTTTCCCACTGAGCTATGCTGTAATACCATCATTCATCTCTTGTTAGATCCCTACTTCACTTTTAAATTAACAATTATTAAAAATACTAGTTTGTTTGGTTTTTTTGTTGTAGCACAGCTAGCTACAATGTAACTTGTGACTGTTGTATTAGAATGACTGTTGTATTGAGTATGTCTCGAGTCAGCCAAGAGGTGTGCAGCTAGCTAGACCAATAAGGGGTGAGGTCATCTTGTTTACTGTTAAGTAAAAAGCTAGATTGGTTAAGAGGTATGGTCTCCATACTCTATCGTTATTAGTCCACCTAGATCTTTAGTTGATGGGCGTGGTCATGAACCTATATTTATTATTATATTCCGAACTTGCAGATATCTAGCTAGTATATCATTTATAGTAGCACCCGGACTGATGCGCTTCTGAAATACAGCTCAGAAATTATTCTGTGACGTCTATATTATGCTGCTGAAAGAAAGCGTTGAGACAGAAAATTAATGCCTCGATATGGCTTTGTTGGATGAAGAAGAGGACAAGCAGCCTGATTGAAGATGAAAGAAAAGACAAGGCGCAGAGGGCCTACACTCGTCGGAACCCCAAAAGACACATCCCAATGGTGAGTTTGTTATTGTGGCATAAAATGGTGGCTGTATGCTGCTTCGTTTGGCCTCTAGCCTTGTGACTGTGGTCAGTGAGGTTATAAGACTAAAATTTGAGTTTAGGCGATTTTTAAACTTTTATATTTGGCCACTTGTAAGTGTTTTGTTGTATTTAATACTGCTTTATGTATTATATGGACTAGTGCTATTCCCTAAAGGTGATTTTTGTGGTGTAAATGTCCCTAGGATGATTTTTAAAGGCGGAATTTTGTGTGGCACACGAAATTTTCACTGCAATTTACCGTACCGTTTGATCACCATTTTTACTCACGCATTAGTGAAATAACAATTCTCCTATAGTTGCATGTATGAGAAACATTAATTATGCCATCAAGGATGCATCAATTCACTAAAGTGAGTTCCTAGACAGAAACTAGCATGCAGTATTACAAGTTATAGGTGTTGGGTTGGAAATCAGATTAGTTTTCAAGTAAAGAGAAAAAGATGTTTGAAGACAAAAACAACCATACTGTAAAGTAATACTTACAACAATCTTTTGTCTTAACACAAGTATTAATTTCTTCATCAAGTACCTGTCCCAATGGACAAACACATCTTGGAGCATCACACAATGAAGGAGGGTTTGGATTATTACATGTAGCATTGAAAGGAAAACAATCCACAGTATAAAACTGTCCTTTTCCTGGGCATTCCACTAGAAAATGAAGATTCTTTAACATATGCATCACACACCATAGGGATTACCAATAATTATAAAGGTATTGTAAAGACATAATAATTATAATGATGACTATTTATGGGGAAAATAGTCTTATCTTTTATTTAAAGTATCAAGAAATGCCGGTCACCAATTTTTGTTGCTATGTGTACCAAATTTCCACATGTTTTAAACCAATTCCTTACCTTTCAGACCATCCACTGTACAAGTAGCCCATGCCAGCAGCTAAATTTTCTGCTAGTTTTAAACCTGAGGTTGACTGTACCAGCAAAATGAAAGAGTAATGCGTAAGGATGAATTAGGCTAAACTATGGGCCATTCAGGTCTCAAAATTGGTTAAATAAAAGGTCTCAAAACTGGTTAAATAAAAGGAAATTTACTGAACAAGTCTTTGTTCATCACCACCATACCAAGATGTACAGCCACATATAATCTACCCCAGGTTGGCCAGAGCACCATGTAGGCCAATGCTTGCCATTGGGTTTGCAAAACAACAGCTAGTGAAAGCAGGCCAGCCTGTATTTATACGTATATGTATGTTTATAACCCTAGTATATAGTAGTAATACAGTGTCAACTACCAACCGACTGCTGTCACACTTACCAGGTTTACATTTACTACCAGGTATACATTCATTCTTATCTTCATTAATGAGTAGTCCATCAGGACATTCACATCCATTGACAACACAAACTTCAGGACATGGCAAGAAGAATAAGAATCTGTTGTCACATGTGCGATGACACGAAGAATCGCTAGCACAAGGCTTTCTGATCTGTCCTTTAATTGGACAAGGTGCTGTAGGATACAATTAACACAATACCATAATCATTAGTAGTGCATCATATTTTTAAAATCTTGTCTTAATAAACTATATACAAACAAACAGACATACGCACACTCCACAAAGACACATTGCTGCTTTTCGATTACAAAACCATATGGATGTTTATAGCAGATCTGTTAAAGTACAAACATGTAGTATGGTTTTCTGATGTATAGTTTTACTTTCTAGGATGCGTAACACAGTATCGTGAGTCTTGGTCACTATGGTTAAATGCAGGTACAACTACAACTTGTGACATGTACATCACTTCACGACTATAGTGTACTCCTTTAAAAGTTGGAGATTGAGAGGAATTTCAAAGCTAGAGGGGGTGATGCATATACAAGGAAAGAGAGCACCTACAGAATCAGATGAGATAAAAGATCACAATGTGATGAGTGAGACAAAAGGTCAGTATCACTACACTAATGTGTTACTAATAGGAAGAAAAAATGTGACTTCACTCATTCATAGATAGCTCCATATTATGTGTCAACATCCTAAGTTTGAGCATAATCATCCCAGAAATTCCTCTTCAAAAATTGACTTATATCTTCCTTTTCTTCTTTTTGCATACTTATATAAAAACCTCTGTGAAATACTAAAGAGCAAATGTATTGGCTATAAGGGCTCACATTAGTACCATATTGTGTTTGAATAGTCACAGAGTTATACCAAATTTTCACATAAATAGACCGATTGCTTGTAATGTCTGCAGGATAAACTGTTTATGTGAATAAGTTGAAAATCAGTATGTCTAACTATATAGATTAAGCTATGATGTGTATGTAGAGTATCCACAGAATAATTTTCAACTACCTCACATATGAGGATTGTCCTGTATGACTGTAGGCATGACAGACTTTATATGAAAAGTAAGGAAACAAGCTTACAGCTGAAATGAGAATGATAGATGCAACAAAAAGAAACAAGTCAAACAAGATGAGGTGAATACTTGCTAAAATGAACCACATTTTAATGCCTACTTTTGGCTAACATCTTGAAATGACTAGCTATATTGAATTAGCCAAAAGAGTAGTGCATCTCATTTTAGCAAGTAGTCATCTAGTCTTGTTTGACTACTTGCTAAAACTACTTGCTACTACATGCTAGTTAGTCCTTACTTTTTGTTGCATCTACCATTCTCTTGTCAGCTGTAAGCTTGTTTCCTTACTTTTAAAGCACTATATTGTATCTGTCCCTACTTTCTCTTAAAATTAACTTTTTATGTTTAGCTAGCTAGCTATATTGTACACAATCACATTCTTTTACTGAATTTTAACAGTAGAATAGAGTGCAGGGCTGGTCAGGCAAAGTAATGGTTTGAGACAGGTTACTACTAAATTGGGTTATTACTAAAGCTGTATGCAAAACTAAGCATGCATGCTTTTTAGGGGTCTGAATTTCCCCCATCTGGAACAAAATTCAAATAGCCACTCTGAGATTACATCTTAGAGTGTTTCGAGATAGAAATCAGCAGGTTTATTTGATGACTGTTATATTAGAGAATTTTATTGCCTGTCTGTTCTATTAGAGTATATTGATCTGTACTTTTTAATCAGTAAAACCTGCTATGGCCACTGCCGTAGTGGCTGTATAGTGCCTTGTTTCCTTTGTTCCATTCAAAGGCATGATTACCTCACCAAAAACTAAACTGCTAAGACCATAAAGCAACTAGAGATAGCGACTCCTTGACTACTATGCCCGTTCATACTTGTCTTACGAGGACACTTTACTAAAATCATGTGCAATAATCACATGTTAAGGAAGTAATGTGTGCTACAACTATCAGTTATCTTTCGGGGAGAAGGAAGGCCAATGAATGATGAAAGAGATCAGCATGGTGCAGTGGACAAAACGTAATCGAAACAACAGATTTGTGAATCTGCCATCATTACTTTGGCTGTCTGGAATTTCTGGAGCCGTACACCTAATGCTACCGTGTCTTATAGCAGGCAGACAGGCCGGCAGGCAGGCAGGCAGGCAGGCAGGCAGGCAGGCAGGCAGGCAGGCAGGCAGGCAGGCAGGCAGGCAGGCAGGCAGGCAGGCAGGCAGGCAGGCAGGCAGGCAGGCAGGCAGGCAGGCAGGCAGGCAGGCAGGCAGGCAGGCAGGCAGGCAGGCAGGCAGGCAAGCAGGCAGGCTGCTAAGTTAAAGATTAAAAGAAAAATGAATATTGCTTACACAATTGCTAAAGAAAACCTTGCCTTCACTAAGATGAAAGTTATTTGTGACTTAAAGTTATCAACTTAGTTACAGCTATTACAGTTTATCACTTACTGAGAAATCATATGACTTCGTTAATTTTTGCACTTTAAAAAGCAGCCTTGCAATATATATTTCCTGAAAAAAACCACCTGGAATGCATTAGTATAGCTGTAATGATGCTGTACCTTGGTTAAATGAAGTGAAAAGTCGACTGTTTCGATGTACAGTGAATTTTGAAAAATTTGAAATTCCTGTGCATTTCACCTGCCTGCCTGCCTGCCTGCCTGCCTGCCTGCCTGCCTGCCTGCCTGCCTGCCTGCCTGCCTGCCTGCCTGCCTGCCTGCCTGCCTGCCTGCCTGCCTGCCTGCCTGCCTGCCTGCCTGCCTACCTGCCTGCCTTTTTAAATGATTTTCAGACATCCGTTTCTCCACCGTTTTCTTCACTACCACATGCTTCCGCAGCCATTGCTCGCAGTACCTTTACTGGCTCACTTTTATCTGGACAATTTGACCAGATAAATAGAAGCTTATTCAGACATTCCATGTATTGTCCAGATACCAACGTCTTTGAATTAACTATTTGGCATCAACTTGTGATAAACAGAACATGGATTAAGCCACTATTGCAACAAGTACAGACTACTAGTTAGTGACCAGTAACACAGAAGACTAGATAGCTTTTAGTACAGCTGAGCTATTAACAATAATAATTGTCATCCGTGAAGTTGTGAAACATTGCCTGTAATATTTGTTACAGCAACAGAAGCCATTTCTTTACATGACTGGTTACTACACCTATGTATATTACACAATCTGGCACAAATACATAGGTCTTACTCACTAGTAACTGATGCAGAAGTGCTCTACTCACCATTTAGCATACCATACTAAAACTACAATTAGCTTTGCCACCAAAAGTTTGTACGAACAATGCGAATCCTCTTAAAGAAACATTCTTTACTAGTTTACCTCTACTTCCTTTCTTCTTCATTATTACTCTCTGAACAGTATATAACACTTGTGATAAAATTATGGCCCTTTTTTCATACAGCTTCCATTAGCCCAAACTGTGAAAAGGGTGCCAAATAAAAGCTAGGGTAATATGTTGGGAAATCAAAGGTGGCAGCTAAGAATGGCTAAAGTGATGCCAACACCAATCATTTCTTAACCAACACCATTACACTTTTGACATTTCCCTCTGGCTTTTTGGGATATATATATATATATATATATATATATATATATGAATATAGGCATTCTCTTTTTGATTATAAGAAACTGCACATTTCACCACCATCATTACGTTTTAGTTGAATACAGAACTATACAAGATAGGAAATATCAATCAAACAGTCATCACTAACTTATTTCACATCGTGCTCCGGTATAACCATCCTCACAGTCACAAGTAAATGAGTTAATTCTGTCAGTACAGATTGCTCCATTCTGGCAAGGATTAGGGTCACAGTCATCTATATCAACATCGCATAATTCTCCGGTATAACCATTCTCACAGTCACAGGTAAATGAGTCAATTCCATCAGAGCAGGTACCTCCATTCTGGCAAGGATTAGGGTCACAGTCATCTATATCAACTTCGCATAACTCTCCAGTATAACCATCCTCACAGTCACAGGTAAATGAGTCAATTCCATCAGAGCAGGTACCTCCATTTTGACAAGGATTAGAGTTACATTCATCTACATCTGAAAGGTACGTAAGAGTATCCTTTACTTGTTATGCTGAATAGTACATACGTACATACTTAATTACCATTATCATTGGTGTCTATTATTTCAATTTTGAAATGCATAAAAATTCCTCTAATTTCTTATTAGAATTTATAAACCTTCTTTGAAGTGTATGTGAGAGTGTTGTTATATGATTAAGTGAAATTTACAAGGAAAAATTTTGTAGATAAGGCACACCTTGCTGCTCTATTGGAGTCAGTGGTAGTATGACTGTTACAGTACAGCTCAAAGGTAACGTCGCGAGTATACACATGCGAGTAATGCTCGTGTCTTCTCGCAAGATCATTCTTTTGCAATGTACTGTACAAGACCTGTGGAACATTACGTGGATAAACACTAGTCACGCAGAAGCTCGCCATGCATGAGAACACTCGCCACTGAGTTTAGTAACTGTGACCGGATCTGCAAGAATCCCATGTTTGTGCAAGCCTACAGTAGCTACAGTAGCTATAATTTTACAGCCAGTAGAATGCAATAAATGCAGGATTAATTTGCAGGACGCAATGGGTGGAATGTTTACAGGACGCAATGGGTGGAATGTTTACAAAAAATTCCGTAAATTTTAAAACGCTTGTTTCACAATGAAGTAAAGTGATAATACCAAAAACCTTGGTAGCATCGTGATCCCCACAGCAAGAGGAGTTCCAATATCTTTGTTTCGTGTCAGTACGCCTAAGGAGACGGAAGATATGAGCATTAGTCTGCCTTGCATTGGACGAGCGGTTCACTGTAACTTTACTTATCACATTTTCGCCTTCGCCGGTTCACCCTGGTCGTAGGAAAAGCCCGGAAGACAAAACTTACCCAGCAATGGATTCGCTTGTTCATGGAGAATCCGATGGTCCAACTTGTGTCTTGGTAGAGGACTGCATTCATAAGTTATGATCATTTTATTAAGCACCTGTAGCTTATTATCGCTGTACAAAGCAATTTTTGCTGTTGCCACTTTTTAGCACTGTAACTTCGAAAGTTTTTGGCTTATAGAGCTGAAACTTCGGTTGATCATTAGGTGAGTCCTGTTATATCTCGCCTTGCATGATGCTCTAGAGTGAAGTTTGTTATCATGGAGCATTACTGTAGCCTTGCTGTATCCACGTGGGTCACTCGAACGCACCTCACGCATGTTGTGTGTGTACATGCGACATTACCCGTGAACTGTACTGTATATTAGCATGTCTGACTGCACTGTTGGAGCATGGTCTATCTTTACTAAATGGTTGCCTCATAGCTATATCGCTAAAGTAGGCTGGTAAATAACATGCACTTATTCCTACACTTTTAAATTTTATGTAAGAAGTTTGGGTGTGGGGTGCCAGAATCCTTGATTCATGAATTGTCTCTATCTGTAGGTTTTCATCCAACATTAATTTTGACTTGTGCCGCAATTATCAATTTAAACCAACACAGCATGTTAATTTGATAAACTCTGTATGTGTAACTATATTTGGTCACCATTATAAGAAGCATGGTAACTATTGTTATAGTAGTAATGGAGACTTTCACACTTATAGTCACCATGGCTGAGTAGAATGCTCATCACACATATTTTCTGTAGTGAAAAGTGAAGTAGCCCTCTGCTTTGTTTCCAGCTATGTTCCACCCATTATAGAGTGTTGGAAATAAGAACAAAAAAATAGCACATAAAGTGCCTCTACATTCAATCCACTCATTATGGACTATTTTCATGATAGAAGGCATGACACTCTCTACTAGTAAATCAACATCTATGTGGTAGTGAATAAAGAAATTATGTGACACAAATTAGAACAAAGGTAAGATGGTTGCATGCACTGTAACTGTTGTGGTATGCAAAAAAGGCACATTGTAGACCTAAGCAATGTCAAACAGTGAAGATATCAAGCCATACATAGCATTGACCATATAGTCAAGCTATGCTTGCTGAAGATTTCAGTCAGTTAGTTAGTCAATTATTCAGATTGTAAAAAATTTAGTTTGTTGGAGGCATTTAATCGGGTTGCACTAAAGGCACGTTTGGGCTTTGTGAAAAAAATGAGGGTGGTTGAATGTGATGCTTATGTGCAGAAAAGTCCTTCTCTTTATGGTCCCTACCATTGCATGACTGTATGATTACTGGGCAAAGGAATGATGTGTGTGCTTTTATATCTGTTCTGATATACTAAGAAATATACAAATGTTTATCTACTGTAACACACTATTTTCTACCATTCATTAGTGCTGCCAAACTAAATATTTAATTTTAAGTAAATAATATGCTGACACCTCAAAAAAAACCCTCTCTATGAATGTACATATTTAGTTGACTATTCAGAAACTGTATTAGCAGCTTCAACCTGTCACGAAATATCGTGTCACCAACCTTCCTTTATGCAATCTGACATCTCATTGGCCCAATATCTGCTGTTGCTCCCTGAATTGACCTCCACAAATGTGTACCTGTAAAGGTATGCAACTTTTATCACTACAATGTCTAGGAAAGCTGTGAATCAGGGTGAAAGAAGTTCTGAAATCAATTGTGGTGGCAGCTAAAATTGGCTGCAACAATGCTAACATCGTTATCTTTTGAATGAAATTTACACCATTGCAGCTATTTCTTAGCTGCCACTTTCGACGAGGGCACACCATTTTTCACAGTTGGCTGTTTTGACATAGATATCACTTCATATTACTATTAGTCACTTTCCCACTAGAGACCTGCAAAGAAGGCTACTACAAGCCTGTGTATATAGCAGGGATTCAGAAACATGTTGTTAAAACATTTTAAACTATCTTTTTTTTTCTTTTCTACAGGAACAACAGAAAGGACGTTCATATGTTTTAAGTACACTGTAATGTGTTTTTCTTTACAACTGTAATTGTATTAACAACTTTCTTATGTAATTTTGGTGACTCTTGATCATGTACTTTCTACACATGTTCAATTTTCCACTGAAAGGCTAATGTACTATTAATCTATCCACATACCAATATTTAGCTCATTTCTTTAAGTGGTTAGCCTTATCAACAAGTAGTTTTTTAATCCATGAAATGTGATCATGAGCATGTTACAAGTGCTTGGTTTTGCTTTGTACCTCAATGGCTACTATTCCAATCTACTTAAAACCACCAATAAATACTTCTGCAATGGTTACTCTATCTATAGACTAGTTTTAAACCTGATATGCATTGAAGTGATTCACCCTACAGGTGTGATAACAAACCAAGCTTTTAAACATGAATGATTGGTCAGTGAACTTCAGATTGTCATGAAAATTAGTAGTGGTGTTTGCATAATTATAAGCTGTTTTATTTGTGCTAAATTTCAGCAGATCAGGTAATGCATTTGTGTTTTCAAAGTGTAAAAAAGAAGAAGATATAAACAAAGAAAAAAACTGAAACCTTGGTCACTCATATTTTGGGAATGTCAAGGACAATTTTGCTGAAATGTGGTTGGTCTGCCATGCCTAGTGGCAATTCCGCTGTAAATTATTTATTAGAAGAAGGAGCTACATATGTGTAAAAGTAGTGTTCCATATGTTAGTAACCCATGCTGGCTTTTTGAGTCACACAACACACTACTGTGTTTCTTTGCAATTGAATGACAGTGAAGCAGTAACAAAGATTATTAGCACAGTGGATAAAATTGCAGTAGCATTGTATAAAATAGTAGTTTTTATAAATAAACAATAACCACTATGTACACCCAGTACAAGGAACTTAATGGTATGAATTACATTTCATTGACACACTTCATCTTGTAGTGCTTTTGTGTTGGTTTAGTCCTTTGTATTTTGTTGTACTGTTAATTTGCGCTTGTTTGCATGCAGGTCCAACATTTCTGTGAAAATCTTGTCATTTTAAATTCCATAAGCCATGCCATTCTTAAGTTTTTGCTCATGTTTAAATCATGTAGTACATAGGCTAGCCATCATAGCAGATGCTTTGAAAACAAACATATTACAACTACACAGTTAAAAGCAACTGTACATCATGGGGTCGAGATACAAAATAGAACAGTCACCATGGGGTAAAACACTTTACTTGAACTTGGTCAGGGATCTCCATGCTGAACACTCACATCCTTAACCACTGAACCACTGCTATCACAGCTGATCACCTCACTTAAGTTTTACTTTATAACTGTAACTAAAATCTACTTAATAGTAGTTCATACATCTACCAATGGAAATTCTAGATTGTTCTAGAACATTCTATAAAATTATTCATTCAATTAAGGGTGCTCGCTGATATTTGAAGCCGTTTAAGTGCCAGCCCAGAAACCACATGTGGCTATTGCATCATAATTGGCATTACTACGCATACTTGTAGTATCGTAGTATCAGTGTTAAGCGGACATGTTTTGCGCCAGAGAACACGAGGAAGAATAGCATGTTTTTTCGCTTCAGAATTGTCACTGAAGTGTTAGCAAATGATTGTCTGATGGATCAACAGTTACACTAACATGAATTAATTTAAAAGTAAGTGTTATTTAAGGCAACAAGTGTGAACGCACTTTTCGCTTGTAGGTGACATGCGTTTGTGCCTTGTTTTCTCGAGTGACAGGGTATGCTGGCAGTTAGTATTGTAATTGTAAGCTGCTTATGTAGGGGACAATGTTACCAGCTGGAATCACAAGGCGTTACAAGCTGCTGATGGCGTGCCTAGTGTAACCTATCCAAGAGCGACTTGGAGACTCCAGGCGGAGCAAGAAGCTGTTCCTGTGTGTGAAGAAGAGAAAACACAGCTTTTTGTGTTTAGAACAGCGTTTATGACATGTTATTTTGAAAAGTTGGTGATTGCGGTCAATAGGAATTTGTGTGGTTATTGTATCAATAATGTTGGGCGCATGCAATCTTTGCACATGTTTACTAAAAATAAAACTAGTTTTTGAGTGATAGCCATGAAGGCTTCAAATTTTGTGGGGAGATTCGCTGATAAATTCTCCAGAGGTCTATGTTTAGATTTTGTCCGTAGCATTATGGCTTCATGAGTTACGGCACCGAGAACATGAGGTTTTGAATGGTGTAGCACACTTTTAGTACTAACTTAAGTTCTATGTACGCTGTGTACTAATACTAAACATAGAGCTGTGAGTTATAATCTGAAGTTTGTTCAACGTGGTTTCCAGTGCGCTACTGTGATAAATGGAGGACTAGTTTCGATTTAAGCACTTCATAAAGAACTACGCATTGTTATAAAATGGTATAGGCTAGAAGAATTCTGTTTGGTTTGTGTTGAAGATAAAGAGAAGCACTTCCAACGCAAGTAGCATATGGATTCATTTTATACATCATGTGAGTATAAGCAACAATACAAAAATTGCATGTTGTATGGCTTCAAATAGCCGCGAGCACCCTTAAGAGTATTACATATGTGCAAATTTTTGAGCTATGTAATTTTCATGGATTGACAAATTTCAGTGGTTTTATTTTTGTGGATTGCTCAATTTTTATTCATGCTATCTAGCTGTTATTAAGCATAGGGATAGTCGTGACAATTATTAAATTTCAAGGATGAAAAATTCGTGGACAGCTAAACAACCATGAAATCCATGAAAATTACATCCCTCAAAAAGATTGTACATATATGATATAACCAAAAAATCAAATAAAACAATTATAACTTCTGTCTTCTGTTGTAAGAAGAAATGTGGGTAAAATAAACCCAGTTATAATATATAGGCTGGCTTTGCAGTCATATAGACAACAAAAATGAAATCCACACCCAAAAAAACAGCCAAGCTGTGAAAAAGAGTGTGGCCTTCAATAATCTGGGTGAAAAAAGTTGCAAAATCAAGGTGGCTGGCAGCCAATAATGCTAATAAAGCAGCCAAAAATCATTATTAAGATTTATTAGCTTTACCCATCATTGCACCTTTGATTTCACAACTTTTCACCCAGGCTATTGAAGGCCACACCCTTTTTCACAGCTTGGCTGTTTTTGTGTGGATTTATTGACAACCAAATCACCATACAAAGCACATATACTTACATACCAAAACCTGATAGCACCAGTGTTTGCAGGTGGTGCTGTCCACTGAACTGTGACACTTGACCTTTCTGAATTGCTTGTATGAGTTGCACCAGTCTGTAAGAATTTGAAGTGTTAATGTGTTGCTAATAATTGCAATAGTATACAGTATTCTCTTAAGTTCTAATCTGCTTGGTGGAATAGTAGAATATCTCGACCTTTTGTCGTACTTTAGGTGTGGTTATAATACCACATCATGAGAGAATTAGCTAATAGGAAAAAGTTTATACCCTATTAAACATGTATTTGGTTGTTCTAGACTGCTTTAGTATTTTCACAGCCCTTTCCCTATTTAACACATTACCTAAATAGAATTCTGCCTATAAAATTGAATGGGCTTTATGTATAGAAGGCCATCTTCAGTTGGCAAATCTTAAGGAGAAGGTAATTACTGATGCTAAGTCTGTTTTCTGACACTCCATGGAGCCAATACTAGTATACATAGCAAAATGGAACTGTTGTACGTATCTTGAATGCATAATAATCATAATATTTGTTTCACAATGCTGTTAGCTACATTTTATGTACTCTAATATGCAATACAGATAAACACTTACATTGCCAGAGCAAAGCTGTTTATACGCACTTCCAATAGAAGGCTTACTAAAGCTTCCCACTGGAGTATTATCTGCACATGATCTAGCTTGAATCAGAAATCCTTTAAAATTGACACTGCTTGTACTTTGAAGTAGAACTACATGAATGATTCAAATTATAACATCGTGTTTATCAATTAATAACCAACTTGCTAGGTTTTCTCAGTGCATATATACTGTAGATGACAAGTAGGGCTGTATATTCTAAATTCATACAGAAATTTACTCCAATCATTAACCATAACTTTGTTATTAGTTATTAACGAAGTAAGGATTTAAGTGATAAAAAGTATACAGTGAAAGAAGAGATGAATAATGGTATTACAGAATAGCTCTGTGAGAAAATCCCTACATTGGCATGCTATAGCAATTATTTTATTCAATGCTGAAGTAGGTATTTACTATGCTTTAATACCATCATTCATCTCTTGTTTCACTACTTTTTATTGCTTGGATTCCTACTTCATTTTTAAGTGTTTTTTTTTTAAATACACTACCGTATAGCAGGTTTTTCTCATGGACAAATTTGCTTGTGAAAATAAAATCATGTGACACTTAATCTTGTGAGGTGACAAATTTGTGACATTAAATTCCTCGCACAAATATATTATTAGGATGGAAAGCTATGAAATTTTGTCGTGTTAGCCATGTTTTTCTTTGTATCTGTGCTTGTATCCATGATGAATTGATGCAGGTGCCTGAAGTTTACCAGGAAACGAGTAAGGCAGCCATGTTCAGTGATGTTTGGTGAAGAACACGTGTTTTGTAGGGGAACGAGCAACTGATAGAGCTGTTACCAACAATCAGCAAGCCCACGTGATAAAATGTGTCGCGAATTTTAATATTGCAAAGTGCCCAAAATGCAAGATTAAAGTTCTTGCGATAAAAACCCACTATAAGGTAGTTTGTTCAGTTTTTTGACAGCTTTACACACGTGACTGTTCTATTAGGATGACTACTGTATTATAATATCTTGAGTCAGCATGTTGCCCACTAAGGGGTGTGGCCACTATTCCTTATTTCACTATTATACAGCTAGAATAGTAAGGGTGTGTGGTCAGTAAGTAGACACGTGGTCTCTTTGCTTGACTGTTAATAGTCAACCTAGACTGTAAATGGGCATGGTTTTGAAAGTTACAGGTATCTACTGGGTGTCCAATGCCTTGTACAGTAGTGTGAGTGCTTTGAAAATTTGAATAATTTTGCAGCATCTACTATGCTGCTCAAGGAAAGTGTTGATATGGAAAATTAACATCCCAATATGGTTTTGTTGCATGAAGAAGATGACGACCAGAAGACAAAAGGAAAGACAAGGTGCAGGGGCACACATTCGTCAGAACCCCAAAAGGCACATGCTACTGGTGAGTTTGTTATTGTGGCATACAATAGTGTTGTACTCTGTTTATTTTGGCCTCCAGGCAGGCAGGCAGGCAGGCAGGCAGGCAGGCAGGCAGGCAGGCTGGCAGGCAGGCAGGCAGGCAGGCAGGCAGGCAGGCAGGCAGGCAGGCAGGCAGGCAGGCAGGCAGGCAGGCAGGCAGGCAGGCAGGCAGGCAGGCAGGCAGGCAGGCAGGCAGGCAGGCAGGCAGGCAGACAGGCAGGCAGGCAGGCAGGCAGGCAGGCAAAAATTCAAGTTTAGGCAATTTAAAATAATATTATATGTCCGGTTCCTCTACATAAGTATTTTCTTGTTTTTAATCCTGTAATTGATGTTAGATGGACTAATATTATTCTAAAAGGTAACTTTGTCATGTAAGATGACTCTAGGATGATTTTAAAGGTAACATTTTAGATGATGCGCATCATTTTTGGGGATTCCCTACTTCTGTTTGAAAATGATGTAACTAACTGTAGAACACCCTTCTATATCAATCAAGACACATGGTAGTGTGTTGTGAGGCCAAGAAAGCCAGTATGTGGGTGTATTGACAAAAAGAAAGAAATCAGCTTTTTTCATGCATGCACAGCTCCATGGTCTCTCCTGCAAAACACGCAATTTTTGTATTTTAGCTATCTGTCAGGTAGGGTATGCTGCACAGAAAATTTGATTAAATTCATACCACTCATTTGCGAGATATGAATGTTCAAATTTTTTGATTTTTTCTTCTCAAGTGATAGGGGGTCTAGAAGGGGCTTTGAATTCTTTTTGCACACTTTGCAAAAATCAAGGCAAACATATAACTCCATTGCCACGGATTTTGGCACAAATAGGTGATTTACATTTGTTATGAATCTGATATATATGACTGGATCTGGGAACACTGGTCTTATCGCCCATGTCAGCAGATTTGATTTATCAAGAAACAAAACTACATGAATAAACGTTCTATTTTCACAATCAAAATCAGACTTGAGTGGTCTGCTCCTGCTGGCTGCTTTTCCCAAGCCCATGTGCAGTGTGAGTCTCACTGGAGTTCTGGTCAGCCTGAGGATGGATTTATGTAGCTGTACAGATCTGTGGTGTGGAATAAAGACCTGTGGTGTGGAATAAAGACTTATGTTGTAAATTTCCTTTCATTTAAGCCACTTTTGAAATCTGAATGGTCCATAACTTGGCCCTCTTCAATTTTTAAAGCAGCCTCTTGCCCTCCTTCCAGGCTCCACCACCCACCCCTTTTGGAGCTTACCTGATACAGTCAACCTTGGCTTAAAGCTGTCTAAAATGGCACTATTGGCTACTTGTACAGTGGATACTCTGGAAGGTAAGAAATTGGTGTAAAACATGTGAAAATTTGATACACATAACTTCAACCATTGGCGAGCTACAACACACTAAACACTTAAATCTGGGATTTCTCAATACTTTTGAATAGGTGATAAAACCAGTTTGGGTCCCAAAATATCCATAGAGTTGTGAACATTTATTTTCATTGAAAAGATCAAACTTTGCTCTTAGCTACAGGGCAAACCAAGCATGGTAATAACTTGAAAATCGGTATGCACATAGGCTAATCATTGTAGCAGCACCTTTGGATGGTTTAATAATCAATGGAGTTACAACTAGCTACAGAGTTATAAAGCAAAACTAAACAAGTGTAAAATTGTGGGATTGAGATACTATAATAATGCAGTCATCGTGGTGCACAAAAAAATTGGGATTTGAGCCAGGGATCTCCATACTTAATATCCACGTCTTTAATTAACCACTGAACCACTACTATCTTGGCTGTTACCTTAATTAATGAATATTCTAACTTACTGGTAAACATTTGTAATTTCATAGATCTACCAATTGAAATTCTAGGTTGTTTTAGAAGATTCTATGTGTGTTCTATTAGAAGTCCTCAAAAATATGTGCACTCCATTAGAGTATTATGATAATATTAAATGAAACATGCAATATCAAGACACACGGTAGTGTGTTGTGTGGCCCAAGAAGCTGGCGCCCCACACCGTGAATATATCTACAGGAAGAAAGAAAATGTCATTTTCACACTTTTGTATCTCGGTGATCCCTTATCCGAATTTGCTACAGAGTTGCACGCCAACCAGAGGAGTCTACATTCCAAATTTAAAGGAGATCGCTCCAGCCATTTCCGAGATACGAGCTGCCAAAGTTTCTATTTTTTTTCTTTGTTTTTTTCTTCTTCGTCTTTTCGCACACTTGCAAAAATTGCTATAAAATTCAAATGCGTACTCCTATCACCTTGCAATTTGGCACACAGAAAGGGAGTCCAAAGGTGAATCCTAGCATCAACTTTGGTGCAAATCCGATGAATGGTTCAGGAGTTATGACCGATTATTCGCGTAAAACAAGATCGATTTGTTGTCACGCCTACAGGGTAAACCGCTTCATGGAATGAGATGAAAATTGCTATGTAGATGGAGTAACCATCGTAGGAGTGCCTTTTGGTGGTTTGAAAGGAATCGACATAAAGCCCACGGAGATATGATACAAAACCCAACCTGTGTCACAATTATGCGATTGATTTTTATGAATAAAAAAGTATTAGTTTTTACGCCTACTAGGCAAACCGCTTAGAGCAATGAGCTGAAAATTGGTGTATAGCTGGAATAATCTTCATAGAAAGTCCTTGCAGTAGTATAGAAGAATTTGATTACAAACCACTGAGTTATGATTCGAAAGCCAAATCCGTGTAGCAAATGCGAGATCGAGATACTCTAATAGAACAGTCACCCTAATAGAGCATTCAGCTATTTTATTTGGCTTCATTAAAGAATTCTATTACATTGCAAGTTATTCTGTAGGGAGTTCAGCTGCAAACAGTTAATCTTATAGAAAGTTCAGCAAGAAGCAAGTCATGCTGTGGAGAGTTAAGCTACAAATATATCACTGTAGAGATTCAGAACATTACCAGTCACACTGAAGAGAGTTCAGCTATAAACAAGTCATGCACCCTGTAGAGACTTCACCTACAATTAAGTCACTCTCTAGAGAATTCAGCTACACAGAAGTCACTGTGGAGAGAGATCAGCTACAAACAAATTATCCTGTAGAGAGATCAGCTACAAACATAACACTTTGCAGAGTTCAGCTACAAACAAATCAACCTTTAGAGCAATCAGCAACAAACAAATCAACTTGTAGAGAGATCAGCTATAAACAAATCAATCTGCAGAGAGATCAGCTACAAACAAATCAGCTTGTAGAGAGATCAGTTACACACAAATAACCTGTAGAGAGATAAGCTAGAAACTAGACACAATGTGAGGAGTTCAGCTACAAGTAAATCACCCTGTAGAGAGTTCAGCTAAAACAAATCGACCTGCAGGGAGATCAGCTACAAACAAATCACCTTATAGAGAGTTCAACAAATTACCCTGTAGAGAGATTGGCTACAAACACATCAACCTGCAGAGAGATCAGTTGCACACAAATCAACTTGTAGAGAGATCAGCTACAAACAAATCACCCTGTAGAGAGATCAGCTACAAACAAATCACCCTGTAGAGAGATCAGATAGAAACTAGACACAATGTAAGGAGTTCAACTACAAGCAAATCACCCTGTAGAGCGATCAGCTAGAAACAAATCACCCTGAAGAGAGGTCAGCTACAAACAAATCACCCGGAAGAGAGGTCAGCTACAAACAAATCAACCTGTAGAGAGATTAGCTAGAAACAAATCACCCTGTAGAGAGTTCAGCTACAAAAAAATCACCGTGTAGAGACATCAGCTAGAAACTAGACACAATGTAAGGAATTCAGCTACAAACAAATCACCCTGTAGAGAGTTCAGCTAAAACAAATCAACCTGTAGAGAGATCGGCTACAAACAAATCACCTGTAGAGAGTTCAGCTACAAGCAAATCACCCTGTAGAGAGATCAGCTAGAAACAAATCACCCTGTAGAGAGTTAAGCTACAAACAAATATCTCTGTAGAAAGATCAGCTAGAATAATTCACCTTGTAGAGATTTCAGCTACAAAGAAACCACCCTGTAGAAAATTCAGCTACAAGCAAATCACCCAGTAGAAAGATTAGCTAGAAGAAGTTACCTTGTAGAGAGTTCAGCTACAAAGAAACCATTCTGTAAAGAGCTCAGCTGCAAACAAATCACCTGTACAGAATTCATCTGCACACAAATCACCCTGTAAAGAGATCAGCTAGAAGAAGTTACCTTGTAGACAGTTCAGCTACAAACAATTCACCCTGTACAGAGATCAGTTAGAAGAAGTTTCCTTGTAGAAACTTCAGCTACAAACAAATCACCCTGTATAAAGATCAGCTAGAAGAATTCACATTGTAGAGATTTCAGCTACAAAGAAACCACCATTTAGAGAGTTCAGCTGCAAACAAGTCACACTGTAGAAAATTCAGTTACAAACAAATCACCCTGTAGAAAGATCAACTAGAAGAATTCACCTTGTAGAGATCTCAGCTACAAAGAAACCACCATATAGAGAGTTCAGCTGCAAACAAGTCATCCTGTAGAAAATTCAGCTATAAACAAATCGCCCTGTAGAAAGTTCAGCTAGAAGAAGTTACCTTGTAGAGAGTTCAGCTACAAAGAAATCATTCTGTAAAGAGCTCAGCTGCAAACAAATCACCTGTACAGAATTCAGCTACAAACAAATCACCCTGTAGAGAGATCAACTAGACGAAGTTACCTCATAGATAGTTCAACTACAACAAATCACCCTGTATAGAGATCTGCTAGAAGAAGAGTTACCTTGTAGATAGTTCTGCTGCAAACAAATCACCCTGTAGTAAGATCAGCTAGAAGAAGTCACCTTGTAGAAAGTTCAGCTACAAAGAAACCACCATGTAGAGAGTTCAGCTAGAAGAAGTTACCTTGTAGAGAGTTCAGCCACAAAGAAATCATCACGTAGTGAGTTCAGCTGCAAACAAATCACCTGTAGAGAGTTCAGCTACAAGCAAATCTCCCTGTAGAAATCAGCTAGAAGAAATCACCTTGTAGAGAGTTCAGCTACAAAGAAACTACCATGTAGAGAGTTCAGCTACAAAGAAATCACCCTGTAGAAAATTCAGCCACAAACAAATTGCCCTGTAGATAGATCAGTTAGAATAAGTTACCTTGCAGAGAGTTCAGCTACAAAGAAACCATTCTGTAAAGAGCTCAGCTGCAAACAAATCACCTGTAGAGAGTTCAGCTAGAAACAAATCGCCCTGTAGAGAGATCAGCTAGAAGAGGTCACCTTGTAGAGAGTTAAGCTTCAAAGAAACCATCCTGTAGATAGTTCAGCTACATTTCAAGTCACCCAGTAGAGAGATCAGCTGCAAAAATATCCTGTGGGGAATAATTGGCATGTAATAAATATATGTATATAATTTGTATAATTACTAATAAAATCAAAAATAATTGAAGTATTAAAAATCTTCTTTAAGTTCTTTTCTTCTTGCTGTGGTAAAGAAAAAAACACATGAGTTAAAAAAGTTCCAAAGGCAGCCATAGGCCGACTTTGCAGTATACAAATACAAAAAGAAGTGATATCTAATCAAAAACAGCCAAGCTGTAAAAAAAGGTGTGGCCCCCAAAAATGCCATGGTGAAAAAAGATGTGAAATCCAAGGTGGCGGCCAAGAAATGGCTGTGATGGTAGGTTAATGGTAAAAATTTTAATAACGACAATTCAGGTGAATTTGGTGCCGCTTGGTCTTGGCACCAAATTCACCTGAATTGTTGTTATTAAAATGTAACCATTAACCTACCATCACAGCCATTTCTTGGCCGCCACCTTGGATTTCACATCTTTTTTCACCATGGCCTTTTTGGGGGCCGCACCTTTTTTTACAGCTTAGCTGTTTTTGATTAGATTAAACATTTACAAGTCTGTCTTCAGTAATCATCATTATATCTGTATAGATAAGAAGAAGAAATGTGAGTAATAATAAATCCAAAGTCAGCCATATAGACTGGTTTTTGGGGCCTTATAAGGTACAAAAAAAAGTGAAATTCACACAAAGCAGCTAAGCTGTGAAAAAAATGGTGCAGTCCTTATAAGCTTGGGTGCAAAATCAAAGGTGGTAGCCAAGAAATGGCTGCAATGATGCTAATGAAAATAAATTGCACAGAAAATAAATGCACAATATATTTTCGTTAACATTATTGCAGCCATTTCTTGGTCGCCATCTTTGATTTAACAACTTCTTTCACCCAACCTTATAAATTATAAAGGCCTCACTATTTTTCACAGCTTTGCTGTTTTTGAGTTGATTGTATATGTGAAATTACTTACTGACATAACTTTGGCCTGGGACATAAGCACCAATTGTAGACACATCCACTTTGTATGGAGAAGGACCAGAAGCTTGATTAGAGCTATGTAGAGGTTCTAAACTGCTGCAAGCAAAACTTGGTGCTCCACTTGGATATGCCTCAGTATTAAGAAGTATCATCAAAGTTACTGTTATTCCAATGAGCTTCTTCATTATACTAACAAAAGACAATAGCAAAGTGTATGCAATACATTTACTTATAGAAATTTATGTTATAGTTAAAGCACCTCCATGTGTGTGTATGGAAATAGAGTATGAGGGGGCGTGTTGAGAGGCTAATACAGCACGAGGCGAAGCCAAATACAGTTGAGACAACCCCTAAGTGCTATATTTTTCATACACGCAAGCATAGGCAGTGCTCTAAGTGTTACATTGTACTTCCTGGTCATCTGGCCCGGAGCGATTTTCTCTAGTACTCAAACCACTGCGATTTTCGGTGATCAGGATATCAGTAAGTGTTTAACTAATCTATTTCTGGTCGTAGAATGAACTAATAGGATTAATCTGGTTAGTTTTAGCGATATACAATGTCAGGTACGTGATCAATCGTGCTGTCTTGGAGTCGTGTTTAAAAAGCTTCATGATCAGATGATCAGTAAGTGTCTATACAATCTATTCCTAGCTGTAGAACAAACTCGTAGGATTAGTTTGGCTGGTTTTAGCGATTTACAGTGTGTTGTTTATGTAACATTCCTTAAATAAATTCTCCACAGAACTGTACTGTATTTGCCCAAGTGTGCTGTATTTGCCCAATTATAAGTGCACAACTGTACTGTATTTGCCCAATTAGCTGCATAACTGTTCTGTATGACTCATACAGTACAATTATGCAGCTGATTAGTACTGTATGGACAATACGATATGCGGAATCGCTTTGATCCTCCCACGCAAAGTACAATATATTACAATATTTGTGTACTGTTGATTTCATTACAGTTTAGAAACTTAGGCTTTCATTGCACGATTACTGAACTAAATGATAACAATAAATGAATGAACACTGCATCAAAGAGCCAAACTCAAATTGAGCTACCTTTAGCAATTGGGAATGGCTTTATGTGGTTTTCTGATACTTTAGTACTGGACTAAAAGTAGTTCGCAAAGTCCTAGACTTGGGGGTAAGGCTTCATTTGTCAGAAATTACAGAATTAAATGAGAACTGCCCATAATTTTCACACTAGATCCCATGCAGTTGCGGTGGCGGATCTACAGGGGGTTTCAGATTCCACTCAACTTCAGCCTAGCTGCAAGTCGAAGACCAAAATAAAAATAAAAAAAAGGTCACAACCTGCTGTTGAACTCCATAATTGTAATTTCAAAGGCAAAAGTATGAAATTTCCCCAGTAAAAAGTCACTATATATAACTCGCGGTGATTTTATTACCCACACAATAAGTCATCAATAAATTTGGGGCGAGCGCTATTTTCAGAGGGGGTTTCAGCTGAAACCATTGCAACCCCCCTGCATCCGCCACTGAGTTGAATTGAAAGAATTGTTTATAAATAATTGAACATGCTCTCTATGTGTAACATTGTGCCATGGAAGACCATACATTGCTGAAAATTAAACAAAATGGCTAAAGTAATTAGTATTAGTGCAATTAAAAATTATCAAACAGTACAGTAGTACTGAATAAGAAGGGATTGCCCCTAAAATGATGTGTACTGCCTAAAATTCCACTTTTAAAAATCATCCTAGAAACATCTTACTATTTGAAAATCACCTTATACAGCATTAAAAAAAAGAAAAGAAATCACTTGCAGGTGTCCGGTTACATGTCCAAATTTGAATTTTCATCTGCCTGCCTGCCAGCCAGCCAGCCTGACCACATTCGCAAGACTGGAGGCCAAATAAAGCAGCATACAACCACCATTTTATGTCACAATAACAAACTCACCAGTGGCATGTGCCTTTTTAGAAATCTGCTGAGTGTGTACCCTCTGTGCCTTGTCTTTCCTTTTATTTTCAGTCAGGCTGGATATTGTCTTCCAAAACAATATTGAGGCATTAAGTTTCCGTACCAACAGTTTCCTTGAGTAGCATATTTAGATTGCCACAAAGTTATTTAAAGCATTTATGGTACTGTAAAAACTCGGTACTTCATGATAGGTTCAATCCCCCATTAATGATCTCGGTTAATTAATGGAAACCACACCTCTTAACAATTCATTTACTTGAACACAACAACTACATCTCCTTATTGCTTTAGCTGTATTTATAATAATAACACAGTAAAAATAAGGAATAGTGACCATGCTCCTTGATGCTTGGTTCACTAAGACTTTGTTGTGCATGATATTTCTATGATGATTTTTAATGGCAGCATTTTGGAAAGTGCTGTTCCAGGGGCGGATACAGGGGGAGGGGGGGGGGGGATCTTTGGGGTCTGGAGACCCTCCCTTCAGGATATATTTTTATAGGCGCTTACTAACAAGTGCATGATGATAATAAATAAAGCGTTGGCTATTACTCATGCGCGATATGGCTGCAAAGCATTGCAGGAGTAGTGATGAGGCTAGCAACGTTTGTGGACAGATTTCTGAGACATTTCCAGTGACAAGAAAGCCAATTTGCACTGTTATTTTCCAAATACAACGTCCACGTGTACAAGGTTAGTTACAACGCAATGAGGCTGACATGCAGCTGCACGCCAGCTGAGCTACTGTGTGGCTTCATCACTAATTATAATTTTAAGGCTTCTGAGTTGCTAGATAATCCGTAAAATTAATTTTAACGTATCATCGCGTATCATAAAGCTAATTGTAACTATAATTGTAGTGCAATGTAGCTAGCTAGGTAATTTAAAACTTACAGTATAGTTATGCATTATACTTTGTATTGTCACAGCACTAGTACTGTTGATGACAAGGCTAATGAAAGAGCAGTTTCTGATGATGATGTGATTGTGTTGGATTCAGAAGAGGGATCTTCACAGCAAGATGATCAGTGATCAGGCCATTGTACTGAGTGAGGAGAGCAATTCGGACAGAGAGTCAGAAAATGACCTAGAGGAGCATAACACTAGTTTACGCATTACTAGTAATGATGACGTTGTAGTTGACACCACCAGTCATCTATTACGGTCCACTCAGTCAGAGATTGCTAACAGCAGCGATCTTACCACTTGTGATGCCTGACAGTCTGCTAGTGCTGGTAATGATCAGACTCAATTAGCTATTCAGGATGCAATAGGTAGTGGGGATTTTGGAAAGATTGCACAATTAAAATCTCGAATCAATCTCACAGATCAACAAAAATATTTTCTGTTGAAAAGGCATTATGTTCCTTCTATCAACTACAAATTTCCCAGTCATGTGATTAACAAGATTCATCGACATTTTCAACACAGATGACTAGAGAAAAATCATGGCTTGGTATATTCTGAGTCACAAAGTGGAGGATACTGTAAGTATTGTGTTCTATTTGGTAAGACCGAGCCAACTGTGAAGGAACTTGGTGTTTTTGTAACCAGGCCCTTCACTAACTTAAAAAAAGCCTCAGAGCTATTAGGGATACATTTTTATGGCCTTGAAAATTCTAAAGGAAACAAAGCTCATCGAAATCTTGCTTTTCGTGGTCACTGTGATGATAGATCTTCTGTTGAAGAAAACCCAAACAACAATCATGGTAATTTTCTTGGTTTGCTCAAGTTTCGTGTACAGGCTGGTGATAAAGTTATTTCAAATCATCTTGAATCTGCTGCTGGCAATACTATATACACCAGTAAAACTATTCAAAACAATCTCATTGCAATTTGTGGTGACCTAATTCGTAACAAAATTTTAGAGAAAATTCATCACGCATGTTGTTTTTCTGTCCTAGCAGATGAAGCTACAGATGTGGCCAATGATGAGCAGCTATCAACTACCATCCGTTATGTTGATGAAGGATCTCCAACAGAAGTGTTCATGGGATTTTATAAATGTGTCTTGGGGGTTACTGGACAAGCAATTGCTGATGAAATGCTTTCACAACTAGAAAAATGGCAATTGCAGTTGCAATTTCTTCACGGTCAAGCATACGATGGAGCTGGAACTATGGCTGGAAAATCTATAGATGCAGCTGCTTGTATAACCACAAAATATCCTAAAGCATTGTACACTCACTGTGCTTCACACAGACTAAATCTCTGTGTGGTCAAATCTTGCACTATCAGAGAAATCAGAAATACGATGCAGTCAGCTGATAAAGTATCACGATTCTTTAGCAATTCTCCAAAAAGGCAGTTGGCTATGGAGAAGTGTATTGACAATCTGTTTGCCAATGAAAAGCATAGGAAGATAAAGGAGATGTGTCGTACTCACTGGATTGAGCGATATGAGGCTTTTGAAAGTTTTGTGGATTTATTTATGCCAATTGTATGCTGCTTGGAGGAAATAGCCAACAGTTCTCCAGCAGAACGGAATGCTGAAACCAGATCAGATGCTCAGTCACTGTTTTTACAGTGTTCAGATTTTAATTTGTCATAGCTTTGGTGGCTACACATAATGTGCTGTCATACATCAAAGGGCTATCCGTGAAGCTTCAAGGTCGCTATGCTGATGCAATTCGGGCTCACAAAAAGATTCAGAATGTGAAATCTACTTTGGTTAAGCAAAGGTGTGATGTGGAGAGATTTCATTTGCAAATATACAATGAAGTTACAGTATTATGTCAGAGTGTCAGAAATGAAGAATCGGTACCAAGAGTTACTAACAGACAACAAAACAGGCAAAACCTTCCATCCGATAGTCCTAGTGAGTATTATAAGTGCACAACAATTCCTATGCTTGATCACCTGGTCAGTGAACTAAATGTTCAGTTTACAGAGGCATCATCTCAATTTTTGTTACAGTTTGCTCAACTTCTACCATCAGAACTAATAAAAACCTCACAAAGACCAAGAATACAGATTTTGATGATTTAATATAGTTTTATGAAGATAATTACCTCTGTCTAAGGATTTTTCTGCAGAATTAGAGTTATGAAAAAACTACTGGTCATCAGAAACATGTAAAGCTGATGCAGAAGCCTTAAACACACCTGAGAAGGCATTAAAACAGCTTGACAAGGATTTGTATCCTAACATTTATACGTTGTTGACGTTGGCTGCCACTGTTCCAGTCACTAGTTGTGAGTGTGAAAGATCCATCAGTATGCTCCGATTAATCAAAATTTCTTTAAGGAGTACTATGACACAAGAAAGACTAAATGGCTAGCAATGATGCAGTATAATCATCAAATTCCAGTTGAGGCTGATGAAGTAGTCAAGAAGTTCACCACTCGACAGCCAAGGAAACTTCTGTTGTAATTTACCTGCATGAGGACAATTCAGAACAGCTAATATATTCAATTGACATATGTAGTAGTAATCTACTAGGCTGTAGCTACCTATAATAAAATACACTGTACATAACAATAACATAATTAAGTCATTCAATCTAAGTACATAAGTATGATATATGGATCTTTAATGTGTACTCATTCCAGGCCATAAATTTGTGTCAGATTGAATCTCAGAGGGTTGAATTTTCAAAATTTTTCTGGGGGGGTATGCCCCCAGACCCCCTAGAATGCTCGTCCTTCGCACACTGTGCAGTGACTCCTACCTTTAGACCCCCCTTCTAAAAATCCTGGGTCCACCCCTGTGTTCATCCCTACTAAAGTAGTACTACTACTTTACTGCTTGATTCAAGGTTTGCATAATATGTCTGGTGCCTTTTATTTCATTGATGTTATAGAAAGAAAGGCTGAACAGATATGAAATTGTTTTTGGTTTCTATGACAAGAGCAAATAACCCATTATTTATGCACTTTTGCCTGTTGTGCAACTCTAGGCAGAGACTTTTCATGAAGAGGTGCTGAGGTGGAAGGCAGACTCATTGGCAGGGGGCACAAACCCCAAGATACTGATGACACTTTAATAATTACATGGCTCAAAATCATTAGAAATTACACATTTGTAGACAATTACAACAATGATTTTCACGTACATACATATAATACAGTAGCTGCTTGCAAATATGAATTACAATCCTATAACATTGCATTGCAATTGTGCTGGTATAGTGTCTATATGTAACTGTGAGGATGTATGGAAGAATGGCCCAATCAATCAATCAATCAATCAATCAATCAATCAATCAATCAATCAATCAATCAATCAATCAACCAATCACTCAATCAATCAATCCATCAATCAATCAATCAATCAATCAATCAATCAACCAATCACTCAATCAATCAATCAATCCATCAATCAATCAATCAATAATCGATCAATCATCATTATTCCAATATTATTTCATTTCCTAGTGTTGAATTCAGTACTGAAATACTTTAACAATTAAAATATCATCAATTCTGTTCTGAAGTAAATGCATTAATAGTTTGTTCAGTTAGCAAGCACTCCTAATTCTTTGTACACTAGAGAAGGACCTAACTATGTGGAGTATGTATGTGCTGTTGTAATAGTACCATCAAAAAGAGGAGGGGCTGCAACCAACACATGTGCACGTACTCAACTGAGCTGTTAGCTATGTGCTCATCTGCATGGTTCTCTTCAGTCACGGAAGTGAGCGCTGCTTACATACTGTCATTGCTGCTGCTGCACATACTGTCATTGCTGCTGCTGCACATACTGTCACTACTGCTTGCAGCAACTCCAACAGCAGGAAATCAACAACACTGGAGTACTTAGCCTTTTGTACTCTTCTTTGCTTTTCCTGTCAGATTCCTTATAGCTAGCTGGCCTGGTTGCATGTGTTTGACAACTTTACCATATTGCAATGCGTATGTACTACAATAAACATGTTCTCATATTTATTAACTGCATGCATGCTCTTCACAGCACAGTAAAAACTAACTAGTGAAGGTAACTACTAAATGTAGTGAAGGTCACTGTCACAATATGCACTATTTTTGTGTAGTGATGTTTACTACACAGAGTAGTGAACGTCACTACTTAATAATAGTGAGTATTGTGGCAGAAATTAGTAGTGAAATTCACTACTAACTTTTACAGTGAGACTGATGTGGGGAAAGATCTATGGAGGTGCCAGACAGCTAGGATTCCGGCTAGGGCCATTATATTAAGTAAGGCACATAGACAAAACAATGTTGCGGAATTCGACCTGAGGGCATATCAAGCTGTTATGGAAACAGATTTGGGTGGTGGTCGATACTACGTACGCGGTTCCTCTAGTGTGGTTGATAATGGGCATTTTGTGCATGTTCTGCTGGCGCCTACCACACATATTGGCTAGTCCGCCTGTAGTTATAGGATGCCAGCATAGCTAGCTCAGCACGCGGTCTCGCGCGATCAGCCTGACGGATTTGTATAGCTATAGGGAGAAATTTCTCCGCTATAGTTATACCGCGGCCGAGAGAGAGCTGGAGAGAGAGAGAGAAAAAAAGCCACAGGCGGCGGTCCGGATCAGCTTGTAGCACCTACGTAGCGCCTATGATATCTCATCATGGCCGGATATAGCTACGTAAGTCCACCACGAAGACAACTACATGTCGGTAAAATTGTAGGTAAAGTTTTGCTGGTTGTTCCACATCTGAGTATAAGATCTCGATCATATGATAGATATATATAGGTACGCAACTAGTATAAAGATATATACAGTGATAGCTAGCTATATCATGACATACCTGGATCTACTGATAATCGTTTGGATGACAAAATTGCTGCAGAGTAGTGATAGCTGGTCGCACTATGGTCACACTGACAACTCCAATCAGTATACTGCCTTATTGCTTGCTCTCTGTCGGCTTGACCTCTGAGCAATATTAAAGCTTAGTAGGTTAGACGGTTGCCGCTATTCCAAAAATCAAATTGTTCTTTTAATACCGTACTGCTACAAGTCACCAAATAGCTAATTGTACACACAGCATGATTAGCTCAGCCTATATACTAACGTATAGTGACGTCATGCATTATCATGACTTGAGAACATGACTAAACAATGCTCAAAACAATGCATGATTGGCTATATGACTATGATTTTGCTTAGCTACTCAAACCACCTAGCTACACAGTTTGTATAACGTAGAGCTTTTCACTGTAGCTATAGCTACTGTGAAATATATCACTTGAATCATAGGTAGGGTTACTAGGGTATATACTATCTATGCTTGAATACATGCATTGTAGTTTATAGCTATAGCTAGCTTATTTGGCAACATCAGTGATGCATGCATGCATGCCCTTCTCCATTTCACTGCAGTATTACCAGTATATATATATATAGGATGAAGGTAACCCTTTTGTGCTGATTAAAACTTTACATTGTATATTATATAGGTTTTGAGGCATATACACTGTAAATTCAGAAGTATGAAGTTCATACTAATGGTATATATAATGCTACCTGAGGTCACTTAGTATGATGTACGTACTTCAGAAGTATGATATACTAAGTGACCGCAGGTAGTATACCAATAGTGTGAACTTCATATTTCTGAATTTACAGTGTATGGTTGGGATGCTCCAGTCTAACCAATCATATTGTCTTGCATATATTCATGAGTTAAGTAGTTATACACTTAAGAGTTCACCTATATAGAGTCACGCAGTGATTTTTGGGTTTACCTTTCAACTTTGATCATTAAAAGTTCATGTATACCTAGCAATGGTCTTGTCCCAGCACTATATAAGACTAATTAGCTAAGTGATTGTAAGCCCAGATATACTCTGCATGTATAATAGCTATGTTTATTTATTTTATTATGCATTACAATAACAGGAGCCTACAAGCTAAAGAGATAGCGCATGTTGTTATAAAACATATAAGCAGATATAGACAATATATCAACATCTGGCTATGAATTATGCCATTCACCTTCATGCTGTTTGCTGTATTGTACAGCCATATAGCTACATGGACTACCGTATTACTATATGTAATGCATGCATGCTATCTTGTGCATGAATTTGTGACTGGTTTAGACAGTGCCACTCCTTGCATTCGTTCTTGTTTTACTCTGGGCTCCCCCTTAATTGCCATCATCATATAATATGATTGCAGTACATGGCTAATGTATACTCTGATGATACTCGCAATTAACACATTGCAGCATAAGAATTAAGCTTCATCATTGTAATACTGATATGGGACAAATTGTAGCTATATAATGTGTATTGATTAACAGAGTTAGTCTAAAAAATAAATGTACAATAATGCAATGTTTGTATGACTATATGTATAACAGACCTCAAAATGCATGCGTGATAAGAGCATGCACAAGACAGCTATATGGCACGTGTCTTGCTCAATGTACACGCTAATCCCAGCTCATAATAATTTATTTAATTGCCCACTGCTATACATAAATATTTACTTATGATCAGTATTGCCTCATGCTTATAGTAATGACATCACAACAATAATATTAAAAATAATGGTGCATCACTCATAGTCATATGCATTGTAGACTTGTGAGGCATAGTAACACATGTCAAAAGGATAGTGATAGCTAACTAGATTTGGAAATGAACATGCTTATCATAACTGAAACATGCCTATTATGACTGGAATGCAATACCTACAATAACAATTCCAAACCACAAACCACCATAGTGTAATAGTCATAACCCATGCACAAATCACTTTAACCACAGGCATTGTGAAACAACAGGTGCATGTGAAATCATAAGTGATGATACTATATTCTGTGATGACCACAACAACTGTCATGTTCCAATAACAACATTCCTTTGACTGTAAAGCAGGGATATCCTTTTTGTAGCTAACAACAATGTAGTCATACCAGTGATGAATATCTATCATCGACTTGTATACATTGATAACTGCCTCATGTGCTGGACTGTGACCATGATACATACTGAAATCAACCCTTCATGTACATCATGTAGTGCAAGTTGCCTAGTGATTAGAGACAAAACTTACTACTACGCAAATCTTTTTCAGCCACTTTAAAGATCAGTGTGTTTGTTATCATGCAATAGCTGGTTGACACCGCTGACAATTTCTGGCTTAAACCACCAACTATTACTATTTTCACACCTAGTGGCAAGCTGTGATGCCTGATTATGGATGACATCAGTAAATTTATGAAATTTGGGTAGGAAACCATAGTGCCCTGTACTCTAGAGTGAGGCATTGTTATCCAATTCTGGTCATTTAGAATGTAGAGTTGTTAGGACAATGGTTGCTGACGTTGTTTGTACCTTCACACAGGTGCTGCAAGAATGACTGTGGTTAAGGGAATGGTTCCAGTTGTCAGCTGAACACTTCATAATGAGAAGCAGCCTACATTTCAACCAAAACAAACATCAACAGTAATTCATTTCCTGCGTGCCTGCCAACCAGAAAGCCAGCTTCTTGTAGCAGTGGTAGCAGAAGGTTCCAGGCCATTACTAGCAGAAAAAAGCAAAGGAGAGAAACATGCTTGCACCTTCTAATAACAAAGACCACCTCTTTATAAAGACCATTTTACTTTAATGTGTAAATTGCTGCTATCTTGTTGTTTTAGAGTGTATCCCCATAGGATGGTCTTTAACATGCCTAGAAAAGTCAGAGTGGTTTGTAATGTAACAATACCCCATGCAAAAAAGCTTGGCTGTAAAAAATGACGTGTCCATGAAAGTAAAAGTAACTGATGACTAAAGGAACCAATATCTGTTGAGGCCAAGAAATGAATGTTAATACTGGCAACTAACTATAATTTATAAAAATGTGGTCCATTGATTCATGCGGTCTTGCTGCATTCCTAATTAATTCCCTGTAACTCTAATCAGCTAGTAATTTGGTCAATTTTTTCTCCTCTACAATGACTGTTGGAGAAGGTACCAATTTACTAGCCAATTAGATTTACAGTGAATTAATCAGGAATGCAGTCAGACTGCACGAGTCAATGAAAAAGGATCGATGTTATATAAATTATAGAGGAAGACTGAGTGTGGCCCCGACTAGACATTGGGTGACCTGCAGTTCGAATCCTGGGGTTGGAGGGATTTTTTCCTTACTTTGGCCCCTTTTCTGTTACACCTTATTCAGTCAGTAAGTTAAGTCACTAGGTCTAAGCCTTTGTAGGGTAGGTAATCCTAAGGCTGCAGCACATGTTGCTGTCAGACCTTCAGTGTTGGTCACTGTAAAGTGCTAATAATAAAAAAATAGTTAGTTGCCAGTATTAACATTTATTTCTTGGCCTCACCAGATATCAGCTCCTAGTTTTAGTTGTCAGTTACTTTTAGTTTTATGGACACATCTTTTTTGTACAGCTAAGCTGTTTTTGTATGGGTATATTATTGTATCATAAATCAGATATCACTCTGGCTTTTCTAGGCGTAACATGTGGGCGCACAATTCATCGATAAGACTGTCCCATGGGGGTATATATACTCTAAAACAACAAAGAGGTGACCACTAAGTGAAATTATCTAATTACCGTTCCATTCCACTGAATCCAGATGCCCGGAATGTGGTGGAACGGAATGGTGAATTGGATAACTTTGCCTAGTGATAAGGACCACCTGCACCTTCTAACAAAGGCCACTTTATAAAGACTGCTTTAATTTAATGTCTAAATTGATCTTGCTATCTTGTTCTTTAGAGTGTATCCCATATATAGGATGGTCTTATTGATCTATTTGTACACCACATGCCTAGAAATGTCAGAGTGGCACATGAATATCATACAGTAAATAATACACCATGCACGTTAGGAGATGGTCTTTATAAAGAGATGACTATTAGGTGAAATTATCCAATTCACCACTCCATTCTATTCCACCACTCCATTCCACAGACACCTGTCGCCTTGTAGCTATATTCCGCTGTTGTTTTTTTTTCTGTCTTGTAGTTTGGTCTGTCAAGCCAGACAATGGGCACCTGTGCTGTCACAGTTTATTAGTATTACAGGTAAAAGAAGGCTCAAGGAGCCTGTAAGCCTAATCTGTACAAAAATTAATGAACCGCTGTTGTTCTTCTGATATATGGGCAGGCAGGGACACAATGAGTTAAAGCTGTTTGATGCCTATTTCAATGACTCTATCTACTTCAATCATGGTTATACTCTGTATATGCATAATTGAAGCAGGGATTAAATGTGCTCTAGTATATGCAGCTATTTCTTTGTTTCATTGATTTGTATTTCTTTGATCCCTAGTTCCCTACCCAAATGTAAAATTTCTACACTTGTCACAGTATGATACAAATGAATGAATCTGGATAACAAGCTCATTGGTTAAGGGTTTAGGTATGGAGCTGACAGGAGATCTGTTATTTGAAGTTCTGACATCCATTTACTATCTACATGCTTTATTAAGCCTGGTTGACATACACTCCACTATGTAACATTTGTTTGGTTATTTTAATTGTATAGCTAACTCTGAAAGTGCTAGTGTCAGTTGGATTTCTTTTAAACCAACAAAAGGCACTGCCACTATGATGGTTATTAATTCACATACACATTAATTTTCAAGTTAGTCCTATGCTTCAGTACCTGTGATAATAATTGTTTTTTTTCATGAATAATTATTTACAGTTCTCAACAAATTTAGTGCATGAGTTTACCTGCATAATGTCCTTTGTATGTGCAAGAAGATCAAGTTACAAGTTTATTAGTTTATATACTACTTTGACACCTCAGATCAAAGGAAACCGCAGCTCTATATAAATTATCAAAGGGAACTGATACTTTGTAACTGCCTCAGCATCAAAGACAGTTGTGGTCAGGGCAATATGTGAAATATAACTCTACTTAAAGTTTTGCATTGTGGGTTTGAGTTTAACATGTTGGTTTAGTGCGCCCCCCAGACGCTGACGACATTTTCACAATTGTATGGCTCAAATCATCGGAAATTACATATATTTCAAGGACAAAACAATGATCACATATATGCACATAACACAGGAGCTACCTAATTACAAATATGGATTAAAACCCTACATAACATATATTGTATTACAATTTACATGCAATTGTACTGGTATAAATGTCTCAGTATGTATTATATTTATTTATTTCCTAGTGTTAGCTAAATGTAAATGCTGTAACAATTAAATAATCAATTGTGACCGGATTTGCAAAAAGGTACCCTTTTCACACATGAAATATGACCCATTGTTTCAACTTTCAAACTTTGTAACTTTTGTATCATTGCACGCATGTGCCTGTAATTTTCCATGAGTATGCCTACATTATGTGGCTACAGGTTGATACAAAAATAAAGTCAATCAGTGCAAAGAGTCAACAGTTGTGACATTTTGTTTGCTGGTATGTCACATGTGTAAAAAGGGTACCTTTATCGCAAATCCGGTCACAATTCTGTTCTGAAGTAGATGCATTAACAAGTTGTTCAGTTAACATGCACTACCAGACTACTTAACACTTTGTACACTAGAGAAGGATCTCTGTTGTTGTAATTGTAACAGCTACCATCAATAACGGAGAAGGGGTACACCCAACACACGTACTTGGGTACTGACACACAAATATATACACACTTCTTATTCAATATTATCCACATTATTACTGTTACTAGTGGTGTTTGCTGTGTCATCACCTTTGCCTTCGTCACTTCCATAAACATTATAATTGGAATATGTTAGTTGCAATCTTGTACTCCAATCCTATTCATCTCTGCACGTGGGAGACACGTGACATCGTGTTAGATTGTGAATCCATCATTTTCTATACTTCTGAATCACAAATAATCGCACTAGTGTTAACAGCTAGCCAATGGCGAGCTGCAACATCGGAATCGTCGAGGTAATAATCGTCATCGTGACCGTCACAGAATCCATAGATCGATCTATGTAGAAATCTCTTTTGTTTGATCACGTGATCTATTTTAATTACTTTGCGGCGCGCGTAGACAAATTTGTGGGGGTGCTCCATTTAAAATAGTATCACTACAACTAGTGAAACCCATGCACAATCATTTCTTTTTGTGCCCACAATTTAAACCCACAATCAATGCTTGCAAACCTTTGTACAAAAGTAATGTGGTGAATGCAGGTTTGTCTTCCTTCACCTATTAGGTAAGCATACCAGAGTGGTATATATTACTTATACCATGGCCTCAAGGGATTTGCCTGATATATATGCCCAAGCCCTCAATATATATATGTATGCCCTTGCCCTCTGGCCTGTGGCCCTCGGGCTTGGGTATATATATCAGGCAAATCCCTTGTGGCCATGGTATAACTATTAAATAACCTTTGGTAAAATTTGTGAAAAGAAAATATATAGACCCAAGGAAAAACGGAAGAAAAATTTTACTTGCATGTAGTTATCTTGAGAATGGCCAAGGAAATTTCATTCAATCTTGGTATGTGATTTTTCCTACCTAGTGGGTATCTACATTGGAAATAATCCAATTTCTAAATATAATTGTATAAAAATTGATCTTCCTGCTTATAAAGTGGATAAACATATGTTAACTATCTGTAGCTAATTGCATTGGAAGATTGCTTCACATCTAGTGAAAGTATTTTTGATCACTGAGGAATTAATAGTAAATGATTCAATTCTCCCTTAAATTTTATCTTAACAAGGTGCATTAGATATATTATAGGGAATCTTTAACAGCAGCATAACTATTACAACTCAAGATGTACTTTGCATTGATAAAGACATGCACAATGAGTACATAAAAGTAATGTTTACTCACACCAATGTTCAATAAACCTAAATACTGAGTCAAAATCCTAGAACACAAATAAACTTATTCAAAATTCAACTGCAGTTAGAGACAGCCAACTAACGAATTCGGAATCCAAACTTCTTGGTCATCCTATCATTACTGCCAGGGCATCTGGCTCTGACAGTGATTGTATGCTTTCCTTGACTCAGAGCTCTATAGGATTTAGGGCTGGTACCTGTGATTATGTTATTATATAGACAGTCAAATATATTATGGCATATGTACATGCACATCCATCCTTTAATTAACAAAAAGTTACCTCTTTTAGATTATGATACAGATTTAGTAACTATGTAAGTTATTTTGGCTTATCCTATAAAGTGAAACTGTATTCTATGTGTGTGTGTGTGTGTGTGTGTGTGTGTGTGTGTGTGTGTGTGTGTGTGTGTGTGTGTGTGTGTGTGTGTGTGTGTGTGTGTGTGTGTGTGTGTGTGTGCGCATTGAATTTTTTCTGCATTCTTCATATTTTAGGTACATATGCATATGTATGTGTGTGTGTCTGTGTGTCCGTTTAGCAGCCCACCCAGCTGTACCGTCAATGCATGGATACCTGGTGTTTACTGGAGAAGAAATTGTCAACTGTTCTTGTCTTGCTTATCATGTTGGGATTGTTGTGTTCCACTCCATGAAACCTGGACAGTCTTCCTGTGGCCATGGGTTTCTAATCCTACCCCAGGAGGATTTTCCAGCACAAGACTCAAGTGCCTGAGTGTTGCACAGGAATTCCAGTGCTGGTTTGCTAGGTGGCAATAGCTGGGTTTTGCATGGCTTTTCTCTGTGCATGTATATGTATGTGTGCGTGCATGCGTGTGCGTGTGCGTGTATGTGTGTGTGTGTGTGTGTGTGTGTGTATGTGTGTGTGTGTGTGTGTGTGTGTATGACTTATAACAGTTATTAATACAACATCAAGGTGTGGCTTACATCTCTCAAAATCTCCTCTATCAAGTCTGCACAGAGTAGTAGCAGTATCATCAACAACAGAAAATCTGAGGGTAGCAGTTCTTCTCCTCTTATTAACTCTGCCTCTAATTTGACTAACTTCACAAACATTAGCTGCAATAATCAATGCACAAAATAACACTAGTAATAGTGAATTCAGCTACATACACATCCTTTCATTTGATAACATTTTCTTAATCTAGATAACCAAAGGATTGGTTCACCAAAATTTCAGGCCTAGAAGCCAGTAGCTACAGTACTACAAAGCATTAATGACAAAACGATTGATTTGTATGGTAATAATATGGACAGGAGCCTAATATTAATGGTTCTAACTTATAAGCATTAGGAATTTCCAGTTTCTTAGCAATTATAGAAATATAAAAGTAGTGAAACAAGCGAGGTTGCCTACACACTAGTGGACATTAAATTCCTACTTTCAGTCTATACCCATGACTGGATTAGGGATTATTAATGTCCACTACTAGATATTTGGGGGTGATCAACCTATCTTGTTTCACTACTTTTTTTTCTATTTCTAAATGGAAATTATCCGTATTTTTCATACTGGTTACTTTAATTGTAGAAGTACTTTTTGAACTGTTTTTGATTCGTAAAGCCTTGAGAAATGGAAAGGTTTAATTGATCCCAAAGTTGTATACTCGAATGGTCAATATTCATTAGCATCACAATAAAATTTCACCAAAATTGAGTATATTTACACGTAAATTTTCAAATTTTCCTGGGGGAGCATGCCTCCAGACTCCCCTAGAATCTGAAGTGGTTTACTTAATATTCTAGGTTGTGCCCTGCTTTTTAGACAATATTTGGTAGCTGGGGTGTGCAGCGCTATTTCTTGGTATGCATGGGTTCACCAGTCATAGTAATTCTATTTTACAAAAAAAAAAACAAGTACACAAAAAGTTTTTTCAACTACATAATTATAGAGTAGGAAGCATGCATAACACATTGATAAAAAGTACTGAAACAAGCTGTAGTGCACAATATTAAATCACAGTAAAACATCCCTACTGTGCTCAAGATACCACAATGGAAATGCACAGTAGGGATATACACCACCATAACACTTCTTATTGTTTTATCGTGATTTAATATTGTGCACTACTCTAGCTTGTTTCAGTACCTTTATATTGACGTATCATGGTCCCTACTCTAGTTGAAAATTCCAATTTTTTTTGGGTACTTGTATACAAGTATAAGGAAAATTAATTTAAGTTTGATTAGGGATCATAGAAATAAAAAGTATTGAAACAAGGGAGGTTGTAGATATACTAGTGGACATTAAATCCCTATTTCAGTCTGTACCCAGGGATTTAATGCCCACTAGTATATCTTTAGGTGTAAGTGACCTCTCCTGTTTCAATACTTTCAATTTCTATGAACCTATACTTGTTTGTTTACTTTTTTTGCAACATTATTATGACTGGCGAACATAAAACAGTACGATAGTACTATTTAAGTAGGAATTTCCCTGAAAATTTCACGTGCCACTCAAAATTCTGCCTTTAGAGACATTTTATGCAATGTAAACCACCTTTATGGAATAGTACTAGTCCAAATAATATATAAAATATAACAAAACACTTTCAGGTGGCCGGATATAGAATTTTTTAAATTGCCAAAACTCAAATTTTAGTCTCATTGCCACACTGCCTGCCTCACTGACCACAGTCGCAAGGCTAGAGACTAAAAGAAGCAGCACATGGCTACCATTTTACGCCACAATAACAAACTCACCAGTGGGATGTGCCTTTTGGGGTTCCGACGAGTGTAGGCCCTCTGCACCTTTTACCTTCGATCAGGCTACTTGTCTTCTTCTACATCCAACGAAATCATATCAAGGCTGTAATTTTCCATATGAACACTTTCTTTCAGCAACATATATAGACGCCACAGAACTATTTCAGAGCTGAAGCGCTTTAGTCCTGGTGCTACTATACTGAGATATATGGTAGCTAGATATCTGCAAGTTTGCGATTGGGATCCCGTTCACGATACAGTGTAAGTTTGTGACCACACCTATCAATTAAAGATCTAGGTGGACTAATGATTGGGATCCCGTTCGCGATACAGTGTAAGTTTGTGACCACACCTATCAATTAAAGATCTAGGTGGACTAATAGTGATAGAGTATGGAGACTACACCTCTTAAACAATCTAGCTCTTTACTTAACAGTAAACAAGAAGACCTCACCCCTTATTGGTCTAGCTAGCTGCACAATGCTAAACTAACCACTTGTATTATTCAAATAGTTTGATACATCCGTAGATGGAAGCCCTACTGTAGTCTATTAACACTATCAGCAGTACAACCTTGACTGATGGCCATGGTAAAGAAGGATAAAAGGTAAGACAATCGCACAAGCATAGTATTTTTATCAATGTACCAAAGATATTTTCTTAAAATTAGAAACGTTTCTGTGAAAAAATTAGGGCTGTAGCTGTAGCCAATTTTCCGCTACACTTGACTGAACCCGTCAGGCAGGCAGGCAAGCAGGTATTGGAAATTCCATTGAATAATTGTTTTTTTTAATTTTGTAGAAACTTGACAGAAATGTTTTGGGTCGATCTGAAGACACTTTTTGGCTTGATTTTACCCACACAATACCCCCTGTCATGTTGTTGTGAGGAAAGATCAAGGCAGGTTTTTGGGTTAAATTATATCATGGGCCATGCCCACACCTTCTACTATACAGTACTATCGTACTGTATGATAAAATAATAACTAGTATTTTTTTTAAATTGCTAATTTGAAAATGAAGTAGGGATGTATGCAATATGAAGTAGTGAATCAAGAGATGAATGGTGGTATTACAGCATAGCTCAGTGGGAAAGTCCCTACTTTGGCATTGAGCAAAATAATTGTTATAGTTAATGTGCCAAAGTAGGGACTTTCCCACTGAGCTATGCTGTAATACTATCATTAATCTCTTGTTTCACTACTTTTTATTACATAGATCCCTACTTCATTTTTTAAAACAATTTTTAAAATACTAGTTTGTTTAGTTTTTTGTTGCACCAGAGCTAGCTATTTGAATATCATACATGACTGTTGTATTAGAGTGACTGTTAGTGTAACAATGTGGACGTGTAGCAACATGTCATAGCATAGCCCTGCTTCTTTTGTGAGCCATGCCCACTTATGTAAATACCTGTCTGTAGGCATATGGTAGCTACGCCCATTTATCAGTCTGTAGGTATGCACAAATCCACGTTTGTCTGCAGGCTTATGTAGAGCCATGCCCACTAACCAGTTGTTATTGTATGAGTCATAATCTAGTATATAGTGCTGTGATTAATTCTATAATATTGTGACTGGTTTTGTGAAAAGCAGGCTATTTAGTGGTCATGAGCTTGCAAAAAAAGTATAAGAAAAAATTAAGAATTTTAAATTAGAGTAGGGACAGTGTATATTGCTGCAATAAAAAGTACTGAAACAAGCTGGATCGGAGTAGTACGTAATGTCCAAATACTGTAAAACAATAAGAAGTGAACATCCCTACTGTGCATAGAGTTTCTTATACTTGTTTATATATAGTGGTTCTAAAAAAGCAAAGTTTATAAAAACACACATTACAATATATAGTAGATCTATGATTTTTCCAATGTACATCCAGTGAAATTTTAAAAGAATTGGTGTTAGTCGTCAGATGGTGAAGAATTCCATCACTTCCACTGTAAAATTATATTTCTTCGCATTTGTTTTAACATGGAGTTTAGAAACTTCAGTCCATTTGATCTTGTTGTTGTATTGAAGCCATACAGTATTTTGTGTGTTAAAATCATGTACACCTTTAATCTTCTGTAATACAATGAGGGCAAGTTTAAGGCCTTCAATCTATCAGATTAAGTCAGGTGTGCAAGATTAGGTACCAGCCTACGTATATAGTAACTTTTCTTTGAACAACTATGACTGATGGCATACCACATTAGAAGAAAGAATGGCACCAGGCTTATTGTTTTTGTCTGAACACATGCTCCAACTATCAATTATTAATAGCAAAGTGGCCATTACACTTCATTTTCAGCTATGTTACCCAGCATTACAAATGAAGAACACAACAAGAAGGACTTCTGCAATCAATCCAGTCACTATGGAAAACTCAGATAACTCCCATTACATAATTATGTTGCTAGGGAAGCCATTGCACGGTGCTAGCTACTGTGAATCAACACCTTGCGCTGTCAGCAGATACTTTAAATGGGACACAAAGGAGGACACAGGTATAAGCATGCATTGTGCATCCTGCAGTATACTACTAAAAGGCACCTGTCAGAATGAAGCAATGTCAAACAGTGAAAAATCAAGCCTGTAGCCTTAGCCATTATCAAGTTATACTTGTCTGAAAGCATCAGTCAGTCAGTCAGTCAGTCAGTCAGTCACTAGAAAATTCCATTAAAATAATTCATAGCAACTTGTTGAAAGCATTTTGGCTCGATCTGAAGGCATGTTTGGGCTTAGTCTTACCTAACCAATACTGCTCCGTCATCAGGGAAAGTGAGGCTGGGTTTAGGGTGATGTTTTTTCATGGACCATGCCCACACTTTTGTGGTCCCTATTATACAGTACTATCATATTGTATGATAGTAAATAAACAATGACTTACAGCAATCTGTAAGATTGACACATGCATTAACTAACTCATCAAGCACCAGTCCATCATCACAAACACATCTAGGAAAATCACATATTGCAGGAATATCGGGATCATCACATGTAGCAAGAGCAACACAATCTCCAAAAACCTGTCCATCTATAGGACATTCCACTACAGAGTAACAAAAACATTATGTTTATTCACAATTATACAAATTCAAAATGCAACGATAAGCACATTGTCTGTGAGGGTTCATTGCAGTTCTTACAATCATAGTACATAGAAATTTAAAAATAATATAGGGATCCAAGCGATATTGCCAATGTGGGAATTTTACCACAAAGCTATATTGTACCATCATTCATATCTCTTGTCTCACTAGTTTTTATTGCTTAGATCATATAATTTTACCTACACCTGCAGATATATTAGTGAACATTTAATCCCTACTTCAGTCTACACCAATGACTGAATTAGGTGTAGGCTAGTCTGGTACTGCCGACCCTATTTTAGGCACTTATAATAAGCCCCCCGAAAAATAGGGTCTGGTCTGTCTAGCATTCAGGACTTGCGCTTAGGAATGTGTAATTACACTGTGGCTCGCATTAACAACCATATTAAGAGATTACAAGTAGTGAAGAATTCCATCAACAACAGTGATGTTTTAGGGATTTCAATCAGTTATTTTCTATGGGCGGTTGATGCTTAGACTGCGGAGGTGATATTTGTACTTTCCGAGGGAAGACATCTATTACAGTGAAACCTGTCTAATCAGGCCACTGCATAAAGAGGTCACCTGTCTAAACTGGCCATTATAAAAATCCCCACATGTGCCAGCTGTATATAAAGTGACCTCTTAATGCAGCCACCTCCTTGATGAGGTCAGAAAATTTTGTCCCTATGATGACTGGAATAGACAGGTTTCACTGTACACATGAATGTTAAATGGAAAATCGTCCCTGATTTATTCACCCTGACACAAAAAACTCACGCTTTCGTGACTTTTGTCCCAGCATTTATTCACGTTGTACGGCCACAATGCATTTAATAGGAAATGCTGCAATTTTATTGGAAGCACCAGTTTTTGGTACCGGTGGCACAAGTCCTTGATTCTAGACAGATTACAAACTATTTTTTGGGGCACTTATAGGCACCTAAAATAGGGTCAGCAGTGCCAGACTAGGTATAGGCGACCTCCCTTGTTTCCCTACCTTTTTTCTATGATACCTTAAAATCCCAATTTTCCCTTATACTTAGTTGATTACTTTTTTGTATCAATGCTATGCTTGGTGAACCCAAGCATACCAGATCAAAAGTAAGAATAGTACCAGAGTTAATGTTTTCATACGAACGAGTGCCCCAGATATCAATTACTGATTCAAAAGTGAAGTGGCCATTCTGCTTCACTATTAGCTATGTTCAGCCCGTTACACAGCACTACAAATAAAGAACAGTATGAGAAGCACCTCTGCCTGTCACCATGAAAAATATGGACGATTCTCACACTTAACTATCAATTGCTGACTAAAAGTGGCCATTATGCCTTGCTTTCACCTATTTTCAACCTGTTACACAGGATTACAAATGAAGAACAATAGTCACCACGGAAAATATGGACAATTCTCATTTACTAATGGGAAGCCATGCATTGTGCTACCATGAATCAACACCACGGTCTGCCAGCAAAAAGAAATGGGACACAAAAGAGGACAAAGGTAAGTCTATGATGTGTGCATTTTATGTACTGCAGCATGCTAAAAGGCACATCTCGGGACAAAGCAATGTAAAACAGGGAAAATCAAGGCCACAGCATTAGCCGTTATCAAGCTATGCTTGTCTGAAGGCAGGCAGGCAGGCAGACAGGCAGGCAGGCAGGCAGGCAGGCAGGCAGGCAGGCAGGCAGGCAGGCAGGCAGGCAGGCAGGCAGGCAGGCAGGCAGGCAGGCAGGCAGGCAGGCAGGCAGGCAGGCAGGCAGGCAGGCAGGCAGGCAGGCAGGCAGTAGAAAATTCCACTAAATGAATTTTAAAAAACAGTAGCTACCTATTGGAAGCATTTAAGGTCAAACTGAAGGCATTTTTTGGGCTTGGTTATACCTAACCAATACTGCCAAGGCAACAGGATGATGTTGTGAAGCTGGTTTTCAAGTGATAGTTTTGGCCAGAAAAACCCAAACCTCCATGATCCTACAGTACTACTGTACTACATGGTATCCAACATGGTTGTTGTATTAGGGTGACTGCTTTATTGGAGTATCTTAAGTGGGCTTTAGCCAACTGGATTATATGTGATATTTACACGCATAGCCATGGCATGCCTTGGCTACTAATAAGACACATGTATTAATGGTCAATTGCAGCTAGATTATTAAGAGGCGTGTCATCATTATTGGTCCAGCTGTACTAGATTGTAAAGGGGCGTGTTGCTCAATCGTTAATGGTCCAGTCAGTTCATAAAGTCCTATTGTGCAAGTACAGTGTATACCAACTGTAATAAATTTGTGGTGTCCAAGTGTTGATACAAAAAATTAATACCTCAATATAGTTTCCTAGCATGAAGAATAAGACGAAGATGAAAGAAAAGGCAAGGCACACAAACACAAGCATTTTAAATTTGTCCTTCGACTGGACAAGATACTGTATAGAAAAAACGATACTTACAGTAGGTGAAATGTTTGTATGGAAATGCATAAATGTTGCTATACTACTCACCATTACAGCAAACCCTATTACAATGCTTGCACATAGAGATCGAGACACACGGTAGTGTGTTGTGTGGCCAAGAAATCCGGTGTGTCACACCATGAGTATATTGGCAGGAAGAAAGAAAACAGCATTTTCATGCGTGCATAGCTTCTTGACCCCTTCCCAAAAGCACATCATTTTTGCAATAAATTAAAACATAAATATTGAACTAAAACATGCATTACAATACATTTATAAGTCTATCTTCAATAATCACTACTGTGTCTGTATAGATAAGAAGAAATGTGAGTAAAATCAAATCCTAAAGTCAGCCATAGGCTGGTTTTGGGGCCTTATACAAGTTTTTTTGCAATTGAATTCATCACCTTTGCAATTGAATTCATCACCTTTGCAATTGATTTCATCCTGTTTGCAGTACACTTTGTCACTTTTGCAGTAGAATTCATCCCATTTGCAAATGAATTTGTCGGTTTCGCAATTGAATTTGTCACTTTTGAATTAGAATTTGTCCTGTTCGCACAAGAATTCGTCCATAACAAGAATGGGAGCTACAGTAAACATGAAACCTAGATGTAGCAGCTGCTTCATGATCTTGTTGAAGTACAACTGTTGTAAATAACTCTTTATAAGGCAATAATTCTTCTGCTACAGCTTCTTCAACAGCATTCGCAAATGTGCTTCACCATTGGCAATGGGTTTGGTCACTTGCGAACAAGTTGATTAATTTAAATGGCTAATTTGGCTTCTTATATAACCAGCTCCAGTTACCCTGTATAGTGTCTCAACTGGTATTCTCCATGGCAAAAATGATCCACCTTGTGATGAGCAGCTGGTTATTGCAGTCAATGTAATTATGATGAATTCTTGTGCAAACGCAACATATTCTAATGCAAAAGCGACAAATTCAATTGCAAAACTGACAAATTCAACTGCAAAAGTGACAAAGCCTACTGTAAACGGGACAAAGCAAATTGTAAAGGTGACGAATTCAATTGCAAAAAACCTGTAAAATGCAAAAAAAGTGAAATCCACACAAAACAACCAAGCTATGAAAAATGACCCTATTAGAAAGCCTGGATGAAAAAGACTTGTATTTACTGTATTCGAAAAGGCTATGTTAATTCCTAGTGGGATAGCATTCACAGAATAGATCTAAAAAGCTTGAGTTTTTATAATTTCACAGTTGCAAGTTGTAAAATTAATATTAGCTAATCAGATAATACAATGTTATTGTTAAAGTGTTAATGAGAACTATGTGATGCTGCTAGTTTTTAAGTGTGTGAGCATCTTCATAAATGCCACATAAATTTAATTCTCAATAAAGCAATGTGTATAGATTCTCTGATAGTAATAAATAGTTTGAGTTTGGCCGCCTTTCCTGTATACAGCAATGCTACGAACAAAGGAAAGGTGGCCAAACTCAAACTATTTATTACTATCAGAGAATCTATACACATTGCTTTATTGAGAATTAAATTTATGTGGCATTTATGAAGATGCTCACACACTTAAAAACTAGCAGCATCACATAGTTCTCATTAACACTTTAACAATAACATTGTATTATCTGATTAGCTAATATTAATTTTACAACTTGCGCACCTCGCACATGGCCGCATTATGATATCATTACTTTTTGTCGCAGTTAACTCTGCTTTACTTAGACGCGCACTTTTTTTACAGCTATAAGCTGTTTTTGGATGGGATTAATATATACAAAAGATTACAAAGTTGGTAGTAAATGCAATCAACTGGTTTTAGTTGAGGTGTATGGCTTTGTAAGTTCCTATATAGCTATGTCATGTAGCAATGAAAGTCTTGATTCCTTTACTTACTTGGAGTGCAATCACTTGGAGTTACACATTCATTTTTATCTTCATCAATTATCATCCCATCAGGACACTCACATAGAGTTAGTGGTTGTTGGGTGCTATTGACTTCTGCAATTGCACATATTTCTGGACAAACAATACCAAAATTGAATCTGCTGACACAAGTGGTTTGACATGAAGGATCAGCAGCACAATCCTTCTTAATTTGTCCTTTGACAAGGCAGGGTTCTACATAACAAAACAATATTGGTAGTAAAGAAGCTACTATGAGCAGTATTGCATGGTAGGGATCCCTCAAACAAAACGATTCCCCCAAAAATCCAGTCATCATAATTATCATAGTATTATTTTGTATGACAAAAGGCACCTTTACACGCCCTTCAGTAGCTTACACAAACCTGAATAATATCCAAAGCCCAATTTTGGTCTCTCTACATGCTAGCCTGTCTGACCACAATACACTTTGCATTGCATAGCCACCATTTAATTTACACCACAATATACCAAACGGCATGTTCCTTTTGGGGTTCCATTGAGTGTCTACCCTGTGCCTTGTTTTTTATCTTCAATTACAACTCCTAAATAATCTAGTTGAACTTACAGCTATTGAGCATGGCACCCACACTCCCTACATTGGCACTTGGTGGTATCGTGGTGAAAAAACAAGACAAGATAACGAAATATCACTAAGGCCAGAGGCTCACTCGAGGTACTCTAATAAAATGGTTATCATAATACAACAGCCATGCATCAAATTCTACTAGAACAGTCAAATTGTGTATATCACAGCTATCTTATAGTACAAAACTAAATTTAAAATGAAGTAGGGATCCAAGCAATAGCAGTACTAGTCAGTGGCGTAGCCAAACCCGGGCAAGCCAGGGCATTGCCCGGGCATCAGACTTCTTTGCCCCACCATCAGCTCCTAGAGTAATTGTAAAGACGTGGGCTGGATAGCTCGAGATTTTGCTAAAGTTACTTAACTAGTCACTGTACAAGAATAAGTATAGCACAACTTATACAACACTCACCGTGCCATTTTCGCTGATGGTTTCCTTCTTTTTGGCTAAACAGAGTTGGGGTTATCCAAGGGATTTTCCCTAGGAGTAACTTGATTGTGCACAAATAGAGGAGGCAATAAATAGAAGCAAAATCACGTGATTACAAAAAACCGCGCAGCATTGTGGCAAGGAATGAAGGACAAAGAATTGGTTTCACTATAGTGGGCTGGACGGTTTACATTTGGATTAAGTGATCACGGTAGCTATTGGTGTGGTAAAAACTCGGGAGGCAAAGCAGTCTAGAGGTATTTGTGAAATTAGCACCCATCTATCCGTGTGGATACTGCTCAGTTCAAACGGTATGGAGTTTTTGTTCAGTCAGCAATTCTTTTCTTTTTGTTTCCACTTTTCTAGGCTAACAACTGTAGTGGCAGAGCATAGTCATCACGTGATAGAGCGCCTCGTGCTTTAATTCAAGAATCTTTGTAGTCTGGTATTAAGACACATGTAGCTAGATGTATGTAATGTTAGAAGGCCAATAGCTAGCTAGGCGTTCGCTTCTATTAGTCATCTTGCATGCAGTAGTGTAGGATGATACATAATGCATTTTAAAAATGTTATATTGATGTCCATATGAAGATGGGCATGTGTACGTGTGTTGCATGGGAAATGGCTTGCCCACCCATTGCCCAGGCATGGCGAAAAGTCTGGCTACGCCACTGGTACTAGTAGTGAAACAAGATATATGCTCACGGTATTACAAGATAATTCTGTGATGATTCATATATCTTGTTTCACTTCCAGATAACTTTGTATTACGCAGTATGATATCAAGACACACAGTAGTGTGTCGTGCAGCCAAGTAAGCCAGTGCACCACACCATGAGTATATTGACAGGAAGAAAGAAAACAGCTTCTTCACATGTGCATAGCTCCATGGTCCCTTCTCCAAAGCACACCATTTTTGCATTACAGCTGTCCCCTAGGTAGGGTACGCCACACAGCAAATTTGATTAAATTTGCTAGAGCCATTTGTGAGATACAGGCGTTCAAAGTTTTGTTTTAACGTCTTTGTTTTTTTTTTCATTCTTCTTAAGCCATAGGGGGGCTACGAGGGCTTTGATTTCTTTTCATACACTTTGCAAAATTTGCTATAATACACAAACGTGTAACTTGATTGCATTGATACTTGGCACAAATGAAGAGTGTATAAAGGTGAATTCACGTAACAAGTTTGCTATGAATCTGATAAATATTCCAGGAATTATGAGCGAAAAAAGATGAAACTTTTGTCATGGCTACAGGGTAAATCGAGTAGGGGAATAAATTGTGTGTACATAGGCTAATTATTGTAGCAGTGCCTTTTGGTGGTTAGAACGGCAACAGACTTACAGCTATAAAGTTATAAAGCATAAACCAAACAAGTGTAAAATCGAGATACTCTAATAGGGCAGTCACTGCGTGGTAAAAAAGGTGCATAAAAATGTAAAAAAAACTTTTCATGCAGAGTTCAAACCAAGGACCTCCATACCTAATACCTGCATCCTTAACCACTGAACCACTGCTATCTTGGCTGATCACCTCACTTAATTTCTACCTTATAAATGAAAATTCTAGCATTCAATAACTAAAACTTAGATCTACCAATAGAAAATCTAGAACATTCTATGTGAGTTCTATTAGATGATTTCAACAAAAGCAAAAATGAGCATTCTATTAGAACATTAGCACCATACTATTGTTGTAACACTTTGAGGCTCAGTCTAGTAGCTATTTCATTAAATCGGAGCCATTTTCATATCGATCAATGGTATATTGGTAGTATTAACTTAGACTCGCCCCCAGATGAACTGTGAGTAGACTTGTATGATTGATTTGCACCAATTATCACCATCATAATCATCATAATAAGTGCTATGCTAGCAAAACTTGTGATACAACAGCTTGGAAATCACATCCCAGTAAAAAAGGTGCAGGATTTGCTTTGTTTAAAGTTGAGAAACTGCATCTTTTCATGTTTGCATGAAAAATCGAGATACTCTAATACAACAGTCATTGCAACCTAACTTGGAAGGAATTATAAATCACTATAGTTGAAATAAATTACATATAATAATAACTTTATATTATGGCCATCGTGCATGCATGTACAAGCAAATAATGTTTGTGGTAGCATGTGTCCGAGGACATTCTTATCTATATTTTCCATCAATCATCAATAATACCAAGAGTTCATAATATAAAAACAGAGGAGAGTATCCTACTCTGTACTAGAGTATCCAAACGCGTAGCGAATAGTTCTGACGCAATATCCAGCTGGAACATGATTGAAAACATAGAAGTGCGTATCCAATAACGAAAATAATAGAGTCGTCTTTATTATTTCCTGTAGCAGAAATTGATGCGTGTGCTGCGACTGAACAGGATCCATCGCCAGATTCAGATGAGGTGCCATCACAGAAGCGAACAAGAAAGTTGATAACAAAAGCCAAGAGATCGACTGGTACGTTTTGTTAATGGGATCCCTGTTCTCGAACTGACACCATATAGCCTCGACAAAACCAACAGTATACTAACTACCCATCGTGATGTAGCGGTGAGGGAATTTAGCCTTTCACTAGAACCATCTGATGTCCAATTTGTTGTGACGTTTTTGCGGAGGACATTCTCTGAAACTTACCAGGCTTTAGGAAAGGGTAAAGATAAATTCATGACTTTTCAGTATAGATGGCACCAGCAATGTAGTATAATTTTGATTAAAAATGTCACAGACCTTTCAAGAATGGACATTGACCCACAAGACGATGGAGTACTGATTCGCCAGCAATGGGTTTCATTGTATGATACAAAAAATGTTACCTGTGCTGTTGCCAAAACATTTATGATTGTGTTCACATCCGAGGTGTACAATGAAATTCTCCGAAGATGCCATGTCATGCTTCAGCCTCCAGCACTTGATGCTAAGGCTGTTAATCCAGATCCAATAGACGTGTACTACAGATTTGGAGGTGCAACACTTGCCAGCATGTTGCACACACGTTACAAAGCAATCAAAACTTGTCCAGTGAATCGTAAGGAGCAGCTGGGAAAGGAAATTGGAATTCTTCAACTGCTGAACACAAAGGACAAGTCTAAAGTACCAAAGTTCCTACAGTACAGAGACAAGGGGTATATGTACTTTCCATGCAATGACCTGTTTCCTTTTCTGCAATTGGTACATGTCAAAGTCAAGTCCTGCGCCAATGAGGAGAACTTTAAAGTGCATGGGAAGAATCTTGTACAAGTAGCTACTGCTAGTATTGAAGATGACACTGAAATCAAGGAAGCCTTCCATACTGTATTGCAAAAACGGATTGAAGGGTTTGACCAAGATTTAACTGACGTCACAGGTATAATGAAGGAGTTCATTCGAAAGCTGTGTAATACTCGACTTCAGGAATTCATTGACTCTTTCAAAACAGTTCTTGCAGCTAAGAAAGGCAGTGCTGCTATCTCTGGACAAAATTTACGTGACACATTATTGTCTCAACATGTACACTTAAAAACCAAACAATCATAATTACTGTATACAATTAAAACTGAAGAGACTTAATATTAATTTGTTTTCTTATTGTATTTCTTTCTGGTCAACTCTACTTCACTGGTATGTAATTTGCCATCCCTATAGGCTGCACCACTATGGTGAAGAGCAACTGTCTGCCTTACTAGTTGTGCAGCTCTTGAGGTGGCATAATTTGCTGCATCCAACTTCCCAGCTGCTGAACGCTTGTATTGGCTGAACAATGTTTCAACAGCACTCCCAGACAGGCGAAGAGGACTAATAAAATAGCCAGGAGGGTGACGTGATGTAAAATCTTCAACAAAGTGAATAAAACCATACAAACATATCCTCAGTAAATCCCATACTAAAAAGAGAAAAGATATAGTTTTAGATATAGAGTCTTGTGTTAAAATATTAAGCTATTCTGGTCCCCCTTGGACGTATCAGTAATTACTGGCTGTCCAGTATAACAAATAAATAATAATGATCAGTTAACAATACAGTTTGGTTATGAATTAACTTTGCCACGCCAGAAAGTTTCGACTGTTAAATGCATCCTTGTCATCTAAAATGAAATGACTAAGTGATAACCATGTAAATTTTGAATGTTTATGTGCACATACCTTTCGGAAGAAGTTCCTGGTGCCAAGAGCTGAAAAAATTAAACCCTTCTAGAATAGATGTAACAATTTTGCAATTAGTTGAGTCTACCCTCTCGTGACTTAAAAAACCACTCTCCAATATCTTGCTACATGCTTCTAGATAACGAAGTGTGTTTTTCACAGAATGGTAATCATCAGGATGTGGCTCTTGATCCAAATAGTCAAATAGCTCTCCTAACACCTGTTCTTGCTAGCAACAACAAAGATGTAATAATAATTACATTCAGGAAGCAAGGTATGTTGCTTCAACCAGTAAGCAAGGTATGTTGCTTCAACCAGTAAGTATAGCATTTGTATTGTGTATGTTTCAATTACAATGTTTGTAAGCACAAGCATATAATGAAGAGTCAAACTTGTTCAATCAAGTTAAGGCCATCTGTCTAAATTGGTTACTCTATTGATCCCTAAGTATGTTGTTTGTGTACAACAAGTATCCACCTTACGTTACTGTTAGACTAGTTTCACGGTACAAAATTACATAAGACATTTTCAAGTACACATGCATACCTGCATTAATTTGGCTGGTGCGACATTCAGTTTTATCCATGAGTCCCTGATTACGTGAACTTCTCGCAGCTTAGGTACCATCCTAACCGTTCTGTTTTGTATACGGCCACATTCCCTCATGTATAAATCAATTATTGCCTGCCAGCCAAATTCACTGCCATTCAACAAAAAATTTTTGGTTCCTCCACTCCTTGAAGAATGGAGGGCATTTATCATGTTTTTAAGCTATAAAATTATTGCATTTTAAATTATTGATACATTAGAGCAGACTCACTTGATGGCTAGGACAAATAAGCCAGTGGACCAACTTGGGAGGGTTGAAAGGATTAACAAACCAGGATTTGATCTGGTATGGATCAGGCAATTCTTTGTTGTAGCCATAAGCACCTGAACAATTGTGTGTGGATTTAAAGAAGCAAACTGGTCTCGAATCCATGTACCTACAAGCATACCTGTGTAATACTGTACCATCTAACACATAGTCACAGTGTATATTATACATATAGACATCTGTGCATACATTCTGGTATTCCAAACAGATATACATACCAGCCAAACTATTAGCCATTCATTATTATTATTACTAAATTATTAGCCATACCAGCCATTCACAAAAAATATTGCAATGGATGGAAGCATTTAATGTAGTTTACCTGAAAGAGTTTCATGGTCTCAAGAACACAAGCAGTAATGAACTTGGCATTACAGTTATCAGAACTTGTGTAGTAAGGCCCAACTATGTCAAATGATGAAGTAAGGTCGCCAAAGAAACTGCAAAATGTAAGAAGTTTGGCACACTTTTTCATCACCCTTAAACATCTCATATATATCGTGTAGAGATGCTTGTTCTTCTGCTGTCATAGCTAGGCCAATTACATTTTGACTCCTTGAGTTCCACATCAGTCGAGATATCACCTTGGCCTCGTCAAAGATTAAGACACCATCAGCACAAGGCAACTGTTTCCCAGATTGCTTACATTCTGTAACAAATTTCTCAAACATCTCTACTTGCTGGGAAATACAGTCCCATGAAGCTCCAGCTTCATGCAAAAAACATCCGGTGTAAGCTTGAAGGGTACTCCGTGAAGGCAATTGAAGAATATTAAAACTCTTTAATGCTTCATAGGCTGAAGGACTTCGGGTGTATATGGCAAGTGCTACAATTATATACATATATAATTAATATTCCTATATAGAGTTCACAATATAAAACATGGGTGGTGGAAATTGGGGGCCAAGAAATTGGGACACCTAATAGAGCAGCCAGCTAATAGAACAGTTATGTTTATGTATCCCCCACACACACTCTGACCTTCTCCATATGAAAAGAGAGATATGATGAACTATTGTCTATAATATTGATACTTAACAATTTGCAGGAGCACTCATAACTTGGAATTGTAATGTTAAATGAAGTGATGACCTATTAAGATGTTAAATGAATTAAAGGCCATTTAAGATAGGGATTCCATTCTATATTGTTTACCAATTCGTATAGTGATCATGTTCCATCTATTCCCATGTTTTTTATTTCCTGTATAAATGACAAATATAGTTAGTGATTAGATATTATAGGTGCCACAAATACCTTTCTCCTGATCATCAAAAAACGCATTGCGATCTTTATCCATTTTCCAAACCTCCCGCAGCGACTTCTCCACTCCATGTGCTTTTGCTTGTTCATAAATTGTTTCAAGATGCTTGGTATTCTTGTCAACCTCATTTCTGATTTTACACATTTCATCGTGTTGAGCATCATCAAGAGTGACATCTGTCTTAGCATATCTAGCCAACAATGCTTTATGGCTGGAACGTTCAGTTTGTGTGTTCTTCTTCCTTAGTTTCACACTATTTGGTGACAAATATTTTAAGGGATATAATTGGAGTTTGCTGCCTGTCGTTTTACTTTTCTTTCTGGACTCTGGGACTCCACTCTTTCTTTTTGACATTCTAAATCATGAATGAGCTTCTTACACACAGTGCACTTCACTTCATCAGCAACCTTCTCTTCCATACTTGCATTGTGTGATAGCTTAAACCACTTTAAGCAGCGTTTAGAGTCTACACGTTGAAATGGTAGTTCAGTTACTTGTACTTGGCCACTGTGAAACCGAATCACATTGTAATACTGCTCATGATATTATTTATATCCAATCCCTGGACAAAACGTATAGTATTGGTAGTTCATTTCAAATGTACACAACATTGTAAACTCATCTTCAGTGGCAATTACACCACTCTGAATGGTTTCAAATAAAACTTGCAAGTCGTAGCTGTACCCTGTACACGTTGGTGTGATGACCATTCAGATGCGATGGACAAATCCAGCAGGAGGATGATAATGTACCTCTTGATGTTTGATCTCTAGCAGTGCTCGCCCAGCTGAATCGTACAAAATGGAGGCCATTAACTTATGAAACTTGTGAGCCACGATTGACTGCATATGTGCCAAAAATCCACCACATGTTTCAACACTCATCAAATTCTGCTGCGAATTCTCCCGCAAAGATACGCTTGACACATCGTTAACACTGGGGTTCATCACTGTACCATTCACAAGTGTATTCGCCCCTACATCTCTCGCTGTATCACCACTTTCTTTCTCTCCACAAAGGCGGGCATGCAAGCTTGGTCCTCTTGGTCGTTTCGGTGTAGTTTCCATTCCACTGTGTCCCTCTTGCTCTAATGGTTCTTCTTGTTCTGGAGCGACTTCTAGTGGAGGTGTTGTTTCTATCGCACGAACAAATCCTTTAACTCTTGGCCATTTCGGTGTAGTTTCCATTCCACTGTGTCCCTCTTGCTCTAATGGTTCTTCTTGTTCTGGAGCGACTTCTAGTGGAGGTGTTGTTTCTATCGCACGAACAAATCCTTCAACTCTTGGCCGTTTCGGTGTAGTTTCCATTCCACTGTGTCCCTCTTGCTCTAATGGTTCTTCTTGTTCTGGAGCGACTTCTAGTGGAGGTGTTGTTTCTATCGCACGAACAAATCCTTCAACTCTTGGCCGTTTCGGTGTAGTTTCCATTCCACTGTGTCCCTCTTGCTCAAATGGCTCTTCTTGTTCTGGAGCGACTTCTAGTGGAGGTGTTGTTTCTATCACACGAACAAATCCTTCAACTCTTGGCCGTTTCGGTGTATTCATACTTCGAAACCTTTCTTAACTCAAAACAGAGAAGGTAGTAGACTGGTATCGGTAATTGAAGCAGCGCCAAAATCAATAATCGTTAGTAAAACACATTCGGAGTATTACGTAAGATACCGGAGAAACTATTCGCTACACGTTCGGATACTCTAGTACAGAGTAGGATACTCTCCTCTGTTTTTATATTATGAACTCTTGATAATACTGATAGTTTTCTCTTTGTTGGTAGCTGTTCAGAATGAGTAGGTAATTTTCACTTCACTTGTATGATCATCATTGTTCCTCTAGCAGTTATGATCCATAGATAAGAAGAAACAGTAAGCCTCAAAGCCTTAGTTATGAAAATGCAAAAAAGAAGTGAAATCCACTCAAAAACAGCTGATCTGTAAAAAAAAAAGAGTGCGACCTTCAAAAACCTAGGTGAAAAAATAACATCATTGCAACCATTTCATGGCCGCCACCTTTGATTTCACAACTTTTTTTCACCCAGGCTTTTGAAGGCTGCACTATTTTTTTACAGCTTGGCTGTTTTTGAGTGGATTCATTATACACATACGTAGTTTTACTTGAGAGCTTAGCTGTGCTTTCTAATCAAGACACGTAAAATAGTGTGTTGTGCAGCCCAAGAAGCTGGAACACCACAGTGTGAGTATATTGACAGAAAGAAACATGATTTTCACATATATGTAGCTCCATGACAGTTTATCTGAATGGGACAACCTTTACAGTCAAGTTGCCCATCTGGAAGGGAAGTCCGCATACCAAATTTGAAAGAAATTACGTTAGCCATTCCTGAGATACGAGCAACCAAAGTTTTGGTATTTTCTTCATTTTTCTTTGTCTTTTTTCACACTTTACAAAAGTTGTTATAAATAACACGTTATCTGGTAGCATCAAAATTTTGCAGACCCAAAGTAGGTGCAAAAGCAAATTCTAGTACCAAGTTTGATGCAAAATTAATACGATGAAAATTTTAGGAGTATTACAAATAATTTGGTACAAAACAAATTATGTTGTCAAACCAATAAGGTAAACTACTCCAAGAAATGAATTAAAAATTGGTTTGTAGATATATAATAGATTAACCATCATAGCATTGCCTTTTGTTGGTTTGAAAGGAATGATAAAAAGACTGTGGAAAAATAAAACAAAACCAAACGTGTGCAATGACTGTGCAATTGAGTTTCCTGAATAAAAAAACATTAGTTTTCATGCCTACTAAGCAAGCTGTTTAGAGGATGAGTGAAAATTGGTATGCAGATGGATTAATCATCATAGAAAGGCCTTTCAGTAGTATTGAAGAATAGGGTTAAAAGGTCAGTAGAGGGTCCAGTTATGAAACAAGTTATCCTATACAGAGCTCAGCTAAAAAACAAATCATCCGATAGCAAGAGTATACTCTTGCCGATAGCTATAAAACAAGTCACCAAGTAGAGATCAGCTATTTATTTCTGGGCAGGTAGCTGGTTAGCTTAGGAAAATATCAAAATAAAAACAAACTTTACATAGTTACAATGATTACACACATATGTAAATTAGGACTTATTAATATAATTTGTTGTGCAAAACCCATAAGCAGTTGTAAACTATGTACTCTGATAAAGCGATAATTATCATATACCTTCCTCCTGAATAGTATCTGTCATTTCATTATCCCAATACCTACTTTGATTTTGACTTCGTCTGTGTATATCCACCATTGTATACCTATGCATAACAAATATAATACTACTTTCAAGAGTAATTTAATACCATAATATATATGTATGAGAGCAATTAATGGACAATATTCAAGATTAGTGGTAAAGTACAGTTCTTGTCACTTGATTGCATAATTGTACCACTGGCTGCAGTGTGTAGCAACATGCAATTCATGCCATTAGTAGTCATATCACCAGTATGAAGTAATTATAATCCCCTCAAAAACACCTTTGCTGTAAAAAAAAGCACGTCCAAGAAACTACAAGTATCTGTAATCCCATGTTAAGTTCAGCTGTTGAAAGACTCCATGAAATGAACTGGTAACTGAAAGAGCTGATATCTGGAGCGGCCAAGAATCAATGTTAGTACAACTGGCTATGATTACCAAAGATTTACCAAGTCCATGCAAGAATACCTCGGTTGTAAAACTTAACTGGCAACTAAAACTGTTACAGCTGATATCTGAAGTGGCCAAGAATAAAGTTAACTTGATACAACTAACTACAATTATTAACTTGCAACATTAAATCTTGATCATTTAACTGTGTTCTATACATCCACCCTTGCTACATCCTAAATTAATTCTTTGTAACTCTAATTGGCTGATAATTTGGCAGCCTTTTTTTCTTTACATTGACTATTGAAAAAGGTGGCCAAATTACCAGCCAATTAGAGTTACAAAGAATTAATTTAGGATGTAGCAAGGGTGGATGTATAGAACACAGTTAAATGATCAAGATTTAATGTTGCAAGTTAATAATTGTAGTTAGTTGTATCAGTTTAACTTTTATTCTTGGCCACTTCAGATATCAGCTGTAACAGTTTTAGTTGCCAGTTAATTTTATTTGCCTGTTTTACAGCCAAGGTATTCTTGCATGGACTTGGTAAATCTTTGGTAATCATAGTCAGTTGTAGTAATATTGATTCTTGGCTGCTCCAGATATCAACTCGTTCAGTTACCAGTTCATTTCATGGAGTCTTTTTCAACAGCTGAGCTTACATGGGATTACAGATACTTGTAGTTTCTTGGACGCACTTTTTTTTTTTTACAGCAAAGGTATTTTTGAGGGGATATTACTAATTTTTGTCAGTTATATAATTTATAGACTCAATGTTCAAGCCAGGGGAGTGTATGATGAATTCTGCTTTGTAGAGGTGTTGCAACCAAGAACAAATCTGCTGATAAGTGGTGAGCATATAACATACAATCCTATAGTAGCTGTTAATTTTTATTAGGACAAGATCCAGTGGAAATTACTGCAATTTATTGATCAGGCCAAGTAATGGCTAGAGTGAGGGTTATCAAAGATGTGTGTAAAGTACTTATTTGCAAAGCATGTTTTTCTAGGTGATCTTGGGGAATGCAACCATCTTGAAAAACCAGCCTGAGATTGCATCTGGGATCTGGAAGTGTTTTCAGACAGAGATGTAGATATTCAGCTATATTGTTTGATGACTGTTCTATTAAAGTAATTTTATTGCCTGACTGTTCTATTAGAGTATATCAATCATTCTGTACTTTTCAATGAATAAAACTGCTACGGCCACTGTGTCCTGAGGACAACTTATAAACTTGGTTTGCCACTTGTAGAGCAAGATGCTTTGCTGAGGGTTTTTAAAAAAAGAGATACTAAGAAAATTTTGTAATACCTCAAGGGTGTGATGAATTTTCAGCCCCCAAAATCTGTCATTTGCGTAAAAAGTGACAGGTTTTAAGCTGTGCTGTGTTTAATGTCTGCCGTCAATTTTACATGTACAGGGTACTTGGTCATAGCATGCAGTTCTCACGCTAGCAGTGATACATACGTAACTTGGCAACTAATATTGGGGTAAGTTTATAGACAGTGGAATTTTATAATGTTATGTGTGTTCTTTAGTTCACAATTGTCAAGTGTACGTGGACTGTAGTAACATCAAGTACGTTGTGGATCTCCAGGTTAATCTGTGTATACTAAGAATGGTGTGATGAATTGTACTTAAGGCCCGCCTGTCAATTTTACAGGTACAGGGTACTTGGTCATAGCATGCGGTTCTCTCACTAGCAGAGGTACATACGTAACTTGGCAACTAAGATTGGGGTAAGTTAATATAGACAGAGGAATTTTATAATGTTATGTGTGTTCTTTAGTTCTCAATTGTCAAGTGTACGTGGACTGTAGTAACATCAAGTACATTGTGGATCTCCAGGTTAGTCTGCGTATACTAAGAAATTTTGTATTACCTCAAGGGTGTGATGAATTGTATTTAATGCCTGCCTGTCAATTTTACAGGTACAGGGTACTTGGTCATATAGCATGCAGTTCTCTCACTAACGGTTGTGGTACATATGTAAATTTACGACTAAGATCAAGGTTCAGGTCAGTTTATATACAGAGGAATTATATAATGTGTGATCTTTTTGTAGTTGGCATAAAAAGGGATGGATTTTAGCTGTATTATATTTAATGCCCGCCTGTCGATTTTACAGGTACAGTGTACTAAGAAATTTTGTATAGCTCAAGGTTGTGAGGTCCACAAACCTGTCATTTACACAAAAAGTGACAGATTTTTAGCTGTATTGTGTTTAATGCCCACCTGTCAATTTTATAGGTACAGGGTACTTGGTCATAGCATGCGGTTTTTTTGCTAGCAGTGCTACATATGTAACTTGGCTAGAGGCAACTAAGATCAAAGTTCGGGGGTAGGTTTATAGACTGTCAAGTGTATACATGGACTGTAGTAACATCAAGGTCGACGTTGTAGATCTCCAAGTCAGTCTGTGTATACTAAGAAATTTTGTATTACCTCAAGAAATTTTGTATTACCTCAAGGGTGTGATGACTTTTCAGGTCCCCAAATCTGTAATTTGCATAAAACGTGACAGAGTTTAGCTGTATTGTATTTAATGCCCGCCTATCGATTTTACAGGTACAGGGTACTTGGTCATGGCATGCGGTTCTCTCACTAGCAGTGGTATACATACGTAACTTGGCAACTAAGATCAAGGTTCGGGGGGTAAGTTTATAGACAGAGGAATTTTATAATGTTTTGTGTGTTCTTTAGTTCTCAATTGTCAAGTGTACATGGATGATGAGATTCATCTGGCCTGGTAATATCTTAGCATTATCTCAGTTGATTATAATCTTCTGAATTTCCAGGATGGGGCGTACAGTTGTTATGGGACTAAACTGGTTATGTAACTATCCCATTTTATTGTTAATGTCACAAACAATTAATTCGATATATTTTGTTATGTAACATGTGTATTAATTAAGTGACATGCATGATGAAAGCCACAATGGGAGTGACTACTTGGTGTTAGGGTGGGTAATGCTATGTAACAAGCTGGTTTGAGCACCACCAGAAGTTTTATGAAACAAATCTAATACACCATGTGTGGTGTGGCAACAAGAATTATGCTTGGAACACCTTCTCTAGAGATTGTACATTCTTTACGCTTCCACACCTTGTTTCTGCCTCGCATGAGGCGTGGCACTAAATGGAGTTTAAAAGATTTCTGCTTAAAACAACTTCCCTAGGGAACTTACAGTTCTACATGCTTTTACAACTTGTTTATCAGACATTAGGACTTTCATCCAAATCGTGTCTTTAAAAGCTATTGTAGGGATTAGAGGTTTGATCGAAGAAAATACGTGTATGAACAAACCAGGATTAGATAATGTTAGTGCTACATGGACTGTACAAACATGGGTACGTTGACTGGTATAAGGTGACACTAGGTGTAACACAAGGTTGAGAAATAAAGCGAAATATGTCTAAATATGCGTTCAATACCGGTCAAACTATTGAGAGATGTTGCGTAATCCGGGCTAATATTGCAAAACTGTCCCTACACGTAAATAACTCACAGCAGTGGCCGTGCGTCTTTTAATTGGGCGTTCACTTTGTAGTTTCTTGGCCGCGCACCTCACTACCGTGAGTCTTGATATTGCTAACCTAAATCGAATGCAACCAGTTCCACTAGATGGTGCAATCCACATTAGCTCAACACATGTCTTGTCAGTTCTGCTAGTGTGGGTAGCTGAAGACTGTGAAATCACACCAACACATGTACACATATGAAATCATGTGGTTCATAGCAAAGTTTATAATGGTATGAAATTATGATAAAATTATATGTGAATATATAAACAATGTACTGGCATAAAAGGTTTCCCATATATAGTAATATGCCAGCAGATACTATCCTCAAACTATGAATTCAAAATCCCATTATGAGATATGAATGCTCTTTGCAGTTGTTCCATTACAATGCTGTATCTCTACTATAGTGATTATTAGCTGAATTTAACAACAGAAACATTTGTCACTCCATATCATCAGCATAAATTATGCAAAATAACATACCAGTTTGCTAATAGCAATTATACAGTGGAACCCCTCTTAACAGACACCCCTGAATGGCAGACGGCCTCTTTATAATGGACAATTAATAAAGTCCCAAATGCAACTTCCAATACCTGTGTGTATTAATGCCCCCTCAATAGCGGACACCTCTCTATTCCGTAAACTGGACACTGCACAATTCCCAGACATGGCAAGCACTACAGTACAACACCTCGCTAATCGTGGACAAAAGTAACAAAGGTTCATTGTCAGTTACAACGATCAATGAAACTACATCATTTAGCTAATGCAGGAAAAGCAAGACAAAGTGCTGAAGTTATGAGAAGCCATATGAATTCATATACAAGTACTGCTGTTAATTTTCTTACCCAGGTCTTCTGAAAATAGTAGCTGGTGCACTTTAAGAATAAACTGCACTACAGGATAAAACTACATAATTTGTATAGCCAACCATCTTGATAACTAATCAAATACAGAGTAATCTGGATAAGTCTTTATGGGAGCATGTATAAACTTTTTGTGGTGCCTAATTGTCTGGGTAGTGTAGTAGGGATCACACAATACAGGTAATCCATGCTCAATAACATCTTGTCCCACCACTTGGTCTAGTCTCGTTAAAACTGATTATTTTAAATTTTTAGAAAATGCCTTAAATAAGGTAACTTCCATATAAATGACATATTTCATTTTCCCAATGGTGTCCATCTTAGAGGGGTTCCAATGTAAACACAAAACTGACTCAAGTACGTACTGCACCAAGTAAGGCTTCACACAACCAGCCTGGTTGATCATTTGGTAATGCTAAATCAAAATTTTAGTTCTATAAACAATAAATTGTGGTGTGTAACGAATGTACAATACATCCTCCGAAGTTTCTTTTGAAAGTGTTACCAAAGCTTTGTTACAAATGTTATGTCAACAATTATAATATTATTAATGAACAAAATTAATGGTTATCAGGGTGTACACTGAAAATTGGTTTCTGGATAGGAGTGCCTTTTGGTGGTTTGAAAGTAATCAAAATAAAAATCATGGAGATATGACTCGAAACCAAAGGTGTGTAACAACTGAGCAATCGAGATTCGTGAATAAGAATACCAATAAGCTTCACGCCTACCTGGCAAACCACTTAGAGCAATGAGTTGAAAATTGGTACGTAGCTGGAATAATCATTGTAGAAAGTCCTCGCAGTAGTATAGAAGAATCGGGTTACAAACTACTGAGTTATGATTCAGAAGCCAACTACGTGTAGCAATTATGAGATTGAGATACTCTAATAGAACAGTCACCCTAATAGAACATTCATTCACGTTGATAACTTACTCCATTATAGAATTCTATTACATTGCAAGTTATTCTGTAGGGAGTTCAGCTACAAACAAACAATCTTATAGACAGTTCAGCCAAAAATATATTGCTCTAGAGATTCAGAACATTACAAGTCATGCTGAAGAGAGTTCAGCTATAAACAAATCACCCTGTAGAGAGATCAGCTACAAACAAGTCACTCTGTAGAGAATTCAGCTACAAACAAGTCACTGTGTAGAGAGTTCACCTACAAAGAAACTACCCTGTAAAGAGTTTAGCTATTCAAACAAGTTACGCTATAGAGATTAGCTACAAACAAGTAACCTTGTAGAGAGTTCAGCTACAGGTATACAAACAAGTCACTTCATACAATGTTCAGCTACAAGTAAGTCACTCTGTAGAGAGTTCAGCAACAAACAAGTCACTTTGTAGAGAATTCTGCTACAAACAAGTCACTGTGTAGAAAGTTCAGCAACCAACAAATCACCCTGTAGAGAGTACAGCTATACAAACAAGTTGCTCTATAGAGAGATCACCCAGAAACAAGAGAGAGCTCAGCTAGAAACAGATCACTTTGTACAGAGTTCAGGTAGAAACAAGTCACCCTGTAGAGAGATCAACTAGAAACAAATCACCCTGTGGAGAGATCAGCTAGAATATCACCTTGCAAAGAGTTCAGCGACAAAGAAACTACCCTCAGCTACAAACAATCAACCTTGCAGAGAGTTCAGCTACAAACAAGTCACCATGTAGAGAGCTTAACTACAAACAGATAACCCTATAGATAGTTCAGCTAGAAACAAGTCACCCTGTAGAGAGAATCCTGTCGAGAGTTCAGCTACACGCAAATCACCCTGTAGAGAGTTCAGCTACATTTCAAGTCATCCAGTAGATAGATCAGCTGCAAACAAGTTATCCTGTAGGGAATAATTGGCATGTAATAAATATATAATTTGTACAATTACTGATAAAATCAAAAATAGTTAAACAAAGAAAAAAAGATAGGTTAAAAGCCGGCCTATTTGGGGTATATAAATACAAAAAGAAGTGATATCTAATTAAAAGCAGCCAAGCTAAAAAGAATTCGGCTCCCAAAAAGGCTATGGTGAAAAACGATGTGAAATCCAAGGTGGTGGCCAAGAAATGGTTGTGATAGTAGGTTAATGGTAAAAATTTCAATAACGACAATTCAGGTGAATTTGGTGCCAAGATCAAGCGGCACCAAATTCACCTGATTGTTGTTATTAAATTAACCCTACCATTACAGCCATTTCTTGACTGCCACCTTGGATTTCACATCTTTTTTCACCATAGCATTTTTGGGGGCCGGATTCTTTTTTTACAGCTTGGCTGTTTTGGATTAGACTAATATTTAGAATAATTAAAATATGAACATACACTGCCACTACAGACTGTCTTATAATTAGCATCTGAGCCTGCTGAAGGTTCCATAAACATTCCAACTGGAGTTCCATCTGCACAGGTTGTGGCTTGAATCAGAAATCCTCTGAAATCAGTATCAGTACTTGTGCCACATATCATGACTGCAAAAAAATAAAATAATAAATCCAGAAAAAGTATAGGAATATATATCAATAGTACTGAATGATTCTTTTTGTAATAGTGAAATTTGTACTAAGAAAGGAACAGGTCTGTATTAGGGTTGGGCGATATTGAATTAGTGACATGCGATTATTGCATTGGTCATTTAATGCGATTATTGCAATATTGCATGTGAAAATTGAAACACAACCACATAATTTGAAAACTCCATATGACTGCTTGTTTTCACTAAGAATTGGTTTACAAACACAACTTCTTTGCTAACAAATTAACTAACTGACATAGTTAGCAATAATATGCACGAACTGTATCGAATATGAGGCCTAGAAGAGACACAAATTAGATGATAAATGCAATAAATATTGTCTATGCGATAATATTGTGAAGGCAAAATACATACGATAATGGTATTGCGAGCACTTGCTTAGACAATATTGGCGATTTATTGAAATACTGCCCAACCCTAGTCTGTATCCAGAAGGTTTGGTGGGTTTGGATAAACCATCCTCTTTATAGAAGGTCCATGGTAGTGAGTTTAGCATAAGTGTGGGAAATATTTTAATTGCTTCACAACCACTGGACGCTGTGGTTAGCCATAAACTGTACAGAAACCATTGGGACACTGACAACCTTGAACACAAAATGTTCGTTATACAGAAACAAAATGAGATATGCCAGTGTTCTAAAGAACACTGGATACTACATTGATTTCTACACGTTTTGGTGGTTGGCTATTCATCATAGGTTGTGTGGTTGGCTAGTTACAAACTGGTATTGGAAACAGTATTGAGGAATACAAACAGATGCTTGTGATTGAAGAACTCATGAACAAGCATTAGGATCATCTGGATAGTGCTTACTGGTGCACTAAACAACATGTTTGCTTGTCAGTCTATTTGATGGATTGTAGCATTCATATTCCATGGAATAAATGAAATTATCTATGTATTACCTTTGCCAATTGGTTTTCATGTAGAAACTCATGAATATCAGCCATGGAAATATTGTTTCGAATCTTAAACTTTATGGCTCCATAACTCACTGACCCTATATCAAGACACACGGTAGTGTGTCGTGCGGCCCAAGAAGCCGGCGCGCAACCCCGTGAGTATATTGACAGGAAGAAAGAAAATGCAATTTTCGCACCTCCGTAGCTCTGTGCTGCCTTGATGAAACAAGACAAATTTTGCTGTGTACATTCCCTCCAACTTCAGTACTCCACATTCCAAATTTGAGCGAAATCGCTTCAGGCATTCCTGAGATATGCGACTTCAAAAATTGGCTTAGTTTCTTCGTTTTTTTTTTCTTCTTATTTTTCTTCCTCTTTTCGCACACTTACAAAAACTGCTATAAAACGCGAACGCGTTATCCGATTGCCTTGAAATTTGGCACACAGAAGGGGGGTATAAAGGCACATCTCTGTACCAACTTTGGCTGGAATACCATAAACAGGCAAAGAGTTATGAGCGATTATGCACGAAAAATAACACCAATATGTTGTCACGCCTACAGGGTAAACCGCGTATGGGAAGAAGCTGAAAATCGGTGGGTGAATAGGTTAACTATTGAACCTCAAACCTTTTGTGGTTTGAAAGAAATCGAGCTAAAAACCAGGAAGATACAGCGAAAAAATCAACAGTGTGTAACAATTATGCAATCGAGATTAGCTAATTTTTATTATTATTATTATTATTATTATTATGCTTGCCAAGCCTACCAGATAAACCACTTGGGGTAATGCTTTGAAAATCGCTGTACAGATGGAGTTATCATCTTAGAAACGCTCTTCAATGGTGTAGAAAAATCAGACTTAAAGCCACGGAGTTATAACACGAAATCCAACTTGGTGTAGCAAGTGCGAGATCGAGATACTCTAATAGAGCAGTCATCCTAATAGAGCAGTCACCCTGAACAGAATTCAAGAGATCAGTTAGAAATAAGTAACCTGTATAGAGATCAGCTACAAACAAATCACCCTGTAGAGAGTTCAGCTACAAACAATTCACCCTGTTCAGACATCAGTTAGAAGAAGTTTTCTTGTAGAGAGTTCAGTTACAAACAAATCGCCCTGTTGAAAGATCAGCTAGAAGATGTCACCTTATAGATAGTTCAGTTACAAAGAAACCACCATGTAGAGAATTCAGCTACAAACTAGTGACCCTGTAGATACATCAGCTAGAAGAAGTTACCTTGTAGAGAGTTCAGCTACAAAGAAACCATTCTGTAAAGAGCTCAGCTGCAAACAAATCACCTATACAGAATTCAGCTACAAACAAATCACCCTGTAGAGAGATCAGCTAGAAGAAGTTACCTTGTAGATAGTTCAGCTACAAACAAATCATCCTGTAGAGAGATCAGCTAGAAGAAGTTACCTTGTAGATAGTTCAGCTACAAACAATTCACCCTGTACAGAGCTCAGTTAAAAAGGTTTCCTTGTAGAGAGTTCAGCTACAGACAAATCACCCTGTAGAGAGATCAGTTAGAAGAAGTTACCTTGTAGATCGTTCAGCTACAAACAATTCACCCTGTAAAGAGATCAGCTAGAAGAAGTTACCTTGTAGAGAGTTCAGCTACAAAGAAACCATCATGTAGAGAATTCAGCCGCAAACAAATCATGTATAGAGAGTTCAGCTACAAACAAATCTCCCTGTAGAGAGATCAGCTAGAAGAAGTTTCCTTGTAGAGAGTTCTGCTACAAACAAATCACCCTGTAGAAAGATCAGCTAGAAGAAATCACCTTGTAGAGAGTTCAGCTTCAAAGAAGCAATCATGTGAGAGTTCAGGTACAAACAAATTGTCCTGTAGAGAGATCAGCTAGAAGAAGTTACCTTGTAGAGAGTTCAGCTACAAAGAAACCATCATGTAGATAGTTCAGGTACAAACAAATCACCCTGTAGAAAGATCAGCTATAGAAGAAATCACCTTGTAGAGAGTTCAGCTACAAAGAAACTATCATGTAGAGAGTTCAGCTACAAACAAATCGGCCTGTAGAGAGATCAGCTAGAAGAAATTACCTTGTAGAGAGTTCAGCTACAAAGAAACCATCATGTAGAGAGTTCAGCTGCAAACAAATCACCTGTAGAGAGTTAAGCTACAAACAAATCTCCCTGTAGAGAGATCAGCTAGAAGAAGTCACCTTGCAGGGAGTTCAGTTACAAAGAAATAAACCATGTAGAGAGTTCAGCTAGAAACAAGTCACCCTGTAGAGAGATCAGCTAGAAACAAGTCACCTTGTAGAGAGTTCAGCTAGAAGAAGTCACATTGTAGAGCTACAAAGAAACTACCATGTAGAGTTCAGCTGCAAACAAATCACCCTGTAGAGAACTCAGCTACAAACAAATCGCCCTGTAGAAAGATTAGCTAGAAGAAGTTACCTTATAGGGAGTTCAGCTATGAACAGATCACCCTGTAGAGAGTTTCGGAATAGATCGCAAAGTGGCATACATAAATAAAAAATACCATTCCGGTTTAATATGAATAGGAGTAACTAAAATGTCGGCCTCCTTAAAATTCTCGGCATCACCCAAATAATCCGGAAAAAAATAAACAATAAAAACAAACAAAACAAAAAATAACATATTTCCCGATAAATCCTTTACCGTATAATAAGGATGAAACGGTATTTTCTCTACATCAGAAGGCAAACCCATAGGATTATTCGACCCCACTTTATGCAAAAAATGCAAATGAACTAATGCCAAGAAGGACAAAACAAAAGGAAACAAGTAATGTAAACTAAAAAACCTATTTAAAGTCGCATTACAAACCATCGGCCCACCTCAAATCAAAACAACAATATCCTGCCCCACATAAGGAACAACTGAAATAAAATTAGTGATAAACAAATCACCCTGTAGAGAGTTCAGCTACAAACAAATCACCTTGTAGAGAGTTCAGTTACAAAGAAACCACCATGTAGAGAGTTCAGCTGCAAAAAAAATCAATCACTCTGTTGAGAGTTCAGCTAGAAGAAGTCACCTTGTAGAGAGTTAAGCTGCAAATAAATCACCCTGTAGAGAATTCAGCTACAAACAAATCACCCTGTAGAAAGATCAGATAGAAGAAGTTACCTTGTAGAGAGTTCAGCTACAAAGAAACCACCATGTAGAGAGTTCAGCTGCAAACAAATCACCTGTAGAGAGTTCAGCTAGAAACAAGTCACCCTGTAGAGAGATCAGCTAAAAACAAGTCACCCTGTAGAGAGTTCAGCTAGAAGAAGTCACATTGTAGAGAGTTCAGCTACAAAGAAACTACCACGTAGAGAGTTCAGCTGCAAACAAATCATCCTGTAGAGAGTTCAGCTAGAAGAAGTCACCTTTTAGAGAGTTCAGCTACAAAGCAACCACCATGTAAAGAGTTCAGCTGCAAAAAACTCAATCACCTTGTAGAAAGATCGGCTAGAAGAAGTTACCTTGTAGAGAGTTCAGCTACAAAGAAACCACCATGTAGAGAGTTCAGCTGCAAACAAATCACCTATAGAGAGTTCAGCTATAAACAAGTCACCCTGTAGAGAGTTCAGCTAGAAGAAGTCACATTGTAGAGAGTTCAGCTACAATGAAACTCCCATGTAGAGAGTTCAGCTGCAAACAAATCACCCTGTAGAGAACTCAGCTACAAACAAATATGCAGTGTAAAAAGATCAGCTAGAAGAAGTTACCTTGTAGAGAGTTCAGCTATAACGAAACCACCATGTAGAGAGTTCAGCTACAAACAAATCACCTGTAGAGAGTTCAGCTAGAAACAAGTCACCCTGTAGAGAGATCAGCTAGAAACAAGTCACCTTGTAGAGAGTTCAGCTAGAAGAAGTCACGTTGTAGAGAGTTCAGCTACAAAGAAACCACCATTTAGAGAGTTCAGCTGCAAACAAATCACCCAGTAGAAAGTTCAGCTATGAACAGATCACCCTGTTGAGAGTTCAGTTAGAAACAAGGAATCCTGTAGAGAGATCACCTAGAAGTATCGCCTTGTAGAGAGTTCAGCTACAAACAAATCACCTGTAGAGAGTTCAGCTACAAACAAATCACCCTGTAGAGAGATCAGCTAGAAGAAGTCACCTTGTAGAGAGTTCAGCTATAAAGAAACCACCATGTAGAGAATTCAGCTGCAAACAAACACCCTGTAGAGAACTCAGCTACAAACAAATTGCCCTGTAGAAAGATCAGCTAGAAGAAGTTACCTTGTAGGGATTTCAGCTACAAACAGATCACCCTGTAGAGAGTTCAGCTACAAAGAAACCATTCTGTAAAGAACTCAGCTGCAAACAAATCACTTGTACAGAATTCAGCTACAAACAAATCACCCCATAGAGAGATCAGCTAGAAGAAATTACCTTGTAGATAGATCAGCTACAAACAAATCACCCTGTAGAAAGATCAGTTAGAAGAAGTTACCTTGGAGAAAGTTCAGCTACAAAGAAACAATTTTGTAAAGAGCTCAGCTGTAAACAAATCACCTGTACAGAATTCAACTACGAACAAATCACCCTGTAGAGAGATCAGCTATAAGAAGTTACCTTGTAGATAGTTCAGCTACAAACAAATCTCCCTGTAGAGAGATTAGCTAGAAGAAATTACCTTGTAGAGAGTTCAGCTACAAAGAAACCACCATGTAGAGAATTGAGCTGCAAAGAAATCACCCTTTAGAAAATTCTGCCAGAAACAAATTGCCCTGTAGAAAGATCAGTTAGAAGAAGTTACCTTTTAGAGAGTTCAGCTACAAAGAAACCATTCTGTAAAGAGCTCAGCTGCAAACAAATCACCTATACAGAATTCAGCTACAAACACATCACCCTGTAGAGAGATCAGCTAGAAGAAGTTACCTTGTAGATCGTTCAGCTACAAACAATTCACCCTGTAGAGAGAGCAATTAGAAGAAGTCACCTTGTAGAGTGTTCAGTTACAAAGAAACTACCATGGAGATTTCTGTAATCAATATAATATTATGTGACCGGATTTGCGAAAAGGGGTCTTCCACACACATCCAATTCCGTAAACGTTGGAGACCATACCTCAGTGTTCAAGTAACATATTAACCTGAAAATGTCACCACTTATTCAGCTATAGTGGTGCTCACCACTGTCCAAACTTCAAGGCAATAGCTCTTTCCAATCTGAAGTTATCAATTGTCAAAGTTGGCAAATTGGATGTGTGTGGAAGACCCCTTTTTGCAAATCCGGTCACATATGTATTATACAGTATATATAATTTGTACATTTACTGATAAAATATTTAAAGTACATCTACTTCATCTTTTCTTAGGTTAAAAAAGTCCCAAAGCTGGCCATAGGCCGGCTTTGGGGTATACAAATGCAAAAAGAAATGAAATCTAATCCAAAACAGCCAAGCTGTAAAAAAAGTGTGCGGCCCTCAGAAAGGCTATGGTGAAAAAAGATGTGAAATCCAAGGTGGCGGCCAAGAAATGGCTGTGATGGTAGGTTAATGGTAAAAATTTTAATAACGACAACTCAGGTGAATTTTGTGCCCAGACCAAGTGGCACCAAATTCACCTGAATTGTTGTTATTAAAATTTTTACCATTAACCTACCATCACAGCCATTTCTTGGCCGCCACCTTGGATTTCACATCTTTTTTCACCATAGCCTTTCTGAGGGCCGCACACTTTTTTTACAGCTTGGCTCAGCTGTTTTGGATTAGATCCTATTAACAGCAGACTATGAAAGAAAAATCAATGTAGTTCCTATCTAGAAATTGGAACATATACTATGTAAGTAACCAAAATTTTATTGTTGGTTGTCGTCGTTTTCCCAATGGCTTCAATACATTTTATGAAAACATTTAATGTTAACTGCATTCCTAGATGCTTATACTAAACTCCACTATTTACTACCACACCATACTCAACACAAAACTAAAATACTCAGAGCAGTCAAATACTATAATGTGTTAATCATTTACCGTATAATAATTACACAAGTACACGAAAAAATTTGGAATTTTCAACTAGAGTAGAGACGACAGTACATTGATAAAAAGTACTGAAGCAAGTGCATAGGGGTAGTGAACAATACTAAAATACAGTTAAATAATAAGACGTGTTATATCCCTACTGTGCATTTCCATTATGGCATCTTAAGCACAGTAGGGATATAACACGTCTTATTATTTAACTGTATTTTAGTACTGTTCACTACCCCTATGCACTTGTTTCAGTACTTTTTATCAATCCTACTCTAGCTGAAAATTCCAAATTTTTTCGTGTACTTGTTTGTTAACTTTTTTGTAAATAATTTTATTATAGCTGGTGATCCCACGCACACCGCATCTGAAAAGGCACCGCGTGCCCCAGCTATATCAATTATTGTGTGAAAAGTGAAGTTACCATTACACTTTGTTGTCAGCTATGTTCAACCCGTTACACAGCATTTTAATCAAGAACTTGTTGAAAGCATTTCGGGTCAATCTGAAAGCTTGTTTGGGTTTAGTTTTACCTCACCAATATTGCCTCATCGTTGTAAGGGAAAATTGAGGCTGATGTTTGGGTGATATTATTTTGTGGGCCACGCCTACTCCTTTGTGGTCCCTACTATACAGTTACTATCGTACTGTATGATAAGCCCTACTCTACCTTTTACACATTCGTTAGCTATAACTTTGTTAACAATGATGTTACCAAATAAGCTATGCTTTTTTTGTACCTGTCATAGGTTAACTATACAGTACACATTGATCATTGTAGTGGGAATATGGTGGAACACAATAAGTAATTGTTGCACATAAGGACGATGCTGCTGGAGCGACTGACAACTGACAAGGAATTGTGACAAAACATAATATGCAGGGTTTCTATGAGATTATGCATTTAATACATTATTATTCATGCATTGAATTAGAAGTTTTGTATATGCATTTTACACTTAATAGTGTTAACAGCTTTAGATAATTATTTGACTACTCCAATCATGTATGTATATGGTTTTGCTGACTTGTGTAGACAATAGTAAACACATGCAAGGATACATAAAGAAGTGTTAATACTGTAATAGCGAAGAATGTGTTAGTCGCAAAGAAATGCATTCAGAAATGCAAGCAGTTAAACCTAGCTGCTAAACAACAAACATACTAATACTAAACAAGATGTCTTACGCGTGTATCTTGTCGACGACGTACGATAGATCCTGTATAAACCAAACGTCAAATCACAAACGTATTCTAAAAGTTTGGTGCGATAACACGTGCATTCACAATGATTATGGAAGCCCTATTGATATGGAAGCCCTACTGATGAGCAATGGCCATAATAAAGAAGGATCAAAGGAAAATCAGTAAGCAATAGCGCATACATTGTAGGATATTTAAAATACTAAGTTTCATCTCCATGAAATTCGAAGCATTTCCGCCAAAGAAGTAAGGCTGTAGCTGTAGCCAATTTTCCACTACGCTTGACTGAACGCATCAGGCAGGCAGGCAGGCAGGCAGGCAGGCAGGCAGGCAGGCAGGCAGGCAGGCAGGCAGGCAGGCAGGCAGGCAGGCAGGCAGGCAGGCAGGCAGGCAGGCAGGCAGGCAGGCAGGCAGGCAGGCAGGCAGGCAGGCAGGCAGGCAGGCAGGCAGGCAGGCAGGCAGGCAGGCAGGCAGGCAGGCAGGCAGTGAGGCAGTAGAAAATTCGTAAAAATAATTTTTTTTTCAAAATTTCGTATTACCTAACCAAAAATGCTTCTGGTCGTTCTGAAGGCATGTTTGGGCTTGGTTATACCTGACCAATACTGTCAAGTGGCCGTGAAGGGTTTGCAAAGATAATTTTGGCTTGATTTATCTTCGTAGACCATGCCCACATCTTCGTCGTCCCTACCATACAGTACTATTGTACTGTATGATATTGAAATGACACTACAGTAAATTGAAATCAAGACACACGGTAGTATGTCATGTGGCCCAAGAAGCCAGCACGCCACACCATGTATAATGAATGATAGTTGAAAGAAAATGTGATTTTCACACATATGTGACTGGATCTGTGAAAACCGGACATAATAGCACAATTATCAAATTCTTTATCAGGCCATCATTATTAAATTCCTTGTTTCCCGTCACCGCCCGCATCAATTTTTTGATAGCCGCACCAATTTTATTTGATTAGAGATCACGTGAGTGCACTATTTCATGACAGAAGGAGGCAAAGAGTGACCAAGTTTTAAGGTAAATGCATTAGCTGTGCATATAAACATAGCAGAAGCGTGGAAGTCCCTCCACTCTTGTTCAACAGGGTGCATGAGTGGCAGCCTTCAAGATCAAGATACTCTAACAGAGGAGTCAGAGACTGAAATAACAAGAGAAAAGTGCACCTCCCGCCTGCAGAAGTTTTTGTTCAATTGGGTGACGGGAAACAAGCAATATAATGATGGCCTTATTAAATATTTACAATCTAATTATCCAAGTGCTCTGGCCAAGTTTTTAGCCTTGTATGCCAACAACTTTTGGAGTTATAACCCTATAAAATAGCAACAGCAGAAAGATCGATTTGTACAGTAAGTATTGGGAAAATAAACTACATTCACTAACAAAAACCGCTATAACTTACACATGTAATCCAGTACAGAGTTGCAACTTGTACCATCATGTTCACTATGAATAAGGAAGTCCATTTGTATGTAAGTTTTTTTCTTCTATCACCTTTCTTCATTACATAAAGAGACAAAATCAGTGAAGAAAGATTGATCACGTACAATCGCTTCGACATGATGTAAAAAATTTCCATAACTCACATATCCTTTAGTCTACTGCTATGAAACAAAAGATTTTCAAAACTCCCCTTGAGTAGGCGAATAAGATGATATCCAGGTTTTAATCATAATACCCTTTCTCCAAAGCATTTAAAAATTTGACAATTTTTTTTCATTTACGTAATTATTTTCCCCATCACAATCAAATAGCCTAAACTGAAAATTTAGGCTTGCACCATTATGTTGGGTTTTCACAGATCCAGTCGCATTGTTGCTCTGTGATCTGCCATTATCTGATTGAAACCAAATTGGTTACAGAAGTGCCTTCCAGGTAGGGAAGTATACATACCAAAGTTAAGAAATCCCTTAACCATTTCCAAGATATGAGCGGCCAAAGTTTCATTTTAATTTCGTTTTTCCTCTCCTTCATTTTGTACACTTTGCAAAATCCACCATAAAACACAAATGTGTACTCCAATCAGGCTGAAATTTGGCTCACTTAAAGGGCTCAATAAAGCCAATCTCAGTACCAAGTTTGGTGGGAACCCGATGAAGATTCAGGACCTATGACTGATTATTCATGTAAAATAAGAACAAATTTTAGTCACGCCCACAGGGCAAACCCCTTGAAGGGATGACTTGAAAATTGCTATACACAAATAAATGGAGGAAATGTTGTAGGAATTCCTTTGCGTGGTTTGAAATGAATCGAGATAAAGAGTACACAAAACCTAACCTGTGTTATAATTACACGATTGAGTTTAGTGAATAAAAAAAGCCAATAGTCATGTATAACAGACAAACTGCTTAGAAGAGTGAGCTGAATACTAGCATGTAGATGGAATAATCATCATAGAAATACCTTGCAGTAGTGTAGAAGAATCATGCAGTACAGTAGTACTGTATATTAGGGATCATGGCTTTTCTGGCCAAAAGTATCTTTTCTGGCCAAAAGTATCACCCTAAAACCAGCCTCACAATACTTTCATAGCACCTTGGCAGTATTGGTTAGGTATAACCAAGCCCAAAAGAGCTTTCAGTACAATCTGAAATGCTTCCAAAAAGTTCAAATTTAAAAAAAAAATTATTTAGTCGAATTTTCTGACTGACTGACTGATTGACTAATGTTTTCAGTCGACAATGGCTAAAGCTATGTACTTGATTCTTTCACTGTTTGACATCACTTTGTCCAGAGCTGTGCCTTTTGGCATACTGCAGTATGTACAATGCACACATCACAGACTTACCTTTGTCCTTCTTTGTGTCCCATCTCTTTTCACTGACAACTCAATATGTTGATTCGTGGTAGCTAGCATGATGGCTTCCTTATGGAAATTGTCTGCATTTTCCATGGTGACTACATAGGCATTTCTACTGTTTTTTGCATATAATGCTGTGGAATGGGCTTAAAGTAGCCGAAAGCAAAGCGTGATGGCCACTCAGTTACGAGTCATAAATTGATAGTTTTAGCATACGAATTGTATGTATTTTTCACGGTGACTCGATTGATTGCAGAGGCACTTCTATTGTTCTTCATTTGTAGGCTGTGTAATAGGCTGAACATACAGTAGCGGTCAAAAAAAAGTTCCCGTTGCGTTCGCCAAGTGTTTTAAAAAATGCAACACAATTGCTCCACTTAGAGAAGGCTTCCAAGAACGCAAATGGAACACAAGCAATCCTAGTTCCTAACAAGCAGGTGGCTGTACAATTTCAAACTATTTTATAAAGGCTTACAATTTTAACAGTGGTGACACAAGCAAGAGCTGCCGATTCATTAGCTACCGATTCATTCCAAATGCTTCACTAGCAAAAAGGAGTATGCGGTGGTAAAAACCTCCGTCAAACTACAACAGCACAATGTAGGCTAAGCCATTGATAATAACAGCTGTTGTCTATACGATTTAATTAATAGTCAAAGATTATTATAATTACTGTTATATCTTAGCTGTAATCTCCCTAATGGCAAGCGAATGGTGTTTACAAACAAAAATTATGCCTAGCATGTACTCTATCTGATGGCTACTATAGTTTATATAGCTGTTTCTAACCCATGTGTGTCTACTTTTTATCCAGCTAGACAACCAACATTTACTTTGCCAGCAGTAGTGAGGGAAGAGGAACTCAAAGAGGAGTTACAGCCAACTGGCTAACCTACCAGCCAGAGACGAAACTCTTCATTCTTATGTAGCTAGAAATATTCATTTAATGTTCTGCATTATACTAACATCAGTAAGAGGCAACTAGTTATATGTAGCCGAGTAGTGGCTTTCCCAACTGACACTTCACAAAACAAATAACTGTTACCATTTAAACCCCCATGGTCACACCCATTTAGTGATTAAGCAGCTTGGGCTCGGATTTACGCTCTCACAGCCATAGGTTAGCTTAATCAGTTTGTATTTTGTGTAACTCATGGCAGCTTATATGGATATATCCTCATTGACGACTAACTCAGCTGCTTTGTAGACTTTTTGAGCCCAGTCACAGCCAGTTAGCAAATGAATCGCTTATTAAACTTTCAATAAATATGCTATGCAAATTATTTCATAATGTTTGTGTGTGTGCTTGTGGTAGTTTTCAGTCCAGTTCCTACTCGGTAGACTTTCCTGGCTGGTCACCGTAGGCGCTTTCGATAGAATCTAAATTATAGAAATGTACAAATACAAAAGATAGCTATATGATCACTAACCTGACTGTCATGCTGCTGAATCCTGTGTCTCGTCCATTTATTACCAGCCTTCCTTCAATACTCTGTAAACTGGTAAGCCTAAAAATGCACGAAAACCAGAAAGCAGATAGAAGGCAACGAGGAATGCTAACGCAACGCTAGGGCTGCACTGATTCTAGTATCGGTATCGGTATCGGGCCGATACTGCTGTTTTCATGGAGTATCGGAATCGGCCATTATATTGTTGCAGATACCGATTCTTATCACGTGCTAGAATAAAATAACGTTCGTTTGTACTTGCTTATTTTACTAGCACAGTGGATGCCTAAAGCATCAAGTATAACACTAATAGCTAACTACCAGTAAAATTACTGATCTATGTTGAAATCTATGTGTGAAAACGCTTTACTGAGAAAAAGATCGATATACTCTAATAGAACAGTCAATAACTCTAATAGAGCAATCAGGTAGAAGTGGCTGTTTCAGTATTAGAATATTAATTTTGTGTTTTTGTAGACCATTATGATATTATCTACGCTTCTCCAGAAGAATACTGGAATATCCACTGGTATGCATTTCAGTGACTTCTTTCTTTGTGAATCTTGATTGGCTACTTCATTATAAACATGAACCATACTGAAAACGTATACAAGAATACCATGAAATGCACTATATAATAAATGTGTGCACTATGAAGTAGCTACTTTAAGGGTACTTGGTATCGGTACTTGTACTTGCAGATACTTCCCAGCTGAGCACTTGGTAATTGAAGTATCGGTAAAAAGTGGAATCGGTGCAGCCCTACACAACGCATAGCGAATGCAACGCAACCGCAATGCAAACGCAGAGCAACCCAACAGAAACACAACGGGAACTTTTCATTGACCGCTATTGTAGCTGAAAGCAAAATGGCTGTGATGGTAGGTAAATAGCAAAAATTTTAATAACAGGTGAATTTTTACTCAGCAGCACAATTGTTTTGTTTTAAAATTTTTGCCATTTGAATTTCACCATGGATTTTTGGGGGTCACAACCTTTTACACCCACACTCATTTTACAGCTTGGCTGTTTTGGATTAGATTTTACGCACTTTTTTTCTCAAAGAGGGTGGTTTTATGTGATCTAGAAGATTTAAATGGTCAATGCTATATTTAATATCTTGGAGGTGTGTGATCTGAATTTTGGAATTCCTTTCTCTACTTTTTTTGTGAAAACATCATTGTACAGCTTTTTTCATCATAGTTACAATGCTATCACTTGAAGAAGTGTTCTTCAGCAAAAATCACCTACTTTTTGTTGTATGACACACACTTGTTTATTACATACCTACAACAGTTTCCCTCCGCCCTATACCATATATGGCACACCAATATGTATTACTAAGACGAAAAAGTACATGGAATATCCTTATGATATGAACAGATATTCAAAATATGAAAATTCAATCATGAGACCGTATCCTCATTGTATACAATTAGATATTACACAATTTTGTTTACTATTAAAGCTTGCCAAAGCTAAATCTTGTGTAAAATTTCTAAAACTTAGTTATCTTTCTGTTGTTCATCATGGCTGTTGTGCTGAAACATTAATTTAATTGTTTCATTTTATCCAAATACCTAATACCGCATAGTTATTTTCAAACCAGAAGTTTTTATAGGAACAGTAAAATCTGAATTTCGAAGATTTTAATTTCGAAGAATGCATATTTCGAAGTACAGGTGGATTTCAAGCAAAAATAAATTTGTGTCACAAATTACAAAAATACATAGAGTCTACATGTGCTTGCCTTACTGATGGAATTAGGATGCAATAACCTCCACTTTTGCACACTGGAAAGAAGACTGAGTTATAAGTGGAATAGTTAACAGCCACTGGCAATTTGGTACAGCAGCAGCAGACAGCAGTGATTCCCAACAATGGCCATTAAGGATAGTTTAGTGGCTGTTGATGCAGTAATGATACTGTTCAACTTTTATTAATAATGCTGAGCTTAAACTTACAACTAGTATTTTTTTAAAAAAAGTTAATTTAACAATGAAATAGGGATCTATGCAATAAAAAGTAGTGAAACAAGAGATGAATGATGGTATTACAGCATAGCTTGGTGGGAAAGTCTCTACATTTGGCATTGAGCAAAATTATAGCTAATGTGCCAAAGTAGGGACTTTCCCATTGAGCTAAACTGTAATACCATTATTCATCTCTTGTTTCATTACTTTTCATTGCATAGATCCCTACTTCATTTAAATTAGCAATTTTTTAAAACACTAGTTTGTTTAGTTTTTTGCTGTAGCACAGCTAGTTACAGTGTAATTAACTTGTGAGCTAGCTATTAAGTTCCTGTACAGCTTATTAAAGTACGTACTGTGCCAAAATTGGAAGTACACAGATAGGCCTGTAGTAACGTGCATAGCTTACCTTTGATTGTAGTAGCAGTGGCGATCAGATCTATGACCTGTCTCAGTACGATGGTCCGCGTTCTATTCACCCGGGCCGGAAGGAACAGACCCTTTCAGTTGTCTGGAGCTTAGTTTCAACTAACAGGAAAAACTAATACAATTTCCACTCAAGTAATATCCAATCACTTGCTGATCTCACCGTCAGGTGATTTTTGTGGCGTGACATCTCTAGGATGATTTTTAAAGGCAGCATTTTAGGCGGTGTGTGTTACTTTTGATGCAATCCCTACTAAACAGTACTACCGTACTGTTTGATACAGGAGCAAATATGCGTTGTCGGCGATCACGTGGAAGCACACTATTTTTACTTGTAGGAAATTATTTTTGAAGAACAACAGGACTTAGGAATTTATTTTTGAAGAGAAAGGCCTCTTCGAAACATCCAAAAATAAAAACCCTTAGAAAATAACCAGCTATACGGTACTTTGTTAGAATACTATTATATGTAACAAGAACATTGAGAATGCATAAAATTTTAATTTGAAAAGGATAATTAATAGGATATTGATAAATTGATTTTACTGCTTATTTGTATATTTATATAATCACTTTGCTAAATTTAGCATTCTTTGTTTGGGCATTATTGTCTAGTATAGAATGCCAGAGGTTTCAAGAATTAAACACGCACAATTATACTTGTACAGGAAATGACTCTTACTTGGATATGTTTGTCCTCCAGAGTAGGAAGCGCCAATACTAGACACATTTACAACATATGGAACTGGACCAGTCGCTTGGTTTGCTAAGTGTCGAGGTAAGAAGTCACTGCAAGTTGAACTTGGTGCTCCTCTGGGGCGTGCCTCAGTGTGAATGACACACACAGTGATTACTGTCATCAGCAAAACAATACTCTTCATTTCTCTAAATTGATCAAATGATAGTAAAATAGTTTGTGATAACCGTAAATGTGTGTGCAACTAATCTCACATAGCCATATACACAAAATAAAATATAGCTATTACATTACTACAAGCAATTGCAGTTACATGTATATATACAAGAATAAGGAAAAATTAGGAATTAAAGAAAAAAAAAGTTGCAAACAAGGGAATAGCTAAAAAGTGAAACAAGGAAGGTTGCCTATACCTGCACATTACATTCTTCAAGTCTCCAGTTCCAGTTTGTTGGGTTAGGTTAATCCAAAGGGCTGTAGCACATGTTGCTGTCAGACCTTCAGTGCTGGCCAATGCAAAGCTTTAATAATAATAACGTACTGGCTATTGAACCGACAGTAAAAAAAAGTGCAGCATCCAGGATTTGAATACCATCAGTGTGATGGTTCTGTGTACCAGTCGCGCTACCGCTGCTAGCTCCCCAACTCCCTTTCTTTTCTATATTACAAATGTGACCTAAGAAGTACGCTAAGAAGAATGTAACCTAAAAGAAGAAACCCTTAATACTATGAATACATGGGGCAACTATTAGATGCATACCCTAATCGTAGAGTGTGCTTGATACTCAAGTAGATGGATGACTGTCAGTTAATTTGTGTCATCCGTGAAAAACCTTTCAGTTCAGTAGCCCCTTCCATTATTTTTTGATTTAAAAAAGCTGACTGGTTTCCAGAAACCAGTGAAACCCCTTTAGTACCCAGTGGCGTAGCCAGGAAAAAAATTTTACCGAGGCAAAGTTGAGAGGGTCTGCTTCTGACTCAACTGATTCACAAAAACTTTCAAGTATCGGTGGTACAGCATTTGCAAGTTGACTCTCTGGTTGGATGGAAGAAACTGTTTCAGAGTATTTTTCTACATGTCATAAGTAATGCTCTGCTATGCTTCAATTATTACTCAACACAAAAAACTGACTTACTCCACCGAAGATATTTTGCATGGTCAGGTCATTGATGGACTGCAATGCATGGAGGCCATCTACTTTTATTGATCTCAGTGATGTGATATTTTGTAGCTATCTCTTTCATGTGGTACTCAACTACATGTGCTAAGCACGTCAAGCTAGGGAGTATGGGAACATGCTCCTTCAAGGAAAATTTTGAAAATACATGCTTTGAAATGGCACATGGAGGCTGTATTTGTAACTGCTAATGCATGATATGAAACGATCAATTAGCTCAATGCAATACCATGCAGTTGTCTCACTGGAACTCAGTTTGAAAAGTACAATTAACATATAAGATTTAGACCAAGCACTGTAACGAGAGCAGTGGCTGTAATCTGTACTGAATGCTCTATTAGAGTATATTACGATGACTGCTCTATTAGAGTATCTCGATCTTTTCATGCAAAAAGTGGTCCAGCCAATGCTGGACCGTGTCACCGTGGGCTCTGGCCCTGCTTACTACAGCCATAGACTCTATTATGTGTGGTAGTAATGCTGTCTAGTAGTAACATTTGAGTAGAAAACTCAGGGTGTCAAAACTCAGGCCTGCTCAGCCTGAATTATTGAGAATTTTTTACCGAGGCAGCTGCCTCAGTTGCCTCAATGGTAGCTACGCCACTGGTACCGTACCTGCCATACACCATACTATTGATTTTAAGCCTCAGTACTACTGGCAGCTGGTTTTATGAGCCATCTTTTCTGTGTAATGTGGCAGGCTTGAATAATGATTTCTGGCCTTGGTAAGGACCTGACTTGATGAGAATCAGTGGTGCACTATTAACAGCTTAGCCAAATGATTTCTGTGTTTATTCTGCTACAAATTAACCACTATACAGAGATACCCTGTAACTTCATATCTGGAGTTTAATCGTGATGTCCCTCCATTTTGCAATCCATCTCATGTATCTCTTGCCCACCCCACCCCTTTTGACTTTCTTGTGAGATTTTCTACCTTAGTTAGTGGGTACAAATATAAGCGGCTATTATGCAAGTGCCGGAAATACTTTGAAAGGCAATGCATTGATGCAGAGATCTCTGGTATAAGCATGTTCACTATCCTTGGAAAGTTAATTGTATGACTTGAATTCTTTTACTTGAACTGCTGTCCAGCTAAACTGAACCACTGAACTGCCATCTCAATTAATACTGATGAACAATTTGATAGGTTTGGCCACTCCAACTGTTTCCTTCCACTGTACATGTCCTGTCAGTACTACAATATTCCATTGTTCTGTATTATTCCATTTTCTTGTATACTATACAGACTCAGTAAAATCGATCCTTCAGGGATGTCACCTCGTGTGTCAGTGTGCTATAAAATCAACACTATTTTAATTTTGTGTCGAGTTGTGTTAACTATTAAAGCACAAGCTTGAGCAAGCTTTTATGCAGTTAGCTATGGCTGGGAGCAGACAAATAATGCTGCCAATCTCACAATAGAATAGTGGAAATGGACCTCCCCACCCGCATACAAATAGGTATGCCTGCATGGGGGGAAGGATGGGAAACAGAATCTATTTGGAGTTCCCTTTTCCAAAATCCAGTCATGTTTGTAAATTTATGGGATCTAGCCAATGTTCAGTGACCTGATTAGACAGGTTTCAATTAGTCGGATGGTGGGGAAATAGCTATATCATACATAACTAGATTACGGTACATATCAAAACTTTGCAAGATATTCTGCATTTCCGAATAGGCTAAGTCTGTTTCATATAAAATAACACTGTCTTCTAAACAAGGCACCATAATTTCCGCGTACTATGGTTGACAGACATGAGGTTTGGTTTATCAGATACCTCGATGAAAGGCGATTTGATCCATGTGTAAGTTCTTCATGTAGTAACAAACGAGAAGCTAAAATGGAGCCTTTTACCACGAAACTTACGTGTTCAGAATGCCCGTAAAAACACGTTTTTCAACATATCTCTGTAAACCAACCTGTTTAACAATTTGTACGGTCGAAGTCTTATTAAGCATCCTTCACTGCATAGAATGATACCAAATTTGGTTGAGGCCGGATAACAGCTTGTAAATTGGGATTTTCCTGCAGAAATAATTAAATTTTCCAATAGGCTAATGTACGGAGCGCCTGTCATCATCAGCAGTAAACAACTGTCGCTATGGCAACATATACCCGTTTGTATGGTCAGCATTGGGTAGAGAAATTTAAGGGCTTTCTTTCATTGTATGGTGTGCTGTAGAGATTTTGTGAGTTAAAGGTAAAAATTAGTACTTTTGTATGTAGTGCAAAATACATTGAACAATGAATAACAAGGAATGATTAAATTATTTAAACCAGGCGCGCCCACAGCCGGCCAAAGGCCGGCTGTGGGCGCGCCTGGTTTACTGAAATTGTTTTCGTAAAAGTGTGTGTGTGTACCTATCTACCTATCTATGTTTGTCCGTACACACCCACGAGAACAAAATCGTTTAATAACGGTAAAAGCAGCTTTTACGTAAGAAGTAAAAGTGAAATGAAGTCTGTATTAAACTTCTGCACAGGTAAACTTTGCTCTGAGGTGGTTTCTTTTCGGCGGACTGAAATACGGGTGTGGTGGGTGACTTTCCTCAGACTACCTTCCCCTTGAGGTTTTCAGGCATTTAGCAACTGAAAAACAACGGTGCAGGCCTCGTACACTACCAGGAATAGCCTATCGCTTCCAGTTGAAAGGGGGCGTATCCCTTACGTACGCGAACAAAAATGAAGAGTAGCTTTGAGGCTTTGTCGAGAGAATTTGTGGGAAAAAACACATTAGTCACACTATAAAACAGTTTAGAAGATAGTTCTGTGTGTAATATGGTAAAAACGGTTTGTTTAACAAACGCTTCCTTAGCAGTGCATAGCAACGTAATTGAACGAATTACGAATATTTCATGAATTACAAAATATGAGAATTAGCTAATAATTTTATTGCACAACCCAAAACTACCCTATTGTAAAGCAGTAATACATAGTTGGTTAATTCATAGTAGCATATACTGTCTATAGTTAATTCCAGATGAGTTAGCTAGCTGCATGACACCTGGTTTTTAGAAGTAGCATAACATCAACTTGTTTTTTATGATGAGCCTGTTTTATCAAGCTGAGGTTTCAAAAAAGATATTAAACTGATATTAGATTTATCTATTGCATAATTCTTAAATTTTAAGGGGTGTTTTGAGAACTTTTAATGTTAATTAGCACCTGAAAATGCTTGATTTGACAATTTCCATACATAACTAATAATGTAATTATATGTTTTGATATATGATACGCACCTTTTATACTACGGAAGCGGATAGCTACTGACTAGCCCGAGCTAGTGACTCTGGTCTCCACAGAAAGCGTTGGAAATCACTTAGTCAGAACCCCGGTCAGAACACACACTCAGCAAAATCCAGATTCTTTTTTGTCGTCTGACTCGAGGCCTGTGCTCTCCAAAGTTCAGCAAAGTCACTTCGTGTGTTGAGTTCCTCTGTTGTCTCGCCAAAACCAAAAGCCGTTTAAGTGCCAGCCCAGAAACCACATGTGGCTATTGCATCATAACTACGCATACTTGTAGTATCCGTGTTAAGCGGACATGTTTTGCGCCAGAGAACACGAGGAAGAATAGCATGTTTTTTCGCTTCAGAATTGTCACTGAAGTGTTAGCAAATGATTGTCTGATGGATCAACAGTTACACTAACATGAATTAATCTAAAAGTAAGTGTTATTTAAGGCAACAAGTGTGAACGCACTTTTCGCTTGTAGGCGACTTGCGTTTGTGCCTTGTTTTCTCGAGTGACAGGGTATGCTGGTAGTAGTAACCATTAGGGAAAGCACATTAGCATACCGTAAATCATCCCGTAATCTATATCACGTGATTAGTCTAGTCTTCCTGGCCACGAGGTAATGATGAAATGCCTCGCGGAATACAGTACGAATGTTCATACGACTGGTTAGTCTTTTATTTAGTCTATAGATTAGAATGGTAGTGAAGGAACACTTTCCTGAGCCTGTTTCGTCTCGAGGTTAGAGAACTGACTAGCTTTAATGTCACATCGGGTAGTAAAAGTTAGGTTAGGGTTAGGGTAAGAGTTAGGCAATCTTTATAATCTGTTAGGTTAGGGTTAGGGTAAGAGTTAGGCAATCATTTATAATCTGCTAGGTTAGGGTTAGGGTAAGAGTTAGGCAATCATTTATCATCTGCTAGGTTAGGGTTAGGGTAAGAGTTAGGCAATCTTTATAATCTGTTAGGTTAGGGTTAGGGTAAGAGTTAGGCACTCATTTATAATCTGCTAGGTTAGGGTTAGGGTAAGAGTTAGGCAATCTGCTAGGTAGGGTTAGGGTAAGAGTGTTAGACTTTTATAGCTAGAATTAGTAAACATTATACATGTAGTCACAGTAGTGAAGCAGTAGTGCATGAGGCTTGAAATCAAGTGGTCGAAGGTTCGATTCCCGCTGTAGTTCACTTTTTTTCGCTAGAGACTTTTCAGTTTTTTTCTAAGTTCAGTACAGTCTGAAAACGTTTTCAAGACGTTGTTTATAGATACCCACCATTGATTTCAGCTAGGAGGGGTATAAAAACAATGCACTGAAATTCACACTTGATGTAGCCTTGGAGCTGCAAGTCCGGAGTGAATGCACCCGGACGATGACATATCACACAACGTGGGCTTGTGTGACATCATCAGGTCACGTGAGGTTTAATTTCACGGAGTGCTAATGTGCTCTCCCTAACGCCTAGTGTGTGAGACTTCACAGATCGAACAGGAAATAACTGAAGCTGAAGTCGTCTCTGCTAAGATACTTGCGTGTAAACAGCGCATTTCGGAAGCCACCAAACGACCCAATGAAATTCATCCACCATCTGCCAGTCTGTCTGTCGGCTCTCCTCCAGTCCTTAATAAACCAAAGCTTCCTAAATTAACATTACCTAGATTTCGAGGCGATCTGACATCATGGGCCACATTCTGGGACCTTTTCCAATCCACTGTACACAGCAATGCAGGGATGTCCAAGATTGACAAGTTCAGCTACTTGAAGTCATTGTTGGAAGGGGCTGCTGCAAGAACTATCCAGGGGCTTACACTATCAGATGCAAACTATGATGCAGCCATAACATTGTTGGAAGAACGTTTTGGAAGATCTAAGGAAATCATTGCTGCCCATATGGATGAATTACTCAAGATACCAGGCTGTACTGTGGATCGTCCCTCTGCACTTCGTTCAGTTTATAACAAGATCATTGTTCATGTACGTGGTCTGGAGACTCTTGAGGTAACATCTGACCAATATGGAAGTATACTCACTCCAGTCATCATGTCAAAATTTCCACCTGATGTTCGCCTCAGAATAGCACGAGAAAGTGAAGGGAAGGTGTGGAATATTGTTAATGTGCTAAAGATAATCAAACAAGAAGTAGAAGCTAGAGAAGCAAGTGAGAACACACATGTCAATCCTCCCAAGTCTACCAATCAGTCCGGTCGTCCACCAAGTAGCCATAACTCCACTGGAAGCTCATTAGTGATAAATGGGAGCAATGTCAGCTGTGTTTACTGCCATCATAATCATTTTTCGGCTTCTTGTACTAAGGTTGTTGAGCTGAATGAGAGAAGAGATATCTTGAAGAGAAGTGGGCGCTGCTTTAACTGCTTGCGCAGCAACCATAAGTCTAAGGACTGTGACAGCTCCAAAAACTGTAGATATTGTCATCGTCGACACCATCAGTCAATTTGCGAACAATGTCCTACAATCAAACGTGAACCTGTGACATCAGACAGAGGGATTCCTTCTCAACAGAATGCTGATCAGCAGGTTTCTGTTAGCAACTTTGCTAGCCAGGTTGATGGGAAACGAATTGTACTGTTGCAAACTGCACACGTTGAAGCCATTGGAGATCAAGCTGCCGTACCAGTTAGAGTATTACTAGACAATGGAAGTCAACTGTCCTACATCACCACTTCGGTAAAGACCAGACTAAACCTTAAACCCATTCAACAAGAAAGACTGTCCCTGAATACCTTTGGGAGTAATTCCTTTACTACAAGAGGCTGCGATGTAGTCAGACTGGCCTTGCAGAAACCTGGACACAGTGAGAGGTTAGAAATAACTGCACGTACTTCACCTGTTATTTGCTCAAACTTGCCTGTGCTGGTTAATGTCAGTAAGTATATCCATCTGCAGGGACTTGATTTAGCTGATAGTAGTAGCAACCACCAAGGTGACATTGACGTGTTAATTGGATCAGACTATTACGGGCAGATTGTAACTGGTGATGTTGTCAGTGGCGAATCTGGACCCGTTGCCATGAATAGTATCTTCGGTTGGCTCGTGTCAGGACCTATCAATGACTCCAGTGTTGTCAATTCAAAATATTCCTCAAATTTAGCTATTATTGGAGATCAACACACAGTGAATAAGCACAATGACCAGCTTACAGGAATGCTGAGACAGTTCTTGGATACTGAAACCATTGGAATTAGAGATGTACCTGAGGGGGAGGAATCTACTACCTTCATTCCAGATATTAAATTTGAGAGAACCAGGTATGAAGTGAAGCTACCCTGGAAGGAAGAGTGTTCAGGTGATAATATTCCAACCCATTTTAACCTATGTTTTAACCGTTTGAAGTATCTGCAGCAGAAGCTACTGAAAAGGCCCAGTATCTTGAAGGAGTACAGTAAGATCATCAAGGAACAACAGGATCGAGGAATTATTGAAGCCATTCCCAACCTTACTAGTGGTGAGAGAAATTGTGAAACCCATTCGCCAGTTCATTATCTTCCACATCATGCTGTTATTCGCCAAGACAAGGAGACCACCAAGGTCCGTATTGTGTATGATGGGTCTGCAAAATCGGCTGATGATCCCTTATCCTTGAATGACTGCTTGCAGACTGGTCCAAATTTGATCCCTAAGCTGTTTGATATTCTTCTCAAGTTCCGTTGGAATCCCATTGCAATCACAGCAGACATCGAAAAGGCTTTCTTGATGATTTCCATTCACCCTAGTGACCGAGACACAATACGATTTTTATGGCTTGACGACCCTGCTAACTTGAACAGTGAGCTGATTCATTTCAGATTTACTCGACTCGTATTTGGATTACGTCCATCGCCAGCCATCTTGGGCTCTGTGATCTCTCACCATTTGAGCAAGTATCGTCAACTATACCCTGATGTGGTTGGCACAATAGAGAGCTCACTGTATGTTGATGATTTGATAGCTGGTGCAGCTAATGTTCAAGATGCATACAACCTTTATGTGAAGGCCAAGTCAATAATGGCAGAGGGTAACTTTAATTTGAGGAAGTGGAATTCAAACTCTCCACTGCTTGTTGATCAAATAAGAAAGGCAGAACAACATCCCGAGATAGTGCCCAAGAAAGCCACTGACCTCAAGATAGATGAGTCTAGTGCTAAAGTTTTCGCTACATCCGATAATTCTTGTATTGAATCTGGACTGACGAAGTTGCTTGGAATTACTTGGAACAGTGAAGAAGATGTGTTTGTGTTTTGTTCCACTGAATTAGTCACTTTTGTACAACAGCTCCCAACTACGAAACGTTCCTTACTAAAAACTTCAGCCAAGATATTTGATCCCTTGGGCTTTCTGAGTCCATTTGTTATTAAGCTAAAGATTCTATTTCAAGTTTTATATGTTGAAGGGTCAGATTGGGATGAGCCATTGAAGGGTAATGCCCTAGACCAGTGGAATCAATTTACCAATGAGTTTGCAATGCTTAGAATACCTAGATGTTATTTTTTGTATGGGTCAGATCCTGTTCATGTTCAAGTACATGGTTTCAGTGATGCTTCTGAACATGCCTTTGCTGCTGTTGTGTATATAAGATCCAAGTATTCTGATGGTAGAGTTATAACAAGATTGATTGCTTCCAAGACAAGAGTGGCTCCCGTTAAAAGACAGTCTATTCCTCGACTAGAATTACTTGGAGCATTAATACTGGCAAGGCTCACTGAAACTATTTTGACATCTTTGGGTAAAGATATTGAAGCAGTTTACTGGTCAGATTCAATGCCTGCTCTTTGCTGGATCAGAAATGAAAGACCATGGAAGCAGTATATTGCTCGCAGAGTCAGTGAAATTCATCGTCTAACATCCAAACAAAATTGGAGACATTGCCCTGGCCCTCTGAACCCTGCTGATATGCCCTCTCGGGGATTGAATGGACAGAAGCTCTTGCAAAGCACTTCATGGTGGGAAGGACCGGCTTTTCTACAGCTACCAGCAGATTCTTGGCCTGATGAGAATACTGCAGAAGATGATATTGTATGTAAGGAACTGGCAAAGAATCCACCACAACCAACACATGCTTTAGCTGTCCCCAGCACTGCAGTTCCACAACTTGAGGAAGTTATAGATTGTAACCGATTCGGTAACTTTAATCGTCTTATTCGTGTAACAGCATATGTTTATAGATTTGTGAATTCCCTTAGGAAAAGAGGTGCCAGTCATCATTCCACTGTTCAGTTATGTCCAGATGAGCTGTGTAAGGCTGAGACATATTGGGTGAGTCATGTTCAGTCACAGAAGTTTCCCAAGGAGTTGCAGTATTTAGAGAAGAAGAGTGGTCAAGCTGCTCCAGCTTATGTGAAACAGTTTGGAACCTACCTGGATGATAGCCACCTTATAAGATGCCGAGGAAGAATCAACAACGCTAACATTGCATTCACTCAGAAGAATCCAATATTGTTGCCAGCCAAGCATCGTTTTGTTGATCTCCTGATCAAGAACTTTCATGAAAGGGTAAAGCATAATGGAGTCAATGACACACTTGTCGCACTTAGAGAGAATTATTGGATAATACGTGGTAGGCAAGCAGTCAAATGAATTGTTAGGGCCTGTGTTATATGCAAGAAGTTTGAAGGCTCACCTTATTCAACACCCGTAAGTCCTGATTTACCTGCTTGTCGTGTGTCAGCTGATCCACCATTCACTCATGTTGGGCTGGACTTTGCTGGTCCACTGTATATTAAGGCAGGTAGAACCTCAGCAGAAGAAAGTACCCAGAAGGTATACATTTGCCTCTTTACTTGTGCCAGTACAAGGGCAATACACTTAGAGCTTACTGAAGGGCTTAATGCTGAGACATTTCTTTTAGCATTTCGACGCTTCTCTAGTAGAAGAGGGTTGCCTGCCACATTAGTTTCTGACAATGCTCGAACATTCAAGTCTGCTTCCAAGGAAATCCGTAGTATTACTTGCTCCCGTGAAGTATTCTGCTATTTGACAAACCAACGAACAGCTTGGCATTTTATAGTAGCTAAGGCCCCATGGTGGGGTGGATTTTGGGAGCGTATGGTACGAAGTGTCAAGAGATGTTTACGAAAGATCATTGGTAGAAGCTCACTTGGATCAGTAGAGCTACACACATTGTTAGTCGAGATAGAATCTGTCATCAATTGCCGACCACTGACATTTGTTTATGATGACCAAGAAGGAGTTAGTTTTGCTTTGACACCTTCTCACCTGATTTATGGTTGTAGAATCACTAATGCTCCTAATGCCACACATTTTGAGATTATGAGTACTCATGTATCCCTGAACCGGAGAGTGCAGCATCACAGACGACTGTTGGAGCAGTTCACCAAGAGTTGGCAACGAGACTATCTCTTGAGCCTCAGGGAACATACAACCAACAAGCAGCGTTCCACAGGACAGAGTGTGAAGGTGGGTGATGTTGTATTACTGTCTGACGAAGGGTCAAAACGAGCATTCTGGAAGCTTACCTTAGTCAATGAACTGTTACCAGGAGAAGATGGACACGTTCGGGCTGCCGTGATTAGAGTGGCAAATGAACAAGGACCTGCCAGACTACTAAAGAGAAGTGTTCGTCATTTGATACCAATAGAGGCATCCACTGATGATGAAGCTAGCCCACATGATCACTCCAGTAATGAGACTGACCAACCAGAACCGGAAGCACCTCAGGAAGTCATCCATCCAGTCACTCCACAGAGTTCATCACTACGACCCAGACGTCAGGCAGCTGTTGAAGGTGAAGCCTTACGAAGGAGTTGGACCATGAGTAGTGTTTGATCAGGGATCAAACCCTGGGGGAGTGTTACAACTTGAACTAGAATTATGTAATGTATTTTTTGGCCATTTTGATATGATGTAATGCACGTGATGCAATATTGTTGTAAGTTTCCTTTTGATTGTTAGAGATTAGTAGAAATTGTATTAAAGTTAGCAGCTTGTTTCTGTGGCTCGTGTCAATTCGACCGTATCTCCGCAATAGTGGATGAGAAACAAGTAATCAAGATAGCCTGGCCTAATCTCAGCTGTCCAGGTAACTCTCCCATTGTCCTTGACTATCTTAGTTATTAAGAACTGGTTGTGACACTATATATACCAATCCCTAAATGAACATCATCGATCATGACCCTGTGAAGCCCCTCAACCAACAAAAAAGGACTGGATTTTCTGTTACTCTTGATCAAGGTATGTATACCTGGAGACACAAACAGTTTTACAAGTTGAAAACTTCAGCACCTTTTACTTTATGCTATCTTTCTAGTGTTAGCCCTCTTAGTGCTATCCCGTGTGCACTGCCTTGTGTCAAGCCTTTTTACTATTGAACATACTTATACAGCCCTTATAGGAATGATAACATTAGTACACAAAGTCACTTAATAATGACCATGTACTTATATAGTATATCATTAGCAGAAAACATACAAAACTGTCAATTTTGTGACTTGGCTGAAGCAATGCATATTCTACAAAACCAAAGAGATGCCTTAGGACTTTGATTGAGATATACGGAAGCAAAGTAGAACCATGTTAAGCAACAGTCATACACGATAGAAGACTGTGTCCTATCTGAGATGGCTTGAGTGCATCTCCCACAATAATATGTTGGCTGTTTTTTGATGACATCTACCACTTGAAGCACGGCCTTCCAGGCATCATTGGTGAAGTACTTTTGGCAAGAAGCCAGGCATACATTTTCATCCAAGCAGGATGGTGATACTCTTTCTGGTTGCACCTCCATCTCATCTTCTGTAACAAGTTGGCCTTTTAAAGCTGCATCGGCTATGTCAGGGTCTACAAACCATCATAGTATTACTATATGGGAAAATATAGGAAAATGTATATAACACCTATCAAATACACTATCAATACTACATAAGTATTATTCTATTACTGCTCCAATAAAATCATACTACATAATACAGAATGTGACCATCATAATTAGGTATACATATTAGGTTAACCACTAAACCCCTATGATACAACTGATGTGTGCCATGCCTCTAGTAGACTAATACTCTTTGGTGGGTGGCTGATATGGGTTCAACCACTGGCTGAACCCATATCATTTGAAGAGTGAATATTATGGAAGTGCGGGACGATTTAAAATAAACTGAAATCCAACTTAACTACTGATGGAATAATTTCCACCCCTGCACATTTTAAAGGAGCTTCAAGTGGAGGAAATTAAAATTTTAATCAGCTACTGGCTCAATTGTATTACAGCTGGACAACATCAATTCTGAACAATGGCCATTCTGGGTCAGCTATTACTGGCTATTGATACCCGCTATATGACAGATTTTCCACACTGCAGCAGACGTACATACAACCTTCATACAAATGCACACACGTCAATATATGCATGTTACACATACACTACACACACCCCCACATGCACATACACTACACACACACACCATCATATGTACCATCTTGTCTACCCCAGCACTAGTGTTGCACCAATAACCAAATTAACCGATTATTCCGATAACCGATATAAAGCAACATAAATTGGCTGATACTGATAAGATATACACTAATAACACTAACACTCAACCTCATCAATATTAAATTACTCCTATTAGTGACATAAGTATTGATATACAGCTCATTCTAGGCTAAAATGTAGAGTTAGATGTATACCACAAGTAAAAGCTACTCATGTTGACAAGCACTTTGCTACTGCTGTACAGTTGAGACAAGTGGCTGATACTACATAGAAACCTAAAACCTCAGTTTACTGTTGGCATGGCCTAAAACCTGAGAGTTTATTATAGGCATGGTTTGTAGTCACTGCTAAACCATCAACACATGACTTAATTGAAATGCCAAATAACTTATGTCTAGCCTCCCCCACATCATTATTTTTATTACACAGCACAGTGGAGATTAATATTGGCTTTGATTTATCAAAACCAATTAATCAGCTAGTAGCTAACATAGGCCAATACTGATTATTGAACCGATTATCGGTGCAACACTACCCAGCACTACTTCATCACCTAGGTCTTGCATTGAGTGCAGCAACCACAGAGGCAAGCTAATTAAAATTCAGTTTAAAAATTAAGGGGAATGACCACAGGACTAACCAAATATGGTTACCATAAAATGATCCAATTGGATTGTTTTTTCTGTGATAATATCCTAGATCTCACCAAACACTATGTCAGACATGAACAGTTGGAATTTATTGCAATAATATCTGGTACACATTTAAACTAGAGCTGAGCGATAGTTGTAATCTATCGCTTATCATGATAGTGAGTAACAACCATGATATGGTAGTCTACAATCGTACTATCGCGATATATTAAACACGTCTGTGCTTAGTCAAAAACTATGGATAACAGAAGCAAACATAATAGTATTGAAGTTGAGGAAACTGTACAAGTCTAGTTGATCATGCACAACAAAGATTACAATTGTAATATGTCACAATGTTTACCAAACAAGTGTTAAAAAAACAGATACGTGGTATGTAATTGGATTATTTATGCGCTATCAAGACACACGGTAGTGTGTCGTGCGGCCCAAGAAGCCGGCGCGCAACACCCGTGAGTATATTGACAGGAAGAACAAAAATGCAATTTTTGCACCTCTGTAGCTCTGTGCTTCCTTGAAACAAGACAATTTTTGCTGTGGACACTCCCTCCAACTTCAGCACTCCACATTCCAAATTTGAGCAAAATTGCTTCAGGCATTCCCGAGATATGCGACTTCAAAAATTGGCTTAGTTTCTTCGTTTTTTTCTTTTCATATTTTTATTCCTTTTTGCACACTTACAAAAATTGCTATAAAACGCGAAGGCTATATCCGATTGCCTTGAAATTTGGCACACAGAAGGGGGATATAAAGGCGCATCTCGGTACCAACTGTAGCTGGAATACGATAAACAGGTAAAGAGTTATGAGCGATTATTCACGAAAAATAACACCAATATGTTGTCACGCCTACAGGGTAAACCGTGTATGGGAAGAAGCTGAAAATCGGTGGGTGAATAGGCTAACTACTGAACCTCAAACCTTTTGTGGTTTGAAAGAAATCGAGTTTAAAACCAGGAAGATACAACGAAAAAACCAACAGTGTGTAACAATTATGCAATCGAGATTAGCTACTAACAAAAAACGACTGCTTGCCACACCTACCAGATGAACCGCTTTGGGTAATGCTTTGAAAATCGTTGTACAGATGGAGTAATCATCTTAGAAAGGCTCATCAATGGTGTAGAAGAATCAGACTTAAAGCCACGGAGTTATAACACGAAATCCAACTTGGTGCAGCATGTGAGAGATCGAGATACTCTAATAGAGCAGTCATCCTAATAGAGCAGTCACCTTAAAGAGAATTCAAGAAATCAGCTAGAAACAAGTAACCTGTATAGAGATCAGCTACAAACAATTCACCCAGTAGAGAGATCAGCTAGAAGAAGTTACTTTGTAGGGAGTTCATGCAACTATATGGATAGCTGAACTCTCTACAAGGAAACTTCTTCTAGCTGATCTCTCTACAGTGAGATTTGTTAGTAGCTAAACTCTCTACAGGTGATTTGTTTGAGGCTGAACTCTCTACATGATGATTTCTTTGTAGCTGAACTCTCTACAAGGTAACTTCTTCTAGCTGATCTCTCTACAGGGAGATTTGTTTGTAGCTGAACTCTCTATATGATGGTTTCTTTGTAGCTGAACTCTACAAGGTGATTTCTTCTAGCTGAACTATCTCTTCAAACAAATCACCCTGTAGAAAGATCAGCTAGAAGAAGTCACCTTGTAGAGAGTTCAGTTACAAAGAAACCATCATTTAGCGAGTTCAGCTACAAACTAGTGACCTTGTAGAGACATCAGCTAAAAGAAGTTACCTAGTAGAGAGTTCAGCTACAAAGAAACCATTATGTAGAGAGTTCAGCTGCAAACAAATCACCTGTAGAGAGTTCAGCTACAAACAAATCTCCCTTTAGAGAGATCAGCTAGAAGAAGTTTCCTTGTAGAGAGTTCAGCTACAAACAAATCACCCTGTGGAAAGATCAGCTAGAAGAAGTCACCTTGTAGAGGGTTCAGCTACAAAGAAACCATCATGTAGATAGTTCAGCTGCAAACAAATCACCTGTAGAGAGTTCAGCTAGAAGAAGATTCCTTGTAGAGAGTTCAGCTACAAACAAATCATCCTGTAGAAAGATCAACTAGAAGAAGTTACCTTGTAGAGAGTTCAGCTACAAAGAAATCATCATGTAGATAGTTCAGCTATAAACTAGTGACCTTGTAGAGACATCAGCTAAAAGAAGTTACCTTGTAGAAAGTTCAGCTACAAAGAAACCATCATGTAGAGAGTTCAGCTGCAAACAAATCACCTGTAGAGAGTTCAGCTACAAACAAATCTCCCTGTAGAGAGATCAACTAGAAGAAGATTCCTTGTAGAGAGTTCAGCTACAAACAAATCACCCTATAGAAAGATCAACTAGAAGAAGATGCCTTGTAGAGAGTTCAGCTACAAAGAAACCATCATGTAGAGAGTTCAGCTGAAAACAAATCACCTGTAGAGAGTTCAGCTACAAACAAATCTCCCTGTAGAGAGATCAGTTAGAAGAAGTTACCTTGTAGATAGTTCAGCTACAAACAAATCAACCTATAAAGAGATCAGCTAGAAGAAGCATACACCTGCATACTACCTGAGCAGAAGAAGTTACCTTGTAGATTGTTCAGCTACAAACAATTCACCCTGTAGAGAGAGCAGCAAGAAGAACTCACCTTGTAGAGTGTTCAGTTACAAAGAAACCACCATGGAGAGTTCTATAATAAATATATGTTATATATATATAATTTGTACATTTACTGATTTAAATCAGAAATATTTAAAGTACATCTGCTTCATCTTTTCTTCTTCCTGTGGTAAAGAAAAAAAGAGAGGTTAAAAAAGTCCCAAAGACGGCCATAGGCCGGCTTTGGGGTATACAAATACAAAAAGAAATGAAACTGATCTAATCCAAAACAGCCAAGCTGTAAAAAAACAGTGCGGCCCTCAAAAAAGCTATGGCTTACAAAATTCACCTAAATTGCTGTTATTAAAATTTTTACCATTAACCTACCATCACAGCCATTTCTTGGCCGCCACCTTGGATTTCACATCTTTTTTCACCATAGCCTTTTTGAGGGCCGCACTGTTTTTTTTACAGCTTGGCTGTTTTGGATTAGATACATATTTACATGAGGTTAAGTGTCTTTGATAATTGCTAGTACTATCATGATACTATCGTTATCGTGATATAAAAGTTACTATCAATTGTGATAGTGATAGTAGTACTATCGCTCAGCTCTAATTTAAACACTGTGCACACACACAGCACAAATATACTTACATACATACATACGCCACACTGAACACTAAAATCAAAGTTCGATCAATACCAAATGGCTAATACAATATTTGATACACACATCATAATATGACTGTAAGTACCTCCTGGAAAAATGGTTAATCCAGCTTAGCCATCCCAGTACACAAGATTTAGACCAGAATTTGAACGATGTAGCTAGTTATACCAACCTTTGCTGCTTCCTCTGGCCTGTACTTCTTTGGTGGTATTTTTTACCGCCATAATTACACGACAAACAGAGAGAATAGTGAATAGTAGCTTTAGGTCCTTGTTAGCATTCTCTACTCTCTTGGAGTTCTTTTCTTCGCACCTTCCAAAGTCGTACTGTCCTGACTGTGTGCCCCAGTCGAGGGGTCACCAACTGATTCGAAATCTCGTTCACCTTCAATGAAATCTTATGTTCTTATCGTGATTCTGATTACATACTCGTTCTGGTACCGTAGCTTACACTCAACTGCTCCTGCACAAAAGTAAGAATAAGATCCAATGTTCCGCTCCGATTCGGATTTGTAAGAAGCCATACAAAACTAGGAGATAATCCATGCAAACTGCTCAAAAGTAAGGATGGAATCCGATGTTCCGCTCCGTTTTAGATTTGTATTAAACAAGTTGTGGAAGCCCAAAATCAGGAGCTGTGGGAAAGAAGCCATACAAAACCAGGAGATAATCCTGCTAAGTGCTCAAAAGTAAGAATGGAATCCGATGTTCCGCTCCGCTTCGGATTTGTATTAAGTAGTGGAAGCCGCACAAAACTAGGAGTTGTGGGAAAGAAGCCATACAAACCCAGGAGATAATCCATGCAAACTGCTCAAAAGTAAGAATGGAATCCGATGTTCCGCTTCGGATTTGTATTAAGCGAGTTGTGGAAGCGAAACAAAACCAGGAGCTGTGGGAAAGAAGCCATACAAAACCAGGAGATGACCCATGCAAACTACTCAGTAGTAAGAATGGAATCCGATGTTCCGTTCCGCTTCGGATTTGTATTAAGCGAGTTGTGGAAGCCAAACAAAGCCAGGAGCTGTAGGAAAGAAGCAGCACAAAACCAGGAGAGAATCCATGCAAATTGTAAGAATGAAATTCGATATTCTGCTCCACTTTGGATTTGTATTAAGCGAGTTGTGGAAGCCAACCAAAACCACTGAGGAGCTGTAGGAAAACTGAGAAGCTGCACAATTTAAAATCAGGATCCATGTAAACCGCTCCTGCACAAAAGTAAGAATGAAATCCGATGTTCCGCTCCGCTTCGGATTTAGCTACTTAGCAAACTACAAAAACGTAGCAACACAAACTTCATAAACTTGGCAACACACAAACTACATATAGCAACTTAAGCATACAGATGCTCCTGGTTTTGTGGGGTTTCACATCAGCCAGATAGGGCTTCGACAGTTTGCTCCTCAGTCGTGGTTTTGAGGGGTTTCTCACGGAATTTCCCCTGAATGATTGACCTTGTTTCCTGGTTTTACAGGGCTTCAGCTGCAAGTCGCTCCTGGTTTTGTATGGTTTTTAAAATAATTATTTCTTAGCTTTGCTCCTGGTTTTATATGGCTTCGATGTTCTTCTAAATTTTGTGAGGCTTTGCTCTTGCATGAAATTCTATCTTTCTCCCGGCCACTATTTTTTGGTGTTTCAGAACTTGTCACTCTACACCAACCTGTAATCTGAAATCAGATTTTGCAGCTCGTGAAATCTTGAGAAATTTGTTCAAGATTTTGCGGCTCCAGTTGAATAAAATTCGCCTCTTCATAAAGAGGAAAACCTATCCCCAACAACAAAAAGCGACGCGGCATCTCTTGATTGGCATGTGTATATGGAGTCAGCCCGTAATTAATTAGCCGCTTAATTTAGGGACCACATGATGACATGCCAGAGCAATAGCCTGTGAAAATCGGGTCCGGCTGCCGGAACATGCGTACAATAGCAACTTCGTTAATTTTTAGCTGTTTTTCAGGATTCAGCTCAACGTGAACATACGGCTCAGTGTAGGGCGGATCTAGACTAGGGCGCTTATAGACTTCACTTTACCAATTTATTGAAGATTATAATGAATTTTTGTCTTAAAGGTTATCCAACAAGGGCCCAGGTCACTGCATGGGATAATCATTCGATTGGAGGTGCATAAGATCGAGATACTCTAATAGAGCAGTCACCTAATTACTCTAATAGAACATTCAGCAGATGGTTCTGCATGCTATCCTCATATCTACCTGCACCTAAAGATGTGTCTATATATACAATGAAGTGTATCTGTGTATTTGTCTATTTAAAGGTCTTTTATTATTCTAGCATGCACCTGTTGTTGTGCAATTGCGAGGTGTTGGTTGTCTGAACCTACCCAAACCTTTTCATTTAACAAATGCTACAGAGCTATACCGATCTAAATGACAATTAATCTAAATGACAATAATATTCAAATTGCAGACCCCTCTATAGAAGAGAGCTCCTTTTTGTCAGTCCTCTGGGGTTTTAATATGGCTGGTATATCCAAATTTTGTAAGTGGTCTTGCATTAACATTATTCTTTTATACTTGTAATCCATATAACTGTTCTATATTAGACCTTGATGTTTATTAGCATTTTTTCTTGCATATTTAAATTCATACTCTTGCTCTCCCTAAAACCTTTTAAAGTAAGCGTACACTGTAGTTATGCTTTATTCCCATCTTTCTGTATATTTGTGCAGTCAAACTCTGATGGGTTCACTTTGGTGTTCTGGCTGCAAGCCCTCAAAGGTGGTTTCCAGAACCCCTCCCTAAATATGCCCTGCATCATCAGTAACGCTTGATGCTATTTTATCTCAATGGATTTCATGTGTCTTATAATATAGCTGATCAAAATAATACTAGTGAATTTAAAAATTGTTAATTTAGAAATGGAAGTAGCTAGGGATCAAGCGATAAAAACTACTGAAACAAGTGATTTGAATGATGGCAACTATTACAACATAGCTTTGTGGGGAAATCCTTACATTGGCATCTCACCACGTCACCATATATGTTCAATGCCAAAGTAGGGATTTCCCCACAAAGCTATGTTGTAATAGTTGCCATCATTCAAATCACTTGTTTCAGTAGTTTTTATCGCTTGATCCCTACTTCCATTTCTAAATTAACAATTTTTAAATTCACTAGTTTGTTAACTTTTTTTGGTATAGGTATATAGCTATTATTGATCTTTGGCACTGACTGCTCTATTAGAGTATCTCGATCTTGCTGCTTGCTTATGCAAGCTGCTCAATTACTAAATTGAAAGGCACGCAGGGTTTCTATCTCCTGTTTTCTACAATTAGTTACAGCTGGACCATTAATAATGGGCGTGGTCCACTGATCGTTAAGTACGAGCGCGCGCTCTGATTGATAAGGGCGTGGCAGTGTGTTCTTACTTCGCTAGGCTGTTTGATCGCTTTGCAAGTGTTGCTATACAGGCATCTACTTGCCCTTACAGTACGGAATCCGTTATTAGTTTTGTGGCGTCCGAATACGACTGCTCTAAGGAAAGTGTCGATACGAATTATTAACGCCTCCGTGACTGGAAAAGAAGACGATCCGTAATTGAAGATAAAAGGCAAAGCGCAGAAGGCAGACTGCCTCACACTCGTCGGAACCCGAAAAGGCACATCCCAGCAGCGAGTTAAATATTGTGGCAAAGAATGGTGATCCTTCGCTGCTTCGTTTGGCCTGTAGCCTTGCGAATGTGGTCAGGCTGGCAGGCAGGCAGGCAGGCAGGCTGGCAGGCAGACGAAAATTTCTGTTTTAGCGATTTTTTAGAAATAAAATTCCAGCACTTTTCTAGTCGTTTCCTGATATATAACGCTAGAAAAAGTTAGAAACTTGAAGACTCTTTAGTAAAAGGTTTATTTGCTGTGTGAGATATTTCTAGGATGATTTTTGAGGGATCGAAATTTGAGGCGCGCGCCAAATCCACCCCGATCCCTACTTAAACAGTACTATCGTACTGTTTGATTATGCTGATTATATTTTTCTGCATTCTTATGTTTTACATGTTTCTGACTCCCTGCATTCACAGAGTATATGCTGTAATCTTTAGTGAAATATCCACACTTTATACAGTGCTTTGAGCCTTATGCACTCTTTACATGCTGACATTGAACCCCATGCAGATAAAACTTAATGATTAGTAACTGGACGATGCAATTCACATAGGATGTGACACAACAAGATGAAAAAATACATTTCTTGGTATCTGTTCTTGAAATAGATTTTAATCTTTTCAAGAATAGATACCAGGAAATAAATTTTCATGAGAAGAGTTGAACCATGCATGGAATGGCTAAGTTATCCCAAGTAGTTTCACAAATTTATTAAAGAAATTACATGAATCAAGACACTCGGTAGTGTGTCGTGAGGCCCAAGAAGCCGGTGCGCCACACTGTGAGTGTATTTACTGGAAGAAAGTAAACGCGATTTTCACACCTTTGTAGCTGCGTGATTCCTTATCCGATTGAAACCAAAGTTGCTACAGAAGTGCCGGCTAGGTAGGGAAGTCCACATTCCAAATTTGAAGAAAATCGCTCTAGCCATTTCCGAGATACGAGCGGCCAAAATGTGAGTTTTTTTTCTTTGTTTTTTTCTACTTCTTTTCGCACACTTTGCAAAATCCGAAATAAAACTTGAATGCGTGCCCCAATTGGGCTGAAATTTGGCACACTTAAAGGGCTCATTAATAGTCCAGCGCCTAAGCCAAATATTTGTTAACAAAAGTTATTTAATGCTAAAGTCACAGGTGGATAGCTCAACAAAAAACCATGAACTACAGCAGTTCAATTATCAAGCACAGAGCTTGAACAAAAGGTCTCTTGTCCTTATACTGGGCACCATATGAAAGGTAATTAAATTTATAATTTAATGAAGGCAGTTGCAAGTTGTTTCAACATCTTGTTCTCAAGTTACAGCGCTTTCAATTCAGTGTAATATAGCATAAGCAAGAAAAGTACACAGATGAGTATTAAGGTATTTCTTAGTGCTGTGATAATGCTCAAAATAAGCATAAAGGAGCTAGGTTCCAATGCAGTGAGATTTTGAACACTAAGAAGTACCTTATGACTCTTCCTTGTGCTTTTCTTGCTTATACTATATTACACTGAATTGAAAGCGCTATAACTTGAGAACAAGATGTTGAAACAACTTGCAACTGCCTTCATTAAACTATAAATTTAATTACCTTTCATATGGTGCCCGTATAAGGACAAGGGACCTTTTGTTCAAGCTCTGTACTTGATAATTGAACTGCTGTAGTTCATGGTTTTTTGTTGAGATATCCACCTGTGACTTTAGCATTAAATAACTTTTGTTATACTCCTTTAATAAAGAAATGATACACATCAGAATGATCCTTGTGCATAGTACTACACAATCATCAGCATTGAAGGTCCAAAACTTTAACAGAATCCCTGCAAATGGAAATTTTAGTGATTTTGTTTACTGCCTAGGTGAGAAAACTATTTGTTTTTTTATAGATTACTAATAGGCTAATATGTTCCAGCTGTATGCTTTGTACTACTATGATACTAGGCCCAGCAGTTAACTTGATAGAAACACGATTGATTTTTAATAGTAACAAATAGTTTTCTTGTCAGGGTGCAAAAAGGGGTGTTCCTGAGGACTTTTTACGTATACTCCTTTAATAAAGAAATGATACACATCAGGATCAGGATGATCCTTGTACATAGTACTACACAATCGTCAGCATTGAAGGTCCAAAACTTTAACAGAATCCCTGCAAATAGAAATTTTAGTGATTTTGTTTACTGCCTAGGTGGGAAAACTATTTGTTAAACCAGGCGCACGCCCACAGCCGGCCGAAGGCCGGCTGTGGGCGTGCGCCTGGTTTACTGTAATTGTTTCCGTAAAAGTGTGTGTGTGTACCTATCTATCTACCTATGTACCTATCTACCTATGTTTGTCCGTACGCACCCACGTGAGCAAAATCGTTTAATAACGGTAAAAGCAGCTTTTACGTAAGAAGTAAAAGTGAAATGAAGTCTGTATTAAACTTCTGCACAGGTAAACTTTGCTCTGAGGTGGTTTCTTTTCGGCGGACTGAAATACGGGTGTGGTGACTTTCCTCAGACTACCTTCCCCTTGAGGTTTTCAGGCATTTAGCGACTGAAAAACAACGGTGCAGGCCTCGTACACTGCCAGGAATAGCCTATCGCTTCCAGTTGAAAGGGGGCGTATCCCTTACGTACGCGAACGAAAATGAAGAGCAGCTTTGAGGCTTTGTCGAGAGAATTTGTGGGAAAAAACACGTTAGTCACACTATAAAACAGTTTAGAAGATAGTTTTGTGCGTAATATGTTGGTTAAAGCGGTTTATTTAACAAACGCTTCCTTAGCAGTGCATAGCAACGTAATTGAACGAATTACGAATATTTCATGAATTACGAAATACGAGAAATAGCTAATTATATTATCAAACTACCCTATTGTAAAGTAGTAATACATAGTTGGTTAATTCATAGTAGTATATACTGTCTATAGTTATTCCAGATGAGTTAGCTAGCTGCTTGGCGCCTGGTTTTTAGAAGTAGCACAACATCAACTTGTTTTTCTATAGATTACTAATAGGCTATTATGTTCCAGCTGTATGCTTTGTACTGCTATGATACTAGGCCCAGCAGTTAACTTGATAGAAACATGATTGATTTTTAATAGTAACAAATGGTTTTCTTGTCAGGATGCAAATAGGGGTGTTCCTGAGGACTTTTTACGTGCCTCCCCTTCTTAAAACACTTAGTGCACGCTCCATATAGAGTAGTGGTGGTAGTTATGAGACACTTAACTTCAAAGCATTGAAGTTACCTAAAACTGCAACCCTGGTATTTCACACTAATACTATGGAAAAGTGTACCCATAAACTACATTAACCTAAAAATTCAAAAAAATTCCTGCTTTGTGGTGGTCTGTATGATAATTTTTCTGGAACACTGTAGATGTGTGTATTATGAGACATATGGGGGTATTATGAGACGCTGTGCTTGAAAGTTGACTATTTCATATTTAATTACGGTAGATTTCATATGTAAAGGGTAGCAGGGACACTGTAGACAGTCGGAAAAGATTAGTTGACTTCATATGTCTACTTTACACCTTTGTACTCTTAACTACATAGTGAGTGGTACAAAGAGAATCATCGACAGTATGCCAATATGATGTAGTAAATTTAAGGGGCTATATCATCCCATAATTAGCTTTGTGGTTGACTTCTAATCACTATCTGTGATGATCTGAATAGGTACTATCTCTTTACTCCTAAATCTGCAGGATTTAACCTGCTCAACTGGTTTTAAGCTATGCGACCCATATTACCCCCTGTCCCAAAATACCAGCGTCTACTCTACCCTGTAAAAAAATTGGTGCTTTTATCAAAAAGTGAACGATTATGTCAATTTTAAGGGCTTATGTACTGCACTATAAGGCGAATCTCAGTACCAAGTTTGGTAGGAATCCGATGAACATTCACGGAGTTATGACCGATTATTTGCGTAAAATAAGGTCGAAGGTCTGTCACGCCCACAGGGTAAACCGCTTGAAGGAATTAGCTGAAAATTGCTATGTAGATGGAGTAACTATCGTAGGAGTGCCTTTTTGTGGTTTGAAAGGAATCCAGTTAAAGGCCATCGAGATATAACATAAAACCCAACCTGTGTCACAATTACGCGATCGATTTTTATGATAAAAAACTAATAGTTTTCACGCCTACCAGGCAAACCGCGTAGAGTACAGTGAGCTGAAAATCGGTGTGTGGCTGGAATAATTATCATAGAAAGTCCATGCAGTAGTACAGAAGAATCGGATTACAAACCACTACTACGTGTAGCATATGCGAGATCGAGATACTCTAATAGAACAGTCACCCTAATATAGCATTCAACTACGTTTATAACTTACTCCATTATAGAATTATATTACATTGCAAGTTATTCTGTAGGGAGTTCAGCTACATACAGTTAATCTTATAGACAATTCAGCTACAAGCAAGTCACCCTGTAGATAGGGACCCGCCGATTATGCTCATAATTTTACCTATTATGCTATGCTGCACTGCTAAAAAATTTACCTATTATGCTTAAATTTATGCTCAATACTTACCCATTATGGTCAAATTATGCCCAATTATTTATGCCTCAGTTCTCATGCTCTGCTAATAATTTCCAATTTATGGATAAATAATAAGTGGCTGCTGCACAAACTTAGTTGTCAAAGTGCATATCACAGAAAAGATCGATATACTCTAATTGAACAGTCAGTTATATAATTTTACTGACTGTTCTATTAGAGTATATCGATCTTTCTGTGATAGCTATTTTAATTTGATAAGCAAGAATTCATACTATTACACAAATATTTTACCTATTATGCTAGCATTATGTTCAATGCTTTCAGACACCTATTATGCTCATAATTATGCCAGCATAATCGGCGGGTCCCTACCTGTAGAGAATTCAGCTACAAATATGTTGCTGTAGAGATTCAGAACATTATATGTCACACTGAAGAGAATTCAGCTATAAACAAGTCACCTTGTAGAGAGTTCAGCTACAAGTCACTCTGTAGAGAATTCAGCTACAAACAAATCACTGCGTAAAGGGTTCAGCTACAAAAAAAGCTACCCAGTAGAGACTTCATCTAGATCAGCTACAAACAAGTTACTTTAAGCAATGTTCAGCTACAAGTAACTCACTCTGTAGAGAGTTCAGCTACAAACAAGTCATTCTGTAGTACAAACAAGTCACCGTGTAGCTGGAGAGTTCTGCAACCAATCAAAAAACCACTCTGTAAAGAGTTCAGCTATACAAACATGTTATAACTCTACAGAGAAAGTTATAACTCTATATTGAGATCAGCTAGAAACAATTAGTCATCCAGTAGAGAGATCAGCTACTAGACATCACCTTATAGAGAGTTTAGTTACAAAGAAACCACCATGTAGAGAGTTCAGCTGCAAACATATCACTCTGTAGAGAGTTCAGCTAGAAAAAGTCATCCTGTAGAGAGATCAGCTAGAAGGATCACCTTGTAGAGAGTTCAACTACAAACAAATCACCCTGCAGGTAGTTCAGCTACAAACAAGTCACCCTATAGAGAGATCAGCTAGAAGACGTTACCTTGTACATACAAAGAAACCATCATATAAAGAGTTCAGCTGCAAACAAATCACCCTGTAGAAAGTTCAGCTACAGATCACCCTGTAGAGAGATCAGCTAGAAGAAATCACCTTGTAGAGAGTTCAGCTACAAAGAAACCACCATGTAGAGAGTTCAGCTGCAAACAAATCATCTGTAGAGAGTTCAGCCAGAAACAAGTTCACCCTGTACAGAGATCAGCTAGAAACCAGTCACCCTGTAGAGAGAGCAGCTACAAAGAAACCATCCTGTAGAGAGTTCAATTACAAACAGATAACTCTACAGAGAGTTCAGCTAGAAACAAGTCCCCATGTAGAGAGATCAGCTAGAAACAAGTCATCCAGAGATCAGCTAGAAACAAGTCACCCTGTAGAGAGATTAGCTAGAAACAAGTCACCCTGTAGAGAGATCAGCTACAAAGAAACCATCCTGTAGAGAGTTCAATTGCAAACAGAAAACCCTATAGAGAGATCAGCTAGAAACAAGTCACCTTGTAGAGAGTTCAGTGACAAAGAAACCATCCTGTAGAGAGATCAGCTAGAAACAAATCACCCTGTAGAGAGATCAGCTAGAAACGAGTCACCTTGTAGAGAGTTCAGTGACAAAGAAACCATCCTGTAGAGAGATCAGATAGAAACAAATCACCCTGCAAAGAGTTCAGCTACAAACAAATCACCCTGTAGATAGATGAGCTAGAAACCAGACACAATATAGGGAATTCAATTACAAGCAAATCACCCTGTAGAGAGTTCGGCTACAAACAAATCAACCTGTAGAGAGATCAGCTAAAAACAAATCACCCTGTAGATAGATCAGCTAGAAACTAGACACAATATAGGGAATTCAGTTACTAGCAAATCACCCTGTAGAGAGTTTGGCTACAAACAAATCGACCTGTAGAAAAAAAAAAAAAATCACGTGACGCGAAGATTGGCTAGGGTCTTCCTCTCTGAGCAAAGAAGAGTTAAGACCCGGGATTTGCGTTGCTGTGATTATTTATATCGACGAGACACCTCTAATACGAAGGGTGCATCAACAGAGTCGCCTCTATCGAACGTTTAGTGACAAAGGTCAACATGAGCAAGCCGCCAACTACTGACAGGAATAGCGTGAAGCGAAAGAAACCTGATGATAACGTCTCCCCTGATACTCTAAGGGCTCAGGCCCTAAGTAAGACCGTTGATATGTGTGCATGTTGTAATAAACGTTGTACTAGTACGGGTAAAAACAGCGAAGCAATACAGTGTGACCTATGTTACTCATGGGTACACGCAACTTGTGAAGGTATCTCAAAAAGCCATTTCAAGTCTCTCAATGAAATCTTATCAGTCAACAATGATAACATTATCTACTTGTGTAAAACCAACAAGTGCAATGTGCATTTCAAACAGCTGCTAGCTTCTAAAATTGGTCCCTGTGATCAACCTGAAGTTTCCGACCTTTCTTCAAAGGTCGATAACCTTGCTACTCGTAGTGCAAAGCTTGAAAAAGACCTAGCAGAAACAATTGCTTTTATCAAAAACGTCAGCACTTCTGCTGACAAATCAGTCGACACTGACAAGGGAGCCATAGTATCTGCAGCCAGTAGCAGGCCCTTGGCTTCAACCTCCAATATGAACTCATCAAATGACCGTAGATTTAATGTTGTGGTATACGGAATTGAAGAATGTCCTACTAATACAATCAGACCGGCTCGTCTCCAAAAAGATTTTGACTCTGTGTCATCGATCTTCAGTGGACTGGGTGTTACTCCTGACCCTGGGACCATTGTGGACTGCTATCGGCTTGGAAAATTCAAAGTACAATCGCCAAGACCAAGGCCTATTCTTGTCAAATTCCGTAGTGTTATTCACGTCAACCAAGTCCTAGCCAACAAGAGATCCTTATCAACTCCGGTTTTTATAAAACCTGACCTGTCTCCGGAGGAAAGGACAAGGGAGGCAGTTTTCCTGAAGGAAAGGTGGGAATTGTTACAGAAAGGGTACAGTCGAAGTATCATCAGGATACGTAACAACAGCATCTTTGTGAATAACCAATTATATGGCCAAGTCAAAAACTCTGTCTTTCAGACCTGTCCTACCAGTCTACCTCAAGCCCCTACAGACCAACCTGTCGCTGCCTCACAACTTATGGACCAACTAACACCATTAATAACCTTAGCATCTCCTGATCCCTCATCCGCTACCAGTAACCAGCCCAAGTGACTAGATCATGTATGTTTAATGAATACTCGTAGTATAGTCAATAAAATGGATTTTTTTCAGAACTATGTATACTCTATTTCTCCTGATATTATCGCAGTAACTGAGACTTGGTTATCTGAAAAAATATTTGATAATGAAATGTTACCTAACAACTATACAATCATTCGGAAAGATCGCAAAACTCTTGGTGGTGGAGTAATGTTTGCTGTTAAATCTTCTAAACCATATCAAGTGTTACAATCCCCTACCAACCTAGAGATGCTAACTATCAGTATTGGATCTACTTTACCAACTGTGTATTGTTTAGGATATATTCCTCCTGATTCATCGGTTGATTATTGCCAAGAATTTCTGAGCTACATTAACACCCTCAGGGATCTTACTGGCCATTTAATTCTACTGGGAGATTTCAATCTAGGAGATATCAACTGGGATTCCCTATGTGGTCAATCCCCCTTTTCATCAAATTTCTGTGACGTTGTATTTGACCTTAACCTTGTTCAAATGATAGATGAACCTACTCATATAGCTGGTAACATACTTGACCTAGTCCTAACCAATGCTCCTGACAATATTTTGAATCTAAGAATACACTGTGATCCTCCTTTACCTATCCCATCAGACCATTTTGTCATAACCTTTGACTCTCATTCATCATTGAACAATGACAGTGACCAAAGGGCTACACCAATTCTAAATTACTCTAAAGGTAACTACAATGACCTGTGTTACTTTTTATATAACTCTGATTTCACACCTTGTCTCATGTCTGAAGATATTGAATTTGTGTGGTCATACCTTAGCAACACCATTAAAGATGCTCTACCACATTTTATTCCCATAACTACAATTAAACCTAATAGTCAGCCCGTGTGGTTCAATTCCGACATTAGACACTACATCAACTGTCTACGCTCTCTTAGACGTAAATTTAACAACAACTCTACTGAATACAATAAAAATAAGCTGGAAACCTCCCAAAACCTGCTTCAAGCAAAGATCAGCAATGCTAAAATGACATATGAATCCAATTTAGTCACTACATCTGACAATTCCAAAATTTACAAATATATCAGAGGGTTTACAAAATCCAAATCTATCCCCTCCACTATGTATCACAATTCTACGACATTCGACTGTGATAATGATAAAGCCAATGCTTTCAACAATTACTTTTACTCAATTTTTAATAACACTTCCACTGATTTACCGCCTTCTTTTAACTCCTATTGTCCTGCATCACTCTGTCATATTACAATCACTGAAGCTGATGTCTATGAAGCATTGGTAAGCTTAGACACATCCAAGGCCATGGGCCCAGACGGCATCCCACCCATTCTACTTTCTAAGTGTGCTTCGGTCCTCTATAAACCTCTTCACTATCTTTTCAATCTAACATTAAAATTTGGTTATCTTCCTTGTGAATGGAAAGTTCACAAAATAATTCCTGTGTTTAAATCCGGTGACCCTACCCATATCAACAACTACCGACCGATATCCTTACTCAGTAATACTTCTAAAGTGTTGGAACGAATACTGCACGATAAAATTATTGGACATGTTACTAGCAGAATAAATCCTGCCCAGTTTGGATTTATTCAGAATCATTCATCAGTACAACAACTCCTTTTAGTTTTATCTGACATTTTTACCTCTCGTCATCAGCTGGATATCATTTACCTGGATATCACCAAGGCTTTTGATACTATTTCTCATTCACATCTACTTCACAAACTTCGTATGTTCGATATTGGCGGTGAACTCTGGTCATGGTTTCTGGCATATGTTACTAATAGGTCTCAATTTGTATCAATCAATGGCTGTAATTCCAATCTTCTCCCTGTTGAATCAGGAGTACCTCAGGGTAGTATACTTGGTCCTTTATTATTCATTATTTACATGAATGATATCTCCTGTGCCATCACTTACAGTAAAATCTTTCTTTTTGCAGATGATACAAAATGCTTTAAACATATCAAAGTACCAAGCGACATGCAGCTCTTACAACATGATTTAAACTGCTTATCAAATTGGAGTACAACATCTCTATTGTCATTTCATTCCTCTAAAAGTACCCATCTGTCGTTTAAATGTAAATTTACATCCACTTATAACATCAATGGCAATCCTATAAACACTTCCCATTTGCATAAAGACCTAGGTGTCCTGATTAGTGACAATCTCATTTGGAACGAGCATCATGACTACATTCTAAAGAAAGCCTATAAGACTCTGGGACTTGTACGTAGAACCTTTTGTAAAACCATTGTGCCTTCGGTTACGCTCAAACTATATATATCCTTAGTAAGATCGCAGCTCCTATACTGTGCACCAGTGTGGCGACCTCATCTCTTAAAAGACATCTCCAAAATTGAACAACTTCAACGTAGGGCAACTAAATATATTTTACAAGACTTCTCCTCAGACTACAAAACACGGCTGACAAAACTCAATTTGCTTCCATTAATGTACATCTTTGAAATATCAGACATAATCTTTTTTGTCAACTCTCTGAAACATCCCACTCCAAGCTTCAATATCAACCTCTACATTTCATTCTCCCATAGTACTACAAGATCCAATTCAGTCAAGCTACACCACAACATATCCTTTACTAATAAAGAGCGTCATTTTTATTTCAACCGAATCTGTCGCCTTTGGAATTCCCTACCAATCATTGATATAAGTTTGCCTATAGAAACCATCAAAAGACGCATCAAATCTTTTCTCTGGAATCATTTTATCACAAACTTCAATTCTACTGACCCACACAAATATCATTATCTCTGTCCGTGTGGTAACTGTGTCAGCAATCATCTTGTCATGAACTTTGATCTCTTGTAGTTGCATACTAATTAATTTATAATTAAATAAATAAGTAACTTACTGTAGTTAAGTAATTAATTTTTGTAACATACTCAGGCCACTAGCACAGGTTGCTAGTGGACCCTCAGCATGGACTAATATTGTTTTCATGAATGTGTAACCACTGTATCTGTATGTAGTTGTACCCATGCTGAAAAGTCTTATAAATAAATAAATAAATAGAGAGATCAGCTAGAGGAGGTCACCTTGTAGAGAGATCAGCTAGAAGCAAGTCACCTTGTAGAGAGTTCAGTGACAAAGAAACCATCCTGTAGAGAGATCAGCTACAAACAAAAAAATACCTTGTAGAGACTTCAGCTGCAAACAAATCAACCTGTAGAGATTTCAGTTACAAACAAATCACCCATTGTAGAGAGATCGGCTACAACCAAATCACCCTGTAGAGAGATCAGCTACAACCAAATCACCCTGTAGAGAGATCAGCTAAAAACACATCACCCTGTAGAGAGTTCAGCTACAAATAAATCACCTTGTAGAGAGTTAAGCTATACAAACAAATTACCCTGTAGAGAAATCAGCTACAAACAAATCACCTTGCAAAGAGTTCACTTACAAACAAATCTACCTGTAGAGATATCAGTTACAAACAAATCACCCACTGTAGGGAGATCAGATTACCCTGTAGAGAGTTCAGCTACAAACAAATCACCCTGTGGAAAGTTCAGGTATAAAAAAGTCACCCTGTAGATAGTTTTGATGCAAACAAATCACCCTGTAGAGAGTTCAGCAAGATAAAAGTCACCCTGCAGAGAGATCAGGTCACCCTATAGAGAGGTCAGCTAGAAGAAGTCACCTTGTAGAGAGTTCAGCTACAAAGAACAGAGAGTTCAGCTAGAAACAAGTGACCCTATAGACAGATCAGCTAGAAACAAGTCATCCTGTAGAGAATTCAGCTACAAACAAATTATCCTGTAGAGATTTCAGCTACAAACAGATCATCCTGTAGATAGTTCAGCTATACAAGTCACCCTGTAGAGAGATCAGCTAGAAGAAGTCACCATCTAGAGAGATCAGCTAGAAGCAAGTCACCTTGTAGAGAGTTCAGCTACAAAAAAACCATCCTGTAGAGAGTTCAGCTACAAACAAATCACCCTGTAGAGTGTTCAGCTAGATAAAAGTCACTGTATACAGAGAGATCAGGTCACCCTATAGAGAAATCAGCTAGAAGAAGTCACCTTGTAGAGAGTTCAGCTACAAAGAACACACTTTGTAGAGAGTTCAGCTAGAAACATGTTACTCTATAGAGAGGTCAGCTAGAAACAAGTCACCCTGTAGAGATTTCAGTTACAAACAGATCATCCTGTAGATAGTTCAGCTAGATACAAGTCACATTGTAGATAGATCAGCTAGAGGAAGTCATCTTGTAGAGAGATAAGCTAAAACAAGTCACCTTGTAGAGAGTTCAGCTCCAAAGAACCCACTCTGTAGAAAGTTCATTGTACAAGCAAGTTACCCTATATAGAGATTAGCTAGAAAGAAGCCTGTAGAAAGCTCGGCTACAATCAAATTACCTTGCAGAGAGTTCAGTTACAAACAAACCACTTTATAGAGAGATGAACTAGAAACAAGTCACCTTGTAGAGAGGTCAGCTACAAAGAAACCATCCTGTAGTTCAGCTACATTTCAAGTCACCCGGCCAATAGAGAGATCAGGTGCAAAGAAATTATCCTGTGGGGAATAATTGACATTTAATAAATATATGTATATAATTTGTATAATTACTATATAATAGAATCAAAAATAGTTGAAGTATTAAAAATCATCTTTAAGTTCTTTTCTTCTTCCTGTGGTAAATAAAAAAAACAACAGATGGATTAAAAAAGCCCCAAAGCCAGCTATAGACCGGCTTTGCAATATACAAATACAAAAAGAAGTGATATCTAATCAAAAACAGCCAAGCTGTAGAAAAAGGTGCGGCCCCTAAAAAGGCCATGGTGAAAAAAGATGTGAAATCCAAGGTGGCGGCCAAGAAATGGCTGTGATGGTAGGTTAATAGCAAAAATTTTAATTACGGCAATTCAGTTGAATTTGGTGCCAAATCCTAGTGGAGGAGGCAACGCAAATTCACCTGAATTGTCGTAATTAAAATTTTTGCCATTAACCTACCATCACAGCTATTTCTTGGCCACCACCTTAGATTTCACATCTTTTTTCACCATGGCCTTTTTAGGGGCCGCACCTTTTTTACAGCTTGGCTGTTTTTGATTAGATATAATTTTCATGAACTTATCAATGAAATTTACATGAATATCTCATGATCAGAACAGTCATGAAATAATGTCTATGACAGAAAATACTTTCTAATTAAGAATAGCAAAGCAAAACACCTAAAGTTAAAAATTAATGTGAATCACAAGTTGAAAGACATGCATTATGCTCATGTCCCATACTACCACAACAGACTACAAATCTGTCATTATAGCAGTGTGTTACTATTATATAGCTAAACTTCTAGATCAGAGTACGTAGCTAATTAACAACATATATATAGTAAAGTGCGCCTACATAGAATGCTAAGCAGTTAAAAAAGTTGTTTGTTTAAAAGATCCGCCCTAGGGCAGATCTTTGAAACTGCTTGATCCAATCTAAGCAGTTTAATCATCTGTAGCCTGTCTTTATTTGAACATTGCACTGGTGTACAAACATGCAGCAGATGGTAACAAGTGGAGAACTAAGTGTGGTCATTTTTTGATCTGACACACAGCATGCACACTTTATATTAGGCAATCATCATGTAGGTAAAACTGATTGATTTCAGCACTTCCTATTAGCTCAGCAGTGATATTGGCACATCTTTGTCTGCATATGAAACTGGTTAGTCAGTTCGTGTTTTGCCAAACACAGTGGTATCAGTGTGGTGAACAAATAGAATGGTACATGATTCATTTTACAGTAATCACACATAACACATACTAATAGCAGTATTGTCATTAGTTTCTTCTAATAAAAGTGTTGATAAAAGTAACAATTCCATCCATATGGTGTGAGGTCAAGTAGTCTAAATAAGCGTCCCGCAACTCACTCTGTAAACAAACAAAAATTACAAATAACTACTTGTAAAAAACAAATAGAAACCACAAATAGAATTTTTAGATCCTATAAAACATTTGAGAAATTCAGATATATTATACACTATGATGAACGGAGAAGTCCAGAAATGTCATGGAAAATCTATTAGTGTCCATCTGTTTCTAAAGTGTTTTAAGGCTGTTTTCGTCGTCTACTAAACTATGGATGGACTTTACTAAAGACCTAAATGGATAAGCTTCCTTGTAGAAAAGTTATTTTTCACTATGTGTATTGTGGGTGTGGTCTGTATTCGAAACCTCTTCGTATTACTGTGGCACCACTGAAGGCACAACTTGTGACAACTTGTTCCTAGCATATAAATCTTCAACACATGTGTTCTTTGCACTGCTGTGAGCACTGGATACTACTAACTAGGGTCAACATTATTATCGATCACTGCTGTTTCCCAGCTGTGTCGGATCCAAGTCTAACTTGTGAAAGGAAGCAGTACAAGCTTCAATTTTTTCAGTACTTCAACAAAAGCACGTTCAGTCTTTGCAATCATTTAACAGTGTGACGATATCAGAACAACATATAGCATAGTCCCACAATGACTCCACCTATATGCCCATACAAAACTCATACATTTCTAAGTCGGTTAGGGACCACGCCCTCGGATCTTTGTGGATTTTAAACCTTCCTTCGCTCAGTTTTTAAAATCCACAAGGGTCAGTCTCTAACCTAGCTACATTTTTAGTCTAGTACTGAGTGAAAATTTACTGTTACAATTGATATTAAAGTATTATTCACGATATGATAATATCATGATAATCTAGTTTCAAATGTACAAAGAAACACGCTAAGGATGACTTTTCTTGTAAGTTCATTAAATAGGGAATTGATTGTATGGGCGACTAAAGTTTTTTACAATCTTCTTGCAAACAAACAAACCTTTTGATGAAAAGTAAGCCAAGTAGCTAAGTCAGCTTTTCAAGTAAAGTTTGTAGCGCGATAATGATTCTTTGACTGTGAATATCGAACTATCAATATTATCGCTCAGCACTAATTTTTACCTGGTGGGTTATCATAGTTGGATGTATTTTTCTTTCACCAGTTTGAACCTGCAAAACACACACAAGACTATGTATACACTAATTACAAACATATAAATATCACAAACAGTATGGCATCCACGTATGACAATACCTTAGAGAGAAAGCTGCTGACATATCCCAATAGTGCAGTATGCTGAGTGATGTGTAGTCTTTCAGAAGGATTTTTAATTTTGCAGTTCATAATGAGGTGGTCACTATAACAAACATACAGCATTCAATCACAAGCCCACGCATACATGTATGCACATAAACACACACACACAAAAACCAAGCAAAGCCTATGGTAGCCATATGAAGCACAGTTATTGCCGCCTAATGAACCAGCACTGGAATGCCTGTGCACCACTCAAGATGCTTGAGCCTTGTGCAGGAAAATCCTCCTGGGGTAGGGCTAGTAACCCACAGGAGGACTGTCCAGCTCTCACAGAGAGAGGCAGCATAGCAAAGTGGTTAGGGCGTCTGGCTGGTGATGAAAAGGTCCCAGGTTCGAATCCCCGTTACGCCACTTTGGTGTTGTTGTTTCCTTGAGCAAGACTCACATTGCTCCAGTGTACCCAGCTGAATGGGGACCTGGTGGCCTGGTATCAACTGGGGAAGCAGCCCACCCAGTTGTAACATCAAGGGGTACCTGGTATTAACTGGGGTAACAAATGCCTAAAAGTCCTTATCTCGCTTAGCGGTGTTAAGGTCGTTGTGGAACTTTGGGTTCCGCAACACACACACACACACGCACGTAGAGCTGTACCGATATGGGATTTTGGCATGTACCGATATCCGATATGGATACCACCAAAACAAGCCGATAACCGATAGTCGATCCGATATTTACATTACAAACAAAAGTCATAGTTAATCTGTGCAAAAGTGTACAGTTACCTACTCTACAACAACATGTGGATATATTCATTGCTCACTCTATGCCTGTGGTAATAGTGACTTGGGTTTCTATTGTGCAATCCAGACAATTAGGCACCCACAAACATTTTTATGCATACTCCCATGGAGCCTTAAACGGATATTTCTGCATTACTCCGCAGTTTATTGGCTTGTGTGAAGGCTTGTACAGTAGGTTTTCTTGTGACTGTTCTTTTATATTACAAAGGTACTATATATATATATATATATATAACTGCTTCATTTATTTAAGACTGATAAGCTTTCCAGCAACAAACACTAGAATCACGTGTATTTGTATGGCTTCTCGTAACGTAGCACTTGCTGTACAGTGAACAATAAGCCACTGCTACTGAACAGCCACATGGATAACGTAGAAAACCAATATTATAATCTGTTTATGTACAAACTATTGCTGTATAAATATCGGTAGCGATATCGGTCCTCGTACTGTTCTGCACCGATGCCGATATTGGTAAAAATTGCCATATCGGTGGCCGATATTTTGGCCGATCCGATTATCGGTACAGCTCTACACGCACGCACACACAAAGCCTTCAGCTAGCACAACCACACCTACCCTGTGAACCAGCACTGGGACACCTGTGCACTACTCAGGTGGTAGAAGTCAGCACAGGAAAATTCTCCTGGGGCAGGACTAGTAACCCGCAAGAGGCTGTACCATGTCCCACAGGTGAAGGTGTAGGCCCACCTGGACCTTCACCCACTGTCTGAGACATAGACAGTTGGTACATGTATTTGCTTCCCCAGTACCCATTGATGTTATAGCTGGGTGGGCTGCTTCTTCAGTTGACACCAGGCCACCAGGTCCCCATTTGAACAGCTGGGTAGACTGGAGCAATGTGAGTAAAGTTTCTAGCACAAGAAAGTTTGGTGGAACTGAGCATCAAGCCAGGAATCTTTCCATTACCTCTAGCCACTTGGCTATGCTGCCTCACACAACAACACACATGCACATTCACGTAAGCATGCACGCACGCACAACTGCACACACAAACTCACAGGATTCTGAGCCCAGAAACACTTGTGACTTTCACAACATGATTTGCAAAATAATTACTCAATTTGTCACCCATTTTTGCAACTTTGTCTAGCTTACAAAAAAGGCAAATGTTTATTTCAAGCCCATAGTAACTCTTAGCTAAATAGACGTACACACTACATACTTGGTCAAGGAGAATCCAAGTGATTTAAAGTTGGACTGTCTCTCTTCAGCAAACAGTAGACATCTCCAGAGTGCATCACAGAAGGCCAACACAATATGGTTGTACTGTTCTACAGTACTAGATGACACCCTATCAGCCACTGGCCAGTTTCTTGCAAGGTTTAAACTTTTCTGAAAACTGCAATAACACACGTGTAGTTCATGCACATATAACATAAAGTAAACTACGACTTCATATACAGTATAGGCTCATGTTGCATGCAATAAAAATGTGGTAATGTCTGTCCTGAATAATAACAAACACAATGAACTGGAGTAGGTATAACTACCTATAATGTGTACTACATGAAAGAAAAGGATAGTGCCAGAAACTTGTATTTCAACACATGTCCCAATCATCAGTTGTTACATGTAGGTACTACATACTAATGAAGTACAGTTGAATTGGATCAGTGCTGCTTATAGCCCTTGAAAAAAACTTTTGCAAGTATGTGGCCAATCTAATCAGCACAAAATAAAGTGACTGCTATATTATATCTCAATCCATTTGATCCAATAAGTACCAGACCAATTAGCACCACTGGTTATAGCCTGTATGTATGCACATAAAGTACAAATCGTACAACATACCTAAGGAGATGTTCACATGCTGATGTAACAGCCATTGCGTTGACAGAGAAGAGACTCAAAAAATGAAAGTCTGGGCTGGGCAGGATAAACACTGGAACATTGTAGCCACTAGGTAATCTAGCAACCTACATATGGACAATATACACAGTAGTGGCCCATACATAAATGGCAGTCCTTAAACAAATGAAAGAGCTACATATAGCATGTGGGTGCGTGCATGTGTGTGTGTGTGTGTGTGTGTGTGTGTGTGTGTGTGTGTGTGTGTGTGTGTGTGTGTGTGTGTGTGTGTGTGTGTGTGCCGCACACACATCTGTCCTAGCTAGTGTAACTCAATTTTACCACGCTATTATAACATACCATGAGATGAAAATCAGCAGCAGCTGCCTGAATAATTGGATCACTGTGAGTTTGCTACAAGAGAACAGTAAACAGTGTTATATGTGTAACGACTGTGTATTTACCGATCTAGCATACATACATCATGATAGCTAGCTTTAAGTACTGAGTAATGAAGTGACAATGAGATTAAACCATAATTAGATGGTACGCAGAATAATACAGAACACTTCGAAACTGTGTGATGTCTTAGGGTGTATCCATTCACTAGACTGGACTACTGGACTCACATAAAATTAGATCAAACACCTTTTTCAATCACTAAAAGTAGTTAGCCACATGATCATTACTTTGTATACCACACACTTAGGGTTCTCAGTGTCTTGCCTTACATTTTAGAGGCACAAACAGCTAGTTTTAGTGATGTATGATAAGTTCATAATCAATAGGTTAAATCAAGATTACATAATATTATTATGTACTCTTGGTTAAATTCTTCTTTAAAAAATTGTACACTACATGTAGTTTAACTAGTTTTTCACAAAGATGTAGCCTTACCTTCGTGTTAGATAGTGTGTGCATTGGGATGTGTTTCTCTGGCTAACTGAACACTACACACTCGTGCATTGCAGACTGTTGAAAGGTTAGACAATGCCACATCATTTGCAGGTGTAAAACTGATGAATTTTATGTCAATGCGTGCTATTTTACAAAAGAAGGCTAAAAAAGACTGACAGATGCATTTAGCAGTGTTGACAGTGCACAGTGATTGTACTATTGCCATATAGCGGTAGACAAATAACTGAAGTTTTAGTGTAGATTATTTTGTGAATAATGTACAAGTTTTACATGTCTTGTGTGCAAACTTTATGTCTTGTGATGAATGGTATGATTTCTAAAATACTTCTGTAATCAAGTCTAGCTAGAAAACAAAAAAAGTTTGAGTCCAGTAGTGCAGTAGATTGAGTCCAGTAGTTAGACTTTGTTCTTCTTGCAATAGAATTTGCGAATTAGTTGCTTTTGCAGTAGAATTTATTGTTTTTTTTTTGCAATAGAATTAGTCATTTTGGCAACAGACTGTTGCATTAGAAATCATCACGTTTGCAGGAAATTTTACTTACTACAGTAATCAGTGAGTCACTGGACCAGGGCTGCCCAGGGCAAAGAGTTAAAGTGGGGCCCCAGGGGCAAGGAGGGTTCCACTCTGAATCATAACTTCAGCCTAGCTGTAAGTCGAAGATTAAAAAAAAAAGAAAAAAAAAAGTCATTACATGCTTATGATCACAATAGCTGCCCCTCACCGACTATATCTCCTTATTTATAACTACATACATAGCTTGCTACACTGCTCCTCTGAAGAATACTGTGACTACTCTATTAGAGTATCTAGATCTTGACCGCTCTATTAGAGTATATTGATCTTTTAAACAGGTATTCAAGGGGCCCCTTGGTGGGGCCCCCTGTGGTCCCTTTCAGGCTGGAGCCCGAGGCAAAATCCCCCCATAGGTGGCCCTGCACCGGAGTGACATACAGTCAGAGCATAACAAAACTAATAGTAGTGTCATCCTTAAAAATACAGTTTTCGCATGTTCCACAGATCATATTCAATGTTTAGTACTAAGTAGTGAGGTGTAGGTTTATTAAGAGCCCTCAAAAGACTCAATAAATCCAGCCATAAAATGTGCGAAAACCAAAAAAATGTCATTGCAGTAGTTCAGTTCAGTAGCTCAGTCTATACTGATTAGCTACAACCGCCGACAAGATTGTTACATAAAGCAGTTTTAGCTACCAAGAGCTTGTACCAAATTCACCTTCAGTAACTCATTACAAACTGGATAAAGCCAATTGTAAAGGTGGCAAGTTTAATAGCAAAAAACCTGCAAGAGGCCAGGCCACAATATGCAGTATTGTGCCCTATATTGCATAGTGGGATATTTTCGAAGGGAAATATTTTGTGGATCACCATTAAAATTTGAGGGAAGAATTTTTCACTTCCTTAGGATTTTTTATGCAGTAAACAATGCTCATTTTGACCAAGCCCTACATTTTCAAGGGGAAAAAATGTTCACAGATTGGAACCAATCCTCTCAGAAATTTTCTGCTATACAGTAGCTACAATTTACTTGATACATTTTGTATATTGTTTTCAACCATTTAAAATGCACACATTAACAACTTGTATGCATGTAGAGTGCTGTGGAATCTACTGTACTGTATTGTATGAGTAATCCATAGGGAGTAGAAATTTGTCTCTATAGCTACATAAGTGCACAAAAAAATTGGAATTTTCAACTAGAGTAGGGACCATAGCACATCGATAAAAAGTACTGAAACAAGCTGGAGTAGTGCATGACATTAAAGGGAGGATTGCATGAAATTTTTGATGTCATTATTTTTACATCAATATATAGTGTATGTAATGTGTTTAATGTTTGTAAGATTTGTTTTTGAAAATAAAAATAATTTACTGGTGAAAAAGCAAGTAGAAAAACAGGATTCCAAGCCCATTTATGGCTTCTTCCGTTTTGCGGTCCTGTACTCATGACGTCACAGGTGTAAGCGTATAAAGGTATGATATTGGAATACCATGTAAGTTAGTTGTATATTAGCGTTTGTGAAGATAATGTCGAAGCGATGTGTGGCTTATGACTGTTCTAACGTACCTGGAGAAAATATTAGCTGCTTTCTATTCCCTAAGAATCCAACTTTGCGAACAATTTGGACGAAAAAAGTACAAAGTACTAGAGCTAACTGGACAGGTCCATCTCACACATCTGTTTTATGCAGCGAGCATTTCACAAAAGACTGCTTCGAAAAAGATACTGAATTAGCAGCAGGTTTTGGAATACAGAAACGATGTAGACTAGTAGAAGGAGCCATTCCAACGATTTTTAAAAGGCCAGAGACCCCCTCTGGCTCTGCTTCATCCCAGTCATTAGAAGGTTGTTCCTCGTCACTAAAACGAGCCATTTCGTCACACCATGAATGGAATGAGCCACAAATGAAAAGGCAAGCCTTTGAAAAGAGAGAGAGATCTCGAGTAAGTGTAGTCATGCACCGTGCAAGTCAGCTATAGACATAACTATAGCTATACACGTAGCTATGTAGTTCATGCATATTGCAATAATGATGCCTTAAGATTATTATACTATCAAACATACAGATTGTTGAGGAGGCACTACTTGCATCTTCAAGCATCCAGTTAGAATCAGTTAGTGATCCACAGACAGGAGAATCAGACACCCAGTCAGGACTTAGCCATCCACAGCAGATGACTGTATCATCAAGCACCCAACCAGAATCTAGTAATTTGCAGTTGGGAAGCAGTAACATTAACACCATAGAGGCTGAGATTCAGTCAAAATATACTAATTCATCCACACAGGTTATGTCTGAAATGATATCTATAGGTAAGTGCTATATGAGGTAACAATATAGCTATAGCTCATAGCTATTTTAAATTGACGTACTGTATTCTATGCATGCAACTAGAAACTCAAGCTAAACCTGAAGTTCACGATGTTGGTGTACAATGTGACTTGTTGAGTCCAATGCATATGTCATCATCACACCTACCATTAACCTCCACACCTATTAAGGATGCTGCTGATTTCTACGAGACAGACACTACCACTACTGAAGAGGGAATTGATGATACATATGCTCCATCTGAGGAAAGTGTGATGTTGTAAGTATTCCACAATTGACAAATTTAGCAATAAAACTCAAAACCAATATTATACACTCTAGATCTGAAGATTGCCCTGATCTGTCTGGTTCACAAGCCAAGTACCAATGCTACTTGGTGTTTGATTCAGCTCTATTGCTGCTTTTTTCACTCTGTACTGCTTGTAGGAGCTCTTCCACAAGTTTAGTCAGAAAGGTATGTGGATCACTACTCTGCATTCGACAAATCTGTCATGAATGCAATCATGTATTTGTATGGAGGAGTCAACCGTATTTTGGTAGAACACCAGCAGGCAACATCTTGACTTCTGCTGCCATTCTCTACACTGGTGCACAACCTGCAAAGGCACTGAGACTATTTTCAGTATTCAATTGTCCAACTATCACTACATCAACCTTTTTTCGTCATCAACGAAACTACCTACAGCCAAGTATAGACTTTATTTGGGAGAAACATCAGCAAAGGCTACTAAGGGAATTTAAGGAGAGCAATAGCCACCTGATTATTGGAGGTGATGGAAGGGCTGACAGTCCTGGACACAGTGCCAAATTTGGGTCATATTCAATGGTTGAGTTAACTAAGAATAAGGTGATAGACATCAAATTAGTTCAGGTATACTACATGTGCAAATACTGATTATGGTACTATACTCTGCCCATACAGAGCAATGAGGTTACAGGGAGCTATCACATGGAAAAAGAAGGCCTTTTACAGTGCATGCAATATTTAGGAGATAATGGTTTACAGGTGGATACACTGATCACAGATCGTCATAAGCAAATAAACAAATGGCTCCGTGAAACGTATCCATCTGTAAAACACCGTTATGATGTGTGGCATGTAGCCAAAGGTAATTCACTGATGTGCAGGATTAAAACATATCTGAACAAACATGCAGGTTTGCGTAAGAAGTTGGAGAAACTAGCTAAGCAAAAGAGCTGTGAGCTAGTAGAATGGCAGAAGAGCATCATTAACCACCTGTACTGGTGTGTCTCCTCAACAGCAGATAGCAATGAAGATGTCATTAGGGCAAAGTGGTTATCATTAAATAATCATGTGCATAATGTGCATAGAAACCATGGAACCAGACATTTTCGTAAATGTGATCATGGTAGATTAAGGCGACATGATAGAAAGAAGTGGTTTAAGAGACGTGAGTTTAAAGCATTTTTTAATGCATGCTGTTTAATATTGTTGTAGATACCAAAACAAGCGAGAAATTGGGTGCACTATTGACAAACACCCATCTTTGTAATGACATGGTCAAGCTGTCCCCGAAATACCAAACATCGTCTGTGGAACCACAATGTCATTATACATTTTGCACCCAAGTCTGTAGCATTTTCATATTTAGGAATGCAATGCAGGTATGCATAAAATGTTTCATCAAAGGGATTCTGTTATACCTAAAACTATGTGGTCACGGTATCTGATTTAAGATATGTAGGATACACTGTGAGATACACAGGACATGACAACATATAGTTGTCCAGTAACAGAATACCTTTTGTGAACCTGTTGAAGAACATATATGATGACTTGCATTTGTTTTTACTTAATTAATTAAATTTCTTCACATGCAGGTTAAAACTAGCTGCACTTCATTTCAATGAAAATGCTAACAGACCTCAAGCTGTTACGAAGGAAGGTGATGAATGCTATGACATTGTATTCCCGAAGTATAAGAAGGGTGGGTACATTGTAAAAAAAGTTTTGGTAAAGCCAACATATGGTAAGGAATAGATACACGTGTATTCAGTTACGTCTGCAAGCACATTTTGGCAGGTTACATTGAGGAGCTGATGGCAGAAACAGCAAAACGCTGTACAGCTGGAGAAAAACAGGACTGTTCCAATGCACCAAAAACTCCAGAGGCTCTTGCATCTGCATATGAAAGGCCTGACAAAGCTAAGGCCATTCAAGAACACAAAAGTAGGTTTAAAACATGATTTAAGTGTATTATATTATAGTTATCTTAATATTATGTAATTAGATAACATTAAGAAGGTACAGTTGTAGGATACTTAAATCCTGTATGTGTTGATGAAGGAAACTTATTTCGTATCTTCATTACAGCACAGGCAGGCAACACTACTCTCATTGATCTTCCAAGCCAACCCCAACACCATCTTGTCAGTTGTCGATATGCTATAAATTGATATTGCCTGCAAGATAATTATAATAACAAATACAAATTATTCTAACTTACTCATTGGCTGATTTTTCTACAAAATCACCATACTGCTGATAATACTGAAAACAAGCAGTTTGCAGGACCCACACATTCAAGCAGACAGCTTCAAAGCCTTCATGTTGAGTGATACACAGTGCATCTGTCTCAGTTATTTTATCTACTGTCTGATAAATTTCACAACAGCACACACACTCAACTGCAGTTGGCATAATTTCACAATTATCACATCTGCACCTTGTATGAATACGTACAATACATGAATAGTTAGCTGTAGCATAATAGAGTAGCTATCTAGATTAATATCTATACTATAGTATGTAGCTAGCTATATAGCCCAGCTAGTAGCTCCTGACTTACCAGTCCTTATTCATTAGCCTTTCGCTGGAATTTTCTTCGCTATCTACCGAGTACGAATCTTCATCGCTGTCGCTGGCTACTGGTTCGAATTGATATGGGTCAACTAGGTGTTCCATCTCTTCCTCCATGTCCGTGCTAGCTTGCTCACTGGCTTCGGATGACTCGGTGATTGTACTGGTATCTGAGCTAGTGATGCTTGCTGTATCGCTCAAATCGTCATCGAGGATTCTAAAGGCCATATCATTACAAAGCTTGGCAGAGGATGTATGAAAACAGTCTTTAAAGTCTTACTACACACGAGACAACACTATGCAGGAAGCCCCGTGACTATCATACGCTTACACTTGTGACGTCATGAGTACAAAACGGAAGAAGCCATAAACGGGCTTGGAATCCTGTTTTTCTACTCGCTTTTTCACCAGTAAATTATTTTTATTTTCAAAAACAAATCTTACAAACATTAAACACATTACATACACTATATATTGATGTAAAAAAAATGACATCAAAAATTTCATGCAATCCTCCCTTTAAATCACAGTAAAACAATAAGAAGTGTTATATCCCTACTGTGCATTTCCATTATGGTATCTTGAGCACAGTAGGGATATAACACTTCTTATTGTTTTACTGTGATTCAATATCACGCACTACTCAAGCTTGTTTCAGTGCTTCTATGGTCCCTACTCTAGTTGAAAATTCCAATTTTGTGTACTTGTTTGTTAACTTTTTTTGTAAAATAAAATTATAATGTCTGGTGAGTCCACGTATACCGCATCAAAATAAATAAATGGCACTGCACGCCCCAGCTATCAACTATTGTCTGAAAAGTGAAGTATCCATTACGCTTTGTTGTCAGCTATGTTCAAATAGCATTACGAATCAAGAAGTGTTCAAAAAGCACCTCTACAATCAAAGTAGCCACTATGAAAAATATGGATGATGCAGTAGCTACAGCTAAATCGACACCTTTTGCTGTCAGCAATGGGACACAAAGGAGGACACTGGTAAGTCTATGAAGAATGCATTGTACGTACTGCAGTATGCCAATAGGCACCTCTTGGGCCGAAGCAACATGGAACAGTGAAAAAAATCAAGCCTGTAGCCTTAGCCATTATCAAGTTACGTTTGACTGAAAGCATCAGTCAGTTATTCAGTCAGTCAGTAGAAAATTCTGTTTAATAAATTTAAAAAAAATATTCCATAGCAACTTATTGAAAGTGTTTCTGGTTGATATGAAGGCTTCTTTGGGTTTAGTTTTGCCTAACCAATAATGCCTCATTGTAGTCATGGAAAATTGAGGTTTTTTTTTTTCTGTGATGTGTTTCATGGGCCATACCAAACCTTTGTGGTCCCTACTATAGAGTACTATCATACTGTATGATTTATTTCCCACCAAGATTTAGCATCCCATATATGGTGATACTACATACATTCCATGACACTCTGCATGCATTGTCATTCTTTACCTGTAGACACTGTATCATTAAATCATCAGTGTAAGATATGAATTTCATAATTGTACTCTTTGGATTAAGATCATCCGGATATTCCATCACAAATACAGACAGAAACCTGCATATGTAAAAAAAATATGGCTACACAATTTATGTCCTTTTTGTGACGTAACAAGGATTTAAGGGTTTTTCCCTAATGCTAAACAGTGAGGCAAAAGCTAGCCATGCAAATAACTTTTTGGTAAGGAAACATGCATACCTTTATAAAATGATCTATAATTCAATGGCGATTGCTCCTATCAACTTGCAACAAATTCTGTTTGTTTCATCCCAAAATTTTCTATCAGGTGATATATGACTCATGTGAGTAAATCCACAATCGAAATTAAGACATGGCAAGAAAGTTTTGAAACATGGTGACATGACTTACTGGTGTTCATTGATTCATAACAAGTAAGCCGCTGTTCATTTAACCTTCTCCAAGTAGCCTAGTAAGCAGAATGTGTAGTTTAAGGCTATAAGAATTAACTTATTCCACCTAACGTCACCATGTGTGCCCATCTTGTGTAAACATACATTCTGCACAAGTTCGTTGTAGGTTTAAGGGTTAATGTAAGTTGCGTGCAAACCATGTATTGCAAGCAGCTTCCTGTTACTTGATGTTTTCAAGATAGTAAGATCTGGTGTATACATGATCATCTAGCAAAGCTCAACAATTGGAACATTTCACTTACTATAGAATCAAACTTTACAGCATCTCACCTTTCCGTTGAATGATCTTCTGTCTGTAAATATTTCTGATATCTTGGCCATTCAGTGGTCACAAAGTGTCTCAACATTTCCGTGAATGTTTGCAAGACAAAGTACTAAAGTTAAAAGTACATGACCAATTACATTCAGTAAAATACTGTGATTACTCGTACTGACACATACACACAATATACGCTTTGTGTAGCTAAACACTGATGCAAAAACAGTAGATATCTTCTTACTTTATATTCAACCGATTCACTTGTAAATATCAACTTCCTCAGAGGATCAAGGAAATCATTTTGCAAATCTATGGTATATTAACAGCAACTGTAACAATTGAACTATGGTTACATCCCTAAACATCACAGTTCTTTATGTATTTTTTAAAGCGTCTCATGGATGACTTGGTAGCTAGCTTTGCCACATTATCACAACTTTTTTTTTCACAAACAAATACTACACACACATACCATCAAAATATTGTAAACGTAGTGAGCAACTGATTAGTTGTAGTATCTCTTTTTGATATGCAAGTCCATCCCATAGTTTGAGATAATCAGCAAGAAAAGCTTCCACAATTGGAATAGGTTCCTAAAGCAAGTAGCAGGTTAAGACACATGAAATGTGAGAGAAGTGTACTACCAGAAGTAAACATGTCAATGATACAAGATGTTGTAATAAGCTCTCAATCCATGGCAAAACAATGTTACTACGACTCTCAATGACTTCTAGAGAATAAAAAGTATAGAATTAATTTAACATGAAACATAATAACACATCAGTAAACACAGTAGCAAGCAGGGGTCATCAATTTCAAAGTGGAGTGGTATAATTAAGTGTGTGCACAAGGACTTGTACTTAAGTTGACTCTTCTATTAGAGTATTGGGTACGATACTGTACTTAGAAAATATCTATATATCAAAATTTTCTAGTAGAAGTATGTGATTGCTCTATTACTATAACAGTGATCTCTCAGATACTCAAATAGAAAGCTTCTCTATTTACCTGTGCTATAAAACGCAACGTTACGAGAAGCCATACAAATATGTGTGCACAAGTGCTGCTGTTATAGCTAAAATATTCTTACCTGGGTCTTCTAAAAACAGTAGCTGTTACACTTTAAGTATAAAGAACTGCACCATTAAGCAGTAAACAATCCGCTGTATAGTAGCCATCTTGACAACTCATCAAAATGCAGAGTAATATGGACAAGCCTTTGTGGGAGCATGCATTAAAATGTTTGTGGTAGTTAATTGTCTGGGTGGTGTGGTGGTGTAATAGAGGCTGGTATCCAGGTAGAGATGTGCTTTGTGACAGCAACTCTGTTTTCCATATATATCAGGGGTAGTGCTAAAAGCCGGAACGGAATGGAACGGGGCGCGCGCCAAGTTAATAAATCGTTTTTGCACATTGTACACCGTTTCTTACCATTACATAGTGACTAGAATTGTGCTGAAGTTAGTTTTCTTCTACTTGTAGGTATGCTAGAAATCGCTCGCTCGGAGTTTCTATTTAATGCCCACTGCACGACAGCGTTTTGCAATTACCTACGCTGAAAAACTATCATTTAACCTGCTAAACTATTATTTTGTAAGCGCTATACGCATATGATTCACAGCCACTAACATACACTGTGGTTAACTCTCGTAAATTATTGCCCATGCTGGCAGACTTCAGAAAACCATCCTCGCTGTTACTACAGAGTTAGACATGACTATAACATGAAAATACTACAGTAGTTTACCTTTTACAATGATAAGGAAGCAATTCTACATCAGGATTAAACAGAATTTGATGGATTGGTAAGAGCACAACATGCCACGTGGCGGGCATTAAATAGAAACTTCGAGAGCGCAATTTCTAGCTTGCATATAAGTAGAAGGAAATCAACTCTGGCACAATTCTAGTCACTATGTGGCAGTTGGAAACGATGCAAAATCCGTCTCAAACGATTTTTCTACTTGGCGCGCCCCCTAATTGGTTCCGTTCCGTTCCATTCCGGCTTTTACCACTACCCATATATCAGAACACACTAGCTATTTGTCACATCGGTAGTTTATCAGCATTCACTGAATAAAGAAATTTGTATGCACAGTGAATGTAGAATCAGTGTTAGCTCTGATAAATTAGATGTTGTTACAACTATTAGCTAATATGCCAGTCATAACTAGCCATGACCACTTCATTATGGTATCGTGATACAGTATCGTATCGAACAGTTTATTGATGGTGATACACCTACATGATACACGAAATACACTGTATCGCAGAACACTAGTCCATTTGTACTTCCTGTTTATTACACATTGGTGTGGCATCTTAGTCACACAATACAATACTGTGTGTCTTGATGAATAGCTCATACCACAAAGGTAATATTTACACCATAGGTGTGATGTAATAAAACACTGCATAGCAACAAGATGGCGTACCTGACAACAGGACCCCTTGTAGCCAGTTAGTCAATCTGATTGAAGCTGTCTTATCAGCAGAGATGGCAAATAAATGCTGCATCACTGGATACTGTAGTATCACTGCCATCTGACTAGGAAGCTATAAATGGAAGAAAATCATTGAAATACAAGTGTAGTAGCAGTGTGCACATGTGATAGGACATGACTAAAACATGGAAACTAACTCACAAACTGACCAGCACATACAAGCATAAAACATGGATTTTCTACAGTAAAGGATCCCAAAACAATACTAAGCACAACAAACATCTAGCAGAAGCCCTTGAAGCATGATCGAGCTACCGTCAAGCCCTGCACTTTAATTAATGCAATCAAGTGTTAAGCGAACTTGTCACTGTGACCATTACAGCATTAGCTAGCGCTGTAAACAAGGTTAAAATCATCCTACAGTATATAATAAATAACATAACATAAATTCTATTGTAGTTTGCCAGACAATGAACTACAACGTGGGATATCCTCAAAGCCTGCCCATTACTACTGGTGAATTGAGAAACAGCCACAAAACCAATTGTAGCAATTAACCTCAACACAAATCCAAGTAACTTAGTCTCTTCAACAAGTCTTAAAGCTTGTATCTAGACTCGTAATGCAAAAAGTACGCTTTTACTTGAGCACAAAAAGAAAGAAATTTAACACCAGCTGTAAGTGCAGAGCTTAATATTGGTTTGAGCAAGCTTTGAGATGGTGCTCAGTGGTTTACTCAGAGTAGTGCTGAGCGGTTTTGATATTTCATAGACGGTACGGTATTGTCAACTTGATATTGCAGTATGACTAAATTATTGGAATACCTTAGTTTGATGCTATTTTATGCCTGCAGTACTAGATTTAGACACAGAAATAACCCTAAAAATTTCAGTTAATGACAGAATTGTGTTGTAAAGCCAATTGCAATATATTTACTGCAGTACATATCCATTCATATGTGCTGTAAGTAGACTTCTTCACACAGGATACCGTATAGCGGAAAATTTTGGCAGGAGAAAATTTTGGCGAATTTGGCAAGTATGCATGGATTCGCCAAAATTTTATTCGCCATTTTTATAAACACTGAAAGTGCAGTAGACGCTGTTCATCGGTGAGTGAATTAATTTATTCTGTGAATACTGTTACAGCGGTGAGTGTTTAATCTTCCGTAAGTATCCACAGCCAGTATTAGACTAATAGCTCAGGCAGATGGGCAATTCACTCGAGCGACTCAGCTTAGTGCCCATCATGTGCAAATGCCTTGCCTCGCTTGCCACATGCCAGTGTTCCAGTCTCGATTACTGACTTTGCACGTTGTTTTTATTTCAGCTAGCTATTTACATAAGAGTGCGTCGATTCGAATCAGAGGCATTGAACTGTAGTACTTTGTACGTAGACATCGCAAAGCTTCGTCGCCAACGCTGTCAGATTAAAATTTCGTGGGCAAAGTAATGTCATGCATTCGCCAAAGTATTATTCGCCAATTTCTGTCAATGATCAATTCGCCAAAATTTTCTCCCGCCAAAATTTTCCGTTATACGGTATGTTAGCTACTAAAAGACTTGTGTTTTCGAATTCACGATATTTGCGATAGTTAAAAAATTGGACGGTATCAAAAGCAGATACCGCGGTTTAACTAAAATATTGTCATATTGCTCAGCACTAACTCAGAGTTGATATTGTTTTTAAAAAGCTAACTTTGATAAATAGACATCTTAAGGCAAGTTTCTTCCAGAGTCTGTTTTCCAGTCCATTCCACATTTTAGTCCCATTTCGTTTGATATGTATGTACACATATCAATGGTATATGTAATCAGTGTGTGTGTAATACTGTGGCAAGTGTTACACATGTACCTGCATCTGATCAACATGAGCCAACAGGTCACTGAAGGATGTGAGAGGAGTAATCACCATTTTCTCCTTATCTTTGTCCAGTCTTAGGTCCACTAGCTGTTTTGGAAATAGCACATCAACTTCTGTTCTCCTACGTTTAGCATTCTGTATATCCACAATGTAAAATAATAAGATATACATGTATGTGCATGGTTCTCACAGGAGGCTGTAAGGTGACAGAATCTTTATGCTGTATGCTTGGACTTTCCAACGTAACCTCATGTCGAAGTGCCTAAAATCAAGGCAACAAACATAGCTATAGAAGCTTAAATATAGTGGATCCAAACATCCTTGCTCCTGGAGTTGACAAAAGTGTTCAGAGTATAATTAAGCAAATAATGTCACTTTGTTTTTATAAATGAAATCCATTGATTTACAGAAAATTATTCTAATAGAACATACATCTATTCTAACAGAAAGCACACCAGAAAGGAAGTACTCTATTTGAACAGTCGTAATTGGAATTTAGATAACCATGGTGTTGGACAACCGGAATAACACTGCGTCTACAGCATGCATTGCAATAAGTGAATGTCACAAACACATACTCGCACACATGCACACACACACACTATGAAACACAGCTATTGCCACTCAGCAACCAGCACTGGAAAGGCACTCGAGTCTTGTGCAGGAAATATATATACCTGTGGGAGGAGGGCATGACAGGAGGACTGCTCAGGTCTCACGGAAAGCAGTGGAATCCTAAGTTCCACAATGACACCATTTCTTTCTTTGGGTATGCGAGGTGCTTTTTGAATTCAAAATGCTATGTAACAGGTTGAACATAGCTGAAAACAGATACTCCAGTTTTGGTAGACGATAATAATTGATATAGCTGGGGGCGACCAGTCAAACAAGTATACAAAAAAATTTGGAATTTTCAACTAGAGTAGGGACCATAAGCACATTGATAAAAAGTATGAAACAAGCTGGAGTAGTTCACGATATTAAATAAGAAGTGTTATATGTCTACTGTGCATTTCCGTTATGGTATCTTGGAGCACAGTAGGGATATAACCAATTTTTTGTGTAATTGTATAGCTGGAGCAAATGTGGGTAACATGATATGCATACCATATAGCCTAAATATTTTGAGGGGCAAATTTTTTCAAGGTTGAGCAATGTCATTTAATTTAAAATTTTCATGGATTTGCAAACACTCCTTACACTACAAGTATACAGCACAGTAGGGATATTCACTTCTTATTGTTTTACAGTATTTGGACATTACGTACTACTCCTATCCAGCTTGTTTCAGTACTTTTTATTGCAGCACTATATACTGTCCCTACTCTGTTCAAATAGTTTGGTGCAACCAGCGACTAGAGCTGGGCGATATACCAGTATTGGTAGTAATCTGTGATGTTTAAGTCAAAAGCATTGGTTTTGATACCACCTGTTTTTTTGAATAATACCGTTTGTTTGTCTTTTTTTTAATACTGCCATACCATCTGGGCACTATGGCCTCCCTGTGGGCTTGTTTCATCCCATATTTAGAAGGTAACCAGACATGTGACAATGTTTGTAGGCAGGTGCTGATGTAGTCAGCTAACCAAACTATGTAAACAAGTTTGCTTAGCTACCATGGGTATTTGGTGCTTTTGTTGAGGTAAATGGCAGTTACTTTAATACCAATGGCTTTTACGGTAGTGTCTAATCACTGGACTGGACTGGAATACTGGAATGGACTACTGGACTGGCATTTTTTTTAGTTTTACACATTTTTAAGGGTTGGGTTACTGTACATTTGGGTGACTTGTGACAACATTTCAGCATTGAGTAATGAATATGATACTTCAATCCTAAAAAGTTACTGTGATAAGCTAAATGGATTCAGTTAAATGAATTTAATTCGCTGCTACTGTACTGTATAGCAGATACTCACATGTGTGGATACCCAAAAATGTTTCTCTCACTGTTAGGCACACATACGTGATTATTGTGATACAACTTTCTATAACATATATGGTGAATTGGTGACTAGTCACTGGAGTCCATGATATGTACGCAACTGTCTGTAATGGGGATTGTTTAACATTGCTTTTTAAACTTGTACGTACTGTATGCTGTTGTGCTATGACCATGCAATTTTCTACTCCTATTATTGTAGTACAATTTAAAGATTGCAGACATTTCATTCCAGTTATGCAATGGGATCTAGTTTGTGTGTTCACACACACCCTACCCCACGCACACACACCATTATGTTATAAAAAGTTGTATTACAATAATCATGTGTGCCTAACAGAGAGAGAAACATTTTTGGGTATACATATCTGCCATATAGTAGAGTAGCACAGTGAATAGAAATACATTTAATAGGCTTATCACAGCTACTTTTTAGGATTAAAGTATCATCTTCACCACTCAGTACTGAAATGTTATCACAAGTCACCCAGATGTACAGTAACCGGCCCACCCTTAAAAATGTGTAAAACTAAAAAAAAAAGCCAGTCCAGTAGTCCAGTCCAGTGATTAGACACTACCTGGCTTTTACATTAATACTGTGATATTTAGTAATACCGTGATATTTAGTAATACTGTGATACTGTACTTCTTATACAGTTTGCTATTTTTCAATACCGCCCAGCACTTGTACTACCAGCAACCACATGTATTCGAATAGTTTGATGCAATATACACCAGTAGATGGAAGGAAGCCATACCGTAGTGTATTAACACTCAGCAATAGAACCTTGACTGATGGCCATGGTAAAGAAGGATAAAAGGTAAGACAATAGAGCAAGCACTGTATGTTTATCAATATACCAAAGGTTTTTTCTTAAGCGAACTAGAAACGTTTCTGCAAAAGAATTAGGGCTGTAGCTAGTTTTCCGCTACGTTTGACTGAAGGTGGCTGGCAGACAGGCAGGCAGGCAGGCAGGCAGGCAGGCAGGCAGGCAGGCAGGCAGGCAGGCAGGCAGGCAGGCAGGCAGGCAGGCAGGCAGGCAGGCAGGCAGGCAGGCAGGCAGGCAGGCAGGCAGGCAGGCAGGCAGGCAGGCAGGCAGGCAGGCAGGCAGGCAGGCAGGCAGGCAGGCAGGCAGGCAGGCAGGCAGGCAGGCAGGCAGGCAGGCAGGCAGGCAGGCAGGCAGGCAGGCAGGCAGTAGAAAATTCCATTGAATAAATTTTCTTTAAATTCTGTAGCAACTTGACGGAAACGATTTGGGTCGATCTGAAGACACTTTGGGACTTGGTTTTTACCCAACCAATACTGTTATGTCATTGTGAGGAAAAATCGTGGCAGGTTTTTGGGTTATATTATATCATGGATCGCCCCCACACTTTCGATGCCCCTACTATACAGTACTATCATACTGTATCAGGGCCGGAGCTCAGAGATTTTGAGTGGTCAGGCCATTCATGGACTGCAATGGAGGTCATAGTCATGCACACTACATTTATTGATTTGAAATTTAAATCAGATTATTTACTGTAATTTTTTGTGTGTGTGCTAGCTACAGCATGCATTAACATGCTAAGCTAAGGAAGTCTGGGGCATGCTCCCTGGGAAAATTTTTGAAAATACATGCTCTGAAATGGCATCTGGAAGCTATTTTACATACACGGTCTCTTTCTGCTTTTAACACCAAGAATATATCCAGGTAATTTTGAGCTACTGTATACCAATTAATTCAATATAAAGCTAGTATAGCTAATTTCACTTTCATTATACAAAGTGAGTTTAGTTCTTTTGAGGTACAGAAGCAATTTTGATTGTAATTGTTAATGCATAACATGCATTATCAATTAGCCTATTGTGCAATTCTATGCAGATGGTTCACTGGAAAGTAATTTGAAGACAATTAAAATGGATATAATGGCTTAGATCAACCAGACTGAACTAGTGCAATAAGAGTATTGATATTATATTGTATACTGAATGCTCTATTATCACGATGACTGTTCTATTAGAGTATAATGTGATGACTGCTCTATTAGAGTATCTTGATCTTTTTGCAAATTCAAGTGGCTGAAAAGTGGTCCGGCCAATGCCGGACCGTGGGCTTCAGCCCTGTGTATGATATAAATATTTCAAGGATAAAATTTTCACTGGTAGCTCTCAAAACCGCAAAATCAGCAAAGATTTCCCCCCTAGGCTATACAGTATGTGAGGATGTCTATTATAGGGTTGAGACAAATAGTTCAAGATTTCATAACATTTGAATGCTGCTTTAACCCACCAAAGCTTTGTTACCATGGATACTAAGTTAATAACATGTTAAACCAGTTGCACAAGTATTGCCACTCCTTGCAATTTACATATTTTTGATGCAGTTATAGTTTAAACAATGGTTATACTGGAGCTTATAACAAAGTGTATGAGCCTGTACTACAGTGTACACCCTAATAACCATCAATTGTGTTCATTAATTATTGACATGACATTTGTAGCAAAGCTTCGAAGCTTCAGTAACATTTTCAAAAGTAGCTTTGAAAGATGTATTTGTCCACTTGTTCCAACCCTAGTCTATCACCATACCTGAACTTTGAATATATTTGCTGCTAGAGCTCTCTCAAAAGTGTTGAACCATTTCTGTATCATTCACAAAGTGATAAAATCATCCAACTACATAGACACAGAATACCTTTTGTGGTTTGATGCTAACAGGCACAAGATGAGGAGCATACAACTGATAAACAGTCAGTAGTCCTTCTAATGGTGCTTCATCATCACCCTAAACGTACAGAATAGTGGTAAACCTTTCAGTTGGTATGTATTCCATGTACCACTTGCTCTCTGATCTGTAACAATCTTTGTGCTCGGTATGGCTTCACTACAAAAAGATGCACAATATTAAACAATGTAATTTAACACATGATTTAGTTACTGCAAATTCAGAGGAGGTCAGAAGCACCTTAGAAATTAATTATATAGAAAGTCCATTTTCTGGGATGAAATAAAACGTGTCAATATAGTTTACTCACAAATATATACATACCTGGTCAGTGCGAGTTATATAACTTTTGCCTCAAAATCTAGGGGTTTTTACAAAACAAACTACATTACTATACGAAGCACAATCTAAATACCTGATAAGCATTAGTTTTTGGGCTCACGCGAAATTTCAAGCTAAAATATGCAATTAACGAAATATTTTTAAGTAGTACGTGAAGCGCTTCCAATCTCCTCTGCTACATATTCATACCATCTTCCTGGCGAGTAAGGTAATAAAGTAACTGACAAATCAGTGGACGCTAAATAAGACCAAAAAACAAGACATACCAACATGAAGACCACACACACACACACACACACACGCACACATAAACTACACACATCTTACCAGATCATCAACTGTTACATGGTTTATAATTGCTCCATATAGTGATTGTAATGGTGTGAGGTTGTCAATGAAATGGTAGACCAGTATAACCCATTTTAGTAACAAAACCTGAAGAGATATACTAGTGCAATATACAACATTATTTTACAATTAACCTTTGTGTTCATTGGAATACGTCCCAGTCCAATGTAACATATCGCCTTAAGAGCAGCTGAGGAGGGAACATTTGTTGTGGGTATAAGAGAACGCACAATTCTAGCATTTAGCCAAGCTCCTGAAAAAAATGCTAAATCATAATTTACAAAAGATGAACCACTTATATCAACTAACCTCCTTTCTGATGGTTTCCAACATAATGAACTAGTTTGTCGATGTGTTCGGGGCGAAGACCACGCAGTATTGCGTGCGATGCAATAGTTTGAACGTACACTTCAGTCTGCACGGTATTTTTTACCGCCTCTGTAAAATGATATTGATTACATGTCTTCTTGTCTTACACCACTCACCTTGAGTAATGTACTGTATCGCGACCTCCAATTCATCCATGTTTGAATCACACGCGCGCAAGTAGAGCACGTGATAAAACCTGAATACTGTGATACATCACATGGATTGTCTCGATACGAGCGTCTCGATAATTATCGAACTTCAATGATTTGTTTTCTATTTATCTCGAGTTTTATCTGCTTTACCAGTTAGACAGTGGAGGGATACCTGTGATGAAGGATTGTGATCACATTGGAGTGAAATGTTTGTGGGCATAAAGTATGCGCAGTATGCGGTACGAAGTAATTTATGTTACTATTTTTTACTGTGCGAAACTATAAGTACAAAAAGAAGCTCAAATTAAAAGATTAGGTGTGAATTCACAAATTTAGTCCAGCTGTCCTGCTAATTTCCACTTAAACTGATTCAGTGTTAACGTTGTGATGAGATGATATACGGTAATCAGGGCAAATCAAAATGGGTGTTGGAGTTTGTTCTCATGAATGGTTGTTATAATTTCATTGAGGGACCTCTACATTATAGACAGCATAGCCGCATATATAGTTGTTAGGGTTGGCAATGAAAAAATCAACCCCCTGTGGATTAACTTGTCACTCAGGGATGGAGCCTACCAATGGTCTAGTTTTAAATGGTGGGTTCGGTAGAGACCAAATACCTTCCGTTTGGGATATATCCGTGTCGTAAATTTTGACTGATTTTGGTTCATATTCTTAAAAATGGGCAGGAACATCTAGAATGTTGTCCAGTGCTTTTTTGGGTTATAGGGTGAGGTACACTACAAAATGCACTTGCGTAAAAGGTGATTCGCTGTACTTCAATTTTCACTAAAGGGAGCTTAGCTGGTCTGCAATAAAATGCCAACTCACTGAAACTCACACAACGAAGTCCAAAGTTGGTTTACATACTCCCAGGCACCTTTTTGGATCTTATTAAGTGGAGCTTTATAGTGTTCATATGCCAACGCAAGCTGGTGCTCTTGCTCACGCTATGATTTAGAAACTCGCAACATCCATTTCCCCAAGAATACGCATCTGATTTCAATAATATAATGACTACCATGTAATGTACCATTCATGGAAACATTGAAGCGTGCTAAACAGCATCGCTGATGCTGCTACCCATTTTTATTTTAAAAACTGAAAAATCGAGAAAATTAAAATGCGCGCTCCGGAAACAAAGGGGAATCACTGTATTATTTCCCTACAGTTTTGATGTAGACTTGGGTAGGATTGATCTACCAGAGTTGGAGGAGAAACTATAGAGGTTGATTTTTTCATTGCCAACCCTATCGTTGTACACTCTCCAAGTTATTGGTAAAAATTATGGTCTATGGCAGGGATAAATATATATAAGTTTAGCGAACCTTGGTAACGACCCTGGCAGCGATCCTGGCATCAAAGGTATGCCTTGGCGTTTGCCTGCGGTCAGTGTGGTGTTTGTTTCCACTAACAGATCGTCCTGCCTGCGATGCCTGAAGAGCTGAGAAGGTTGAACCTCTCTCAACTTTTACAGTGGCTGTGGCACAGTTAAAGTGCCCCTGGTAATAATCACAAGCAACACGCAGGTGGTTTGTGGCTATATGGAAACCACCCTTTGGCATGCTATCCTAGTTTGGTGGCGCCTGCCCCTTTGCACAAAGAAGAAGGGTCTAGTCACTCTAGCATCACGAGAGTTGTAAAAAAGGAACACATTAATGGCAGCATGAATGGCATGTGTACTAACCATACAAAGTAAGTTGCTGTTGAAATACATTAACAAACAGTTGCTAACATAGCCAAAGATACTTTCCATATTACACAGGCAGCATCACGAGTGCATCATTTCCAACCACAGGCCCTTTACTACCTCATATCTTTTGTTCCTTAAAAGAACACCCTATTGTGGACTGCAAGCAGCCTTAATCATAACACATCTTCACAAAGCTTTATGGTAAAGTTTTTCACACATTATATAATAATGCAAATCTGATTGCTGTTACCTGTTTTCTGTAACACGCTACAAATTTTAAATGTTAGAAGACCAGATTCTTCTTATACGAAATGGTGAGCACCGCCAGACTAGTGCTAGCCAGCTTTTAGTATGGAAAGTAATAGTATATTATAGTGTAGGCTACTTGTGTAAGGTCAGACGATTCCTACGCTACGGCTACAATAAAATCAAGGACAGACATCATCCAAAATTGCATGCATCTTCACAGCCTTGCCACAGGATTTGAACATTCATAGGCTGGCTTGTTACAGGCCTGCATAAAATGTAACATAGACCTGCATACATTGATCTAATATTATGGTCTTTAAATTAGAGATTATCTGCTTTCATGTAATATACTCAACTGCATGTGCTAAGCACACTCAGCATGCCAAGCTAGGGGGGTCTGGGGGCATGCTCCTCCAGGGAAATTTTTGAAAATAGATACTCTGCTGGAGGCTATTAATTTTTACATCCAAAGTCTTTTGTTAACATCAATGGTAATTTTGTTCTACAGTACCGATTAATTCAATTTCATATCTAGTTAGTAGCTAATTTTATTTTCATGATACAAAAATTCTCAAAGTGAAAGTTTAGTTCTTTGAGATGCGATTATAACTGCTAATGCATGACACACATGATCAATTAGCTCAATACAATGCCATGTGCAGATAACTTACTGGAACTTTGAGTAATTTAAAGACAATTACCAGATATGTAATGGCTTGCACAGCAGTTTAATTATAACAGTGGCTATATTGTATACTGAATGTTCTATTAGAGTGTCACAATGACCGTTCTATTAGAGTATATTTTGATGACTTCTATTAAAGTATCTCAATCTTTTTTACAAATTCAAGTAGCTGAAAAGTGGTCCACCCAATGCCAGACCGGCCAGACTATGGGCTCCAGCCTTGCTGACAATAGTGATTGAGTGGTGAAAGGATTAGGATTTAGGCATGGAGGTCCCTGGTTCAACTTCTGGAAAAGTATTTTCAACTTATTATGCACATTGGTGACTAATATTTTGACATCCATAATTTTACACTTTTCCTTATAACTCTGTAGCTGTCTATGCAATTTCTTTTAAACCACGAAGGTTTGAGCTGTCATGGTGACCAATTTTCATGTTATTCCCACAGGCGGTATACCCTGCAAGTATGACGTAAATATTGATATTTATTTGCACAAATAATTGTCCATAACTCACTACCATGTGTCTTGATAAAGTACAGTAGTTAAAAGTAAGGTGTTATCAGCTTATTGCCCACTATAGCTGCAAACTTAGTTTAGTAATCAGCAGTTAAACTGACAGAAAATTATGAATATTAAAAGGTTTGTCATCCACAAAGGAGGCTGGAGCAGTAGCAATGACATATAACTGGACTAGTACTGTTACAAGTTAATGTACAACCAGTGTAGCTCATATGTAAGCTGCCGTGCAGATCAGTTTTTTCTTCAATCCACTAGCTAGGATAGGAGAGTTCCATAACATGCATTACATAGCTTGTGTTATACATAGCATGGCTGCATTAACATCATTTCTGTCATTCAGTCTGTACCCTCCCTTTTTTCACAGTCTTGCCATAGATCATACAATTCAGTACATAAAAATGTACACGCTCACCAAGTTTCAGATCATTCACATGTTTGGAACATGAGAAACCAGTTTCTAACACATAAAATAGTACAACAGTAATGAAAACTGCAAGTCTTTAGACTGGTCTTTAATTTTAAGACTAAACAGAATAACCTGGCTGCTTTTGTCAGCTAACTACAAGGGTGAACAAAGGCATATTCAAAGAATCATGTAGCAGACGTGTTTCAGATTTCATCACAGTTACATTGTAAGGATCTATAAATCTTGAGGCTACAGTATATGTTTCCATAATTCACAGTACTGGTATATTTTTGGTTTTAGCCTGGTTTTAGCCTTAGCTTTTTGGGTGATTTGTTACCACTGAATTGTATCGACTGTCCTTTGCAAACTTGCAACAGGAAGCCCTTTGCCTTGTATGTTGTAAAATCCTTCTCTGATGAATATAAACCTATAAAAGAGGACAGAAACCATTAGAACTGTACATACGAGTTTATGGAGAAATTATATTTTAACAGGAAATTGTTAGGTCGATAATACATACCAGTCAGTATTCAGTCACTTACAGTAAGTCTCAGAACAGCAACGCAAGAATATCCTGACATATTTGTCTGATTGTGTCAGATTTATCAAAACTTTATGTACATACTATACAAATGTGTAAAATTATGTCACTATACTTGTATGGCTAATCTGTGTTCTGTTAACAAACTACATTATAACTTTAAGATGCCTGACAAAGTGTCAGAGTAAATCCAAAGTACTATCAAAACATTTTGTACTATGCATGTATATGATACTATCAATAAAAGTATTTATAATCACACTTTACAGAAAGGCTATAACGTGAGAACTACGTCCTTTTAACTGTAGCTAACCAGAAAAACATCTTGATACGCTGTTACAATAGTTGGTCCTGACATTCACTCAGGCGATCAGAACCTTTTGATGTCTGACCAAATTCAAATAATTATTTGGTATAAAAAAATGTGTACTGTTATGAATTCAGGTGCAGATTCTTAATTATATTGTTATACTTGTGTGTGAATGAATAGTGTATGAAATGCCTACAAACTTTCATATGTACCGTGGTTACAGGAAAGAGGGATGGAACAAGACCACTCTCTTACAAAAACTTCTATATTATCACTTCCAATGGAGTTGCTAGTTATTATCATGTCACATTTGACATCACTACGTGATAGGGTTAAGTTGCGATATGTTTCACAAAGATTGCAAAGTGTGAGTGAAACTCCATCACTGTGGCGTAAATTTGTGTGGGACTATTATGATAGTCGTGAAGAACGTTGCATAAACAACTTATTGAAGACTTGCGGAGAGCACATCAAATGCTTAACCTTTCTTGGATATGTGGTACCATATACACTTGTTGAAATGCTACAATACTGCAATAATGTAAGGTATCTTAGTTTAACACTACCTGTGGGTACCGTTCTACATCCTGATCAATTGGTAGAAGCTGTACAGCACATGAAAGACTTACAAATATTAGATATTCCATGGGAAGTTGACATCAAGCCATTACTTCTGATATGTTCAAGCTTGAAAGAACTCACAGTGTATGTACACAAATCGGAGGGAATATCAAGTGATGTTTGGGTTGATGAATGGGTAAGTATAGGGTTTAGGCCACCTAATTTGAGCATTGTATTCATTTCAAATCAGCTGCCATTGACACATGAGTTAGTACAGAAGTGGCAACTGTGGAACACTAAACTACCGATTGATCACACTGCACACTTAAAACTGTATGTCCGTTTTAAAATACCGTTAAGTATTTCCCCAACTCTACCAGCATTTCAACTACAATTCAGTCCAACAGCTGTTCTACCATTTGTACAAGCTAACCACTCTGGTATACCAGGATTAGATATCCAGTTACAATTAACAGATCGATGTAGTGGCAATAAAACAGTGTGTAAGGCAACTAAAGTAATAGGAGCTTATCCATCTGTTCATCGTGTTACAAGTCTTCATTCTGTGACTCATTTTGATATCACAAGATATTCTGCTCTTCTATCCAATCATCTGGAGCAACTAGCTATTGCATGTCCCAATCTTCAGCAACTTAAATTAAGGAATTGCTATGAATGCTTAAAAAGTTTACAGGGTCTTAATGCCATTGCCAACTACTGTCCCAACTTACAAGGTTTGAACATACTTGGTATATCAATTACTAGATTGGAGAGTCAAAATCGTTTGTGGGAAATACTAAGTAATTTAAAACTGACCCACTTAGGAGTAGAATTCTGTGTCATAAGTCCATGTAGAGAGGATACTGTATACCAGGAAAAGATGATTTTTTTGTATCAAAGGTGTTTAAGTTTGCTAGCATTAGAGTCTCTGTGTAACGTATTAAGTTGTATTGATTGCAGATTGTCAAATGTTAAAGATTCTCTATTACTATCTCATTTTCCTTCACTGAAATACTGCAAGCTGTCCAATCGCAATTGTACATCAGTGCAGGATATCATTTCCAGCTGCAATAAGCTTCAATGCCTCAAGGTTCGTAATTCAATGTCTACTTCAAAGAAATTGTCACTTTCAGTTGCACATAATCACAATTTACAACAGCTTTTCATACATTCAATATTTACTGCCATCCCTGATAGCTTTATTAGTTCATGTTCAGCTCATGGTGGACTGATACATGTATTTCTCCGTGTGGCAACTTTATCCATTGCAGGCATTAAGGCATTAATAGAAAACTCTCCCAAATTGTTAACGTTTCAGTGTGTACTGGAAATATGTGATAAATATAATAGACAATTACCAAAAGAAAAATTCTTGGAGTTTACAGATAAACTAAAGCAAGAGTTTAGTAGCCGAAGATTATTTTATGCTGGTAGTTACAGGCTATTTCAACAAAGTGATCATAAAATTGCTGAGTCAGAAATGCGTTTATGGAACTCCCGATTCTTGGAATATACAGATCTTCATAATATATGGGATGCTTCATTTTGATTGTTATAGTTTGTACAAAAACATGGTATATTATAACTGTAAGTGTACATTGTACATATAATTAGCAGCTGTATTTTTGTGCCATATTTCTGTGTCACACAACAAATGTTTATAAATAATTTCAAGTTGTTTTCAAACAAAGTATGTAACCTTCTGTCTGATGGTATATGCTTTATAAAGCTTCAATGTCTTCTGCATACACTACAGATGTTGAAAAGATTTCAAAACTGACTTATTATGCACATGCCGAAACAATTTTCATGATGTCGGCATGTTGAGAAACCCTATACCAAATTTCAGCTTTATAGGAAGTCACGGATAATTGAGTAATCACAAGCTAAATACACACTACTATTATTTTGTGACAGTGTTCTATAGGAGAAATTTTGCTTTAAAAACTTGGATACTGGAATGTTGCAAAGTGCTGCAAACCTAACTTACTACTAATTACTTGCCCGACTCTTCAAGTGGCACTGCACCCAACTTTGTGATACTTTTAAACCCCATATTAATAGTTGCAAGGCAGCATTGGTTTTAACAGGATCTAAAAACAACAACAACAAAAACCCTGTATCTTAATTCATGTGTTTTCAATTTTGGAGACTGAAAGACTCCATCCATGACTAATGCTTACTTAATAGTGAGTGGTTACTTTGTTTGTGCTAGTAATTATCTACACAATTTTCCGGTGGTTGTTTTACCATCTTAGTGCTATTAAAAAATGTCACCTTTAAAAATTGCATGACCAGTTTTAAGAAACAAATGTGATAGGGAGCTAAACCAGGAATTTATGTGGAGGCATTAAAACTAAGAGGTCTTTAAATTGAACATGACAGGTCTAGTTATTCTGATGTCTTCATTACTGTTGTTCTGCTGTCAAAGTTACAAACATTACACTAAATTATTGACCACTACTAATCAAACAGTACAGTCGTACCGTTTAAGTAGGGATCCTGGTGAAATTTTCACGCGCCGCCCAAACTTCTACCTTTAAAAAGCATCCTAGAGATATCTTATGAAACAAAAATCACCTTTACGGAATAGTACTAGTCCATTTTCACGCACCACCCAAAATTCTGTCTTGTTGGTTGGTCCATATTTGTCAATGACTTTTACTTCTTGCTTGTGCTTATCATAGTCATGCATGTTCATCAACACTTTGATTTCTTCATGGTTCACTTCTAATCCTCTCCAGTAAACTGATAATGATCTTTTCTTTGAGGACTGTACGATATTTCATACTGTCCTGTTGGCTCTTGTAATATGCATATTTTGTAAAAACTCCTTATTGCAACGGGTTTCTAAACCTTTAGCTAGATTGATTCACTACAGGACAGTCTGTCAGTTTAACAGTCACTAACTCGATCAACAAGTTTCACACAATTAGTCACAACACAATCAGGAGACAAGACACATCACAGACTGAGTCACTATATACTGTATGACAGTTAATAATCATATCTTTTGCTATACACTCTGGATCCATCCCACTTGCTTTGTTAGCTAGTTCATCAACCCTAATCTCTATCCATTTATTGTAAGTTAGTAATTGTCTCGTTCTATTTCCTGTTACAATTCTTTCAGAAAATGCATCACAGTTCACCAATTGGCTCTCCACAGAAGACTTTGCATTTTCTTTTTGTAGAGCAAGTGTCTTTGAATGAAGCGTTAAATGGTGTTCACATTTCCTACTGTTTCTTGTTGCTTCAATAACTTATATAGTTCACCAAATGTAGCTTGTATCTTCTCAATATTTGCTTCACTCTCCATGTCAACTTCCTTCTCACAACTCTCAACTTTCTTTGCTCCATTTCTCACTTGTTCTAGCAACTGCTTCAATGGGGGAAATGACTTGTTTCATCTTCTCTTTTTCTTTGTCTACTACTCTCAATGAAATCAAAATCATGCTTCTTACGAGGATGATCTTTCAAGGTGCACTGAGTCTCGACATATTAATCCACTACAAGTCTTACAGTACAGGTCTAGTTTTGTTCAGTGTGGGACTGACAAAATTCTGCCTTTTATGGTATGCCGACTAAAGCTTGTTGGGGATTTTGAAGAAATTCATTAATGGGAACCAGCAGGTCAAAGAGTGAGGAGGCCAGGCCAGCTGTAAAGTGAAGACCAAAAAAAAAGTCACTGCCTGCTGACAATAGGTGCTCTCCACTAATTATATCTCCTTATTTATAACTACACATACGTAGCTAAGTAGGTTGCTACACTGCTTCTCTGAATACTGTGACTGCACTATTAGAGTATCCAGATCTTGACTGTTCTATTAGAGTATCTCGATCTTTTCTTGTAAACAGTGTCGCATAAAGTGGGGGGGGGGGGGGGGGGGGCTGTTCTCCCTCCCCCGTCTTCACCGCCTATATGATGGAACAGTTTTGTGTGATTCAAAATCTTACCATTCTCGTGAAATGCAAGTCTGTCCAAACTGCTTGTCTGTATGCTATATTAAATGACCAGATTCAAACTTCCTGTACTTAAATAAACAGTGCCATTTTAATAGTAAATAGTGGGCTATAGCTACATAGCTGAGGATCCGTGAAGGGGGAGATGCAAACTGTCTTTTCAGTTATTAGGTATTCAATGGGTTTTCCCAGTAATTGATTACCCAATTTTTAATTCAGAAGGTTGCTATTGATGTGCAACGTGGCAATGCTGCTTCTGTAATGGCAAAATTTCCTTCATCTCAGGATTGGACAGAGTTTGTCTCTGCTCACTGTTTGAGCATTTATTATTGATTTATATTATCTTTTCCTGTGTTTTAAAAAAAATTGATAACTAAAGTGATAGCTAGTCATCAGTGGCTATTAAACCATGCAAGGCTCATGGTGTAAATTATTATTATTATTATTGTTAATTAGCAAAGTCCACTAGGGGCAACACGCTAATGATTACAATCACATATTATATTACTTACAGCGTTCTTAAATGTTTCGAGATCTATTGTGTCGATGTTAGGAATTTGAAAGGAGTTCCATTGAATAATTGTTCGAGGGAGGAAGTATTTGTACACATCAACTCTTGTTTGCAATTGAGTTAGCTTGAGAGGATGTTGAGCACAGGTGTAGGATACTGGAGTTGGTGATGGTAAGCAATGATCAGGTATTGCTAGTAAGTTCCTGACAATCTTGAATAGGAAGGTGAGTCTAGCAATTGTTCTTCTGTTTTGAAGTGTAGGCCATTTAAGACTGGTTAACATGTCTGTGATGCTATCATGGTTTTGGTTAGATCTGTGCCAGGGTTTGTTCAAAACGAAACTAGTGGCGCGGTGTTGAATCATTTCTAGTTTACTAATACTAGTGTGATGATAAGGATCCCAGATGGCTGAGCAGTATTTGTTTGTAGACGTGTTCTTTAATTTCTGATGGTGCATTGTGGAGATTTCTTTTTAAGAATCCAAGGAGTCAATTTGCCTTGTTACAGATGTAATTGATGTGAGGATCCCATGATAGTTTGTGGTGGAGACGGATTCCAAGGTAATTGTGTTCTAATACTGTAGCCAGTGGAATGTCGGACATTTTGTATGTGAAAGTACTCTTGTTATGTATGCATGGTGTGTTGTTATCTGTAAAATTTTACATTTGGAGATGTTGAATTCCATCATCCAGTCAGTTGCCCATCCTGTTAGTGAGTTTAAACCATCTTGAAGTATTTTATGGTCTTGTGGTGTTTTAATGGTTTTGTAAATAAGAATAATCATCTGCAAAAAGACGGATCTCACTTTGGATGTTGGCAATAATGTCATTGATATAAATCAAGAATAGAACTGGACCAAGAACAGACCCTTGGGGAACACCAGATGTTACATCACAAATGGATGATTTAGAACCTTCTACTATAACTTGTTGTGTGCAACCATGAAGAAAGGATTCAAGCCAGTGTAATACATTCCCTCTTAATCCATAATGCTTTAGTTTGTAGAGAAGTCTTGAGTGAGATACTTTATCAAAAGTTTTAGAAAAATCTAGTATTGCAGCATCAACTTGTAAATTTGTGTCTATTTGTTTGGTAATGTTGTTGATGGTGATAAATAATTGTGACTTACAAGAGCGCTTAGACCTAAATTCGAACTGTCCGTCAGAAAGAATATTTTGATCTTCCAGATGTTTCATTATTTGACTTGCTATAATGTGTTCCATTGATTTGCATATTACTGATGTTAATGAGATGGGGTGATAGTTTTTTGGGTGAGATTTTGGCCTTTCTTGAATATTGGGCATGTTTCCATTGGGATGGTACAGTTCCAGTTTCTAGTGATTGTTTAAACATTGGAACCTGAAAAAGTACGCAGTACAATCTAGTGGAGTTTGGACACTTGGTTGCTGCTATCTTAGCATACAACTTGATAGCTAGCCAATCAGAACACTTTTGTTCAGTCTTGAGGTGCCATAATACAGTTTTATTGTAATATACTTTATCACTTTTAAAGCTGCGGTCATGATGTAGCCAAAAGTCAGTTTATCACTGAAGAGATATTATATATCCATAGATTACTATCAATGGTTTATCACTTGGACCTCAGGGGATAAGAGGTGTATGAGTTGTATAGGGATAGGGTAGCTATATATGCCACTGCAGTAATTTCCATGAGTACAGTGTGATCCTAAAATTAATTTGTACATATAGTGGTGTACAAAGTATAAAAACATGCATTTGCAGGACCACATGTTGCTTTCAATGACTGTTCTATTAGAATATTTGACTGTTATATTAAATATATTGCTGTGAGGTTTTCCCTGGATCTGCCCTTGCTTGGTGGTGACTTTGAAGCCTTTATAGATTTTCAATTTCACTTTTAAAACTTCAAATCCTACTTCTATAAGGTTGATAAGGTCCAAACATTTAGCTAGTCAGAACTGATTAAGTTTGATAAAGGTATATAGTCCAATATAGTTGCTACAAGCATATGTAGCTGGATATAATCATCTAAACCTAAACTGATTTATTATTTTTATTATCCCCTTGGTAATCGGTAGAGCTAAAACACATATACATCACAAACAGGTACAAAAACAAACCAAAACACACATACAGTAGTTACTGATGGTTCACTTAAGTGTATCTAGTGTGACAACACAATTGGCAACACAGAACCATTGTTGTGATAGACTGATAGTTAGCTAACTGGTCAAGCTGTAGTTTGTTCCCCTATTGTTTAGAACTTTAACCAAAAATATTTTGGACTCAACATACTGAGAAAAGTATAAGTATTAGAACTGAGTGTTGAATAGTATGACAAAAATTCAAACTCTACAGGTGGATCAGAGACTGTAAAAATAATCATTTTATGATAATCTTAAATCTATTATACACATGCACACTTAAATACCAACATAGACAGTACAGTATGAAATATTTGGGACTAAGGACTGTAGATGTCTTGACAGTCAAGGTGCCAGCTGTCTGTATATAAATTATCAGATGGAAAGTTTCTATCATGATCAATAGAGGGAAATGCCAAGGGAAATATTTTTATACACTGTTCTGCACACAAAGTAACTCAATACATATAACAATAATGATTCAGCAGATGTTTCTGCATGTGTGTTATTTTGGCAGCCATTTATAGTAATATTTTATGGTAGAAAGTCCCACTAACTATATATGTACTTGTATATGTGTGTATTCACTGTGTAAGCTTACACTGTCACTGTACTGAAACTCCTAGGAGTGTGTTTTGAATTCCACATGCTGTCAACAAAAAGGTTGCTCGAAAGGACACATCATGTTTCATTGTAACTCCTTATGTCACTCATATAAACATTGCAGTTTATGCAATATATGACACTTAGACTATGAACACATATTTAAGATAAAATTTTGACCAGGCAGCATTGCCAAATGTGGTCCATATTATGAATTTTGCAACAGCAATTCCTCACTTGTGCAGCTTTCAATAAGTCAGTCTTCTCAAGTGTAAATTGGCAGGCTGCAGAATCAAGGCTCACTCATGGATTCTTTCTCCTTTCTGCAACTTTTCAAACATATAAATAGGCAAGTGTCCTGCAGACCTTCAGCACTTGTGCTGTAAAGCCTTAATAAATAAATTTTAAAAAGTGAAAAAGTATAATGTCATTCAAATGATACACTCTTCAATAAAGTGCTTATATTGCCAGACAGTAATGCTCAAAAGTATACGTTATACCAAGAGGATAATTTCATATAATGAATGCATGTGTTTGTCAGAATACATCAGTACAGCATGTTTGAGACACAGTTCTCTGGTTGTTCTATTAAACAATAGCTATGTACATAATAAGTTAGCAATACTGTAAACAAGAATCCCAGTGAAACCATACTGTATTGGCAGTGACAATTAATGTGCAATATTGGCAGTCAAAATGCAGTATTGGCAATCAAAATGCAGTAGTAGTGTTGGCAATCAAAATGCAGTGTTGGCAATCATAATGCAGTAGCAGTATAACATGTTTATGCAAGCAGCATACAAAGTCATATGCATTCACATGTCTTTCACTTGGATATAAGGATATAAAGTATCAAAACAGTTGCAGAATATAAAAATTATAGGTGTCAGTAACTACTCCTTCTGTGATACAACATTTACTATATACAACATATTATTTTTCCGAGTACTAGTTGTATCAACAGCTAAAGACATAGTAAATAAATTGAAGAGACTGAACTACTACAGTATAGTGCATATTCCAATAGAGAATCTTGAAGGGGTTAGTTCTCAGTTGTATCTTGCATATTGTATGTAGTAATATACCGGTATTTCCCAAATTCTATATCTATATGCATTCAACACTTTGGGGCTTCATAACATGATTCAACATTTTCTGAATTGTAGCCAAGCAACCCAGCTACTGTTGTTTCTGAGAAGAATTCAATATTCTCTTTGCTATAGTCAATTAAAACTATACCTTTGATAAATGTTATTTTCTCTGAATCAATGTGCACACATCGGTGGCTTTATACTGATCATGATGATGCCTGAAGAGTTACTTTGATTTAACTATGTTGTCTAGCTACATAAAACTAACTATAACTTCTTCTGTGAGTACGGAATGTAACAATTTAGTAGTACATATATCTAAACATACACATGCATATAGTATGCAAATACTACTATTAACCATGAGATATGTTAATGATGTATATACGCATTACGGTTATGAGCAGCAAAATGTCTCCTTGCTTAATTTTGTAAGGGGAATTTTTTATTCCTTATGATAACTCATGAAGCCACTTAATTTAATAATTTTTTGAATACTGTAACATGCAGCTTAACAGATTTTTAATATTCTTAACAAGATTTTTATTTACAAGGAATTCTTTCGTATGTTGTGGATGTTAATGATCGTTCTGGTAGAAATTATACATATTATTAGTTCCCAGTGTTAGAATTAATTATGGAAAATAGTCTTTGGTGTACAGGGGAACAGTCATATGGAACAGATTACCTAAAGCATGTACACTGCTAAAACTGTGAAAGAATTAAAAAATTATTTTGTATGATTTAATTGTTTTGTAAGTAGGTACTTACATTGTATTGTTTTATTGCGCTCTCAGGGCATATATAGCTGAAAAACAATTTTTCTTTGGTTGACGCTATTTCTCTGATAAAAAAAATGCAGTGAACAGCAAACAGGAACTTTAATTAGTAAACAAATGAGATAGATCCCTAACAGTGAATCTGAAATGATAATAGGCTTATCATAGATGGCAGAGGTATTTACTAGCTATTTGGTGTTGATTGTTCATCAAACAATACTTTAAGCAAAGTATCAGTTTTCTTAACTGAAGACTTATGGTATTTTGAATTTTATGTACAACCTAACACAACTCTAGTGTGCTGTAGCTACGTATATAGCTAGTAACCTATAGCCATTTTAGTGGCCAGCACTTCCATCCACTCTATGTCTATTAGTTGACAAAATGACAAGGTTTCATATAACTAACGTGATGGCTTGCAGCTGTCTATAGCATCTTCTGTGCAGTTGGTGTATAAAAACAGTTACTTAAGAAAGTTGATATTTGGATTGGAACACTACAGGTAATTGTGTATATAGAATAGATTCTACCTTTAGGCATGATGTATTTGTCTATAATGTAGTGTATGTAATGTAATGAATACTTATTTATTGATCTGCAGATATTAGTGTTCCATGCATGTCCTATTTCTTGCTAAATTTTGGCAAGATAGCTACCAGTGAATCATCAATCTGTAATCCTAATTCTGAGGCTGTGCATTAATATAGTTGCCATGCATTTCCAACCATATTCATAACTATCTACATGTATCTAGCAAAGTTTGGACTGATATCTTTGTTATTGACCTAAGGTTGTTGCAAGACACATGGCAATGGCTATATATAGCTACTCCGGCTACGCCATAGGCATAGTTTAGCTATATGTGTTACTAGTACAACCGTATATACATGATGCATGAAGATGCACACGTTTTACTTTCCATTCTTATAATTCCAATGAAACTATTCATGTATGAAGATAACGCACACATGCAAAACTAAGGCTGCAGGCAGGGGAAACCGTAGATTGAAGGATGACTGACACATGGCTTCATAATTCTCATTCTTCAAGGTAGCTACGTAGCTAGCCGGTCACAAGTCGTCCCATTTCCGGTCATCATCATCATATCACCACCTGCCAGCATCTAGAGAGCAGTTAACTAATTCTTAAAGGGAATCGAACGGACCACCGAAATATTCCGGGCCTCGGAACGCGCGCCCGATAGACTATAGTATATAACAAAAAGAAATAACGGAGAAATTGCTAAAATAAGTACTCCTAGAGAACTAACTTTATCTGCTGCCGATCAACCATTTTATTATGAACTGCCATGTGTGTTCTGCTGGCCAACTATTGGTGATCAGGGTGAAACCAAATGGCGAGGATTACATGTACATGTTTACCAAATTTCCAGAAACGTCAAAGCCCAGTAGTGATGACCCTTCTGATATCATCACTATTCCTGTGGATAGTGTCACTCCAGAAGATGTACGAGGTATGTCAAGGATGTGTGTGTGTGTGTGTGTGTGTGTGTGTGTGTGTGTGTGTGTGTGTGTGTGTGTGTGTGTGTGTGTGTGTGTGTGTGTGTGTGTGTGTGTGTGTGTGTGTGTGTGTGTGTGCTTGTGCTGAACCACCCCTCCAAAATTTTACTATGTGCTAGCTAGAAAGATAGTAGAATCTACGGTACTGAGGTGCAGTTGCATCTAAAGACATGGGCAATGAAAACATGGAAAGAGTGGGAAGAGAAGAGAAGGTCAATCATTAGGCCAGGCCAAGTTGATTCACAGTTTATCGTCCGGGATATTTGAAAAGTCATATGGGTGGGAGGTCGATTTTTCATATTTCATAACTTTTTAACATAGAAAAACATTTTAAAAGTAGCTTCACACAGTTGCTAGCTACATAGCTAGCTACTTTAATCATAATTGAGGGCTTATTTGATTACATCACTGTTCATACTTAGCTACTCGTTTATGCAATCTCTCTTTAGAAATCCATTTATTGAAGGTTCTAACGAGTCCAGGCCAGGGATAATCATCACGTTTGATGCACACACCATGTTTTGATATACAAAAACGAGTTCAGAAGCATAAGCAAAGATTATTACGTGAGAAATAATAAATTATGAAATTATTGCTCTATTCCTAAAAACCCGCGGTAACGATAAACCGTGAATTAACTTGGCCTGGCCTTATATACATGTATCCTAGAGTAAAAACCTCACTTAGTGGTCACCTCTTAAATACCGCCTTCTTACAAAGACCATCTCTGCACAGAGACCACATTGCAATTAAGTTCTAAAGATGGTAAAGGCATACTTGATGATCTAATTGATTAGACCACTTCATGATCACCTCTTGAAAAAATCACCTCTTTACATTCTAGTCATCTACCATGATCTCTTAGTTTGTACCAGAATGTGTCATACAAACAGGGCCACCCAGAGAAATTAAGGGGCCCAGGGCAAAGAGTTAAATTGGGGACCCAGAGGCAAGTAGGTTTCGATTCTGAATCACAACTTCACCCAAGCTGTAAGTTAAAGACCAAAAAAAAAAAAAAGGTCATGACCTGCTAACAATGACAATAGCTACCCCTCACCAACCATATCTCCTTATCTTTAAGCTTGCTACACTGCTCCTCTGAAGAATGCTGTGACTGCTCTATTAGAGTATTTAGATCTGACTGCTCTATTAGACTATATCGATCTTTTAAACAGGTATTCAAGGGGCCCTTCATGTGGCCTCCTGGGGCCCCTTTCAGGCTGGGGCTCGGGGCAAAATGCCCCAGTTGCCCCCTCCATGGGTGGCCCTGCATACAAAAATAGTCCATTGAAGTGAAATGTCAATGTAGCTAGTATACTGTATCATTACTCAATTTACCAAAAAGGAAGGCATACACAAAAGGCAAAGCCTGTACAAGGTGTCCGCCTACAAAAAACAAACATACATATACATATACCTACAGTACACTACAAACTAAACAGTACACAACAAAACACAAAACAGTGATTAAGAAGTTACTTGACACATAAGTAATTATAAAGGTGATGCCGGAAAGACTTTCGATTACTGTCTTCAAGGATATGTAATGGCACAGTGTTCCAGAAGAAAGTTGTCTTGACAAAAAAAGAATATCTCCTAGAATTAATGGTGGACTGTGGAGGGACTAGTGAAAGATGGTGACTTCTGGTAGATGCTATGGAATTAAATGAACAGTGACTATTAAATGTAATAGATGTTTGCTGGTGATATATGTCATTGAGGAAACTGACCGAAAGGAAACTTCGTCTTGACTGGAGAGAAGGAAGGTGAAGTTGGGAGCAACAATCATTCGAAGAAATGGTCCAAGAGCTGGTAGATGGACTCCAGCGACTCTCACAGATCCTTCGAGCTGCCCGCTTTTGTAGGGACTCTAGTAGTTGGATATCTCCCAAATTATGGGGATTCCATACGACTGCAGTGTACTCTAGCGTTGGCCGGATGATAGCTTTGTATGCGGTACACTTAGCTGCATGGCTGCAACCAAACATTGATCTACGTAAATAGTTCAAAGACTTGGTGCCCTTACTGACAACATACTTGCAATGCTTAGACCAGTTTAACTTGGAATCTACCTGCACACCAAGATACTTCACAGGATTACTCCATGAAATAGGTTGATGGTTAATGGAGTATGTAAATGGAATTGGTTTGCGTTTGTTAGTAATCATCAAAGCTTCACATTTGGTGGGATTTAACTTTAATTGCCAGCGACTAGCCCAAGAAGAAATGGCAGTGAGGTCATTTTGTAGGGAAGAACATTCCTTGAGAGTGTTAGCTGGAGCATAAAGTAAAACATCATCAGCAAACATTTTAACAGTGGAGTGTTTTACAACAGAAGCCAAATCATTTGCGTAAATCAAAAACAAAAGTGGACCCAAGACAGTTCCCTGTGGAACCCCAGAAGTAGCAATGGCCCAATCTGTATCAACGAAAAAAGAGATCTCATATGGAGATGATGACCTCAAGAGCCTAGCCTTTTTAGCTCACCTAACTGTTTTGATAAAGAGATGTTCAGACCTTAGTTATTATTACAATGTGAAGAGGTGGTCTTTGTAAAGAGGGTGGTCTTATAAAAGGTGTAATCTTATAAGGGTCAGTATGCCATTGCCATCTTTGAGATCTAAGTACAATATGGCCTTTGTATGGAGGTGTTCTTTGTAAAAAAAGTGGTTTTTAAGAGGTGACCACTAAACAAGGGTTTTACTCCAGGGTACATATATATGATGATTTGACCATTTCTGTTTTCTATTTCCACTTTCCGTTTCTGGTTTCCATTTCCACTGTTTCCAATTTGCCCTTCTCACACTGCACTACTAGTTGTATCAGCCAGTTGCCACATTTTTAGCCTTCACTATAATTCCCTTAGACCCCCCCCCCATCCCGGAAAATCCTGAATCCACTCCTGTATGTAATTTACTTTTAATAGCTATAGGGTATATTTAGTGTTTCCCAAGTTAGCTTATATATACTTTTGGAAAATCAACACAAGGCTAACCAAGAGTTGTGCATGCATGTGTAACAAATCATTACTATCTGACAGAGTAGGGCACTTCTTTAATTAGCTTATTCAGTGTCTTTGAAAAAAGTGGACATGTAATAAAAAAATGGTATGTCATCTATTTCAGTTCTTTACTGTTTGAATTATTTATCACCAACTATGGTTACACTTGGAAACAATACTCTTCGTGATCACTTTGTGGGAGTTGATGTCATTAAGGATGGAAGCAATCTGTGTCTTAAGGTTAACAATTTCATTTCTTTGAGTACATATATACATGCATGTGCATTATATTGTATGCATTTACATGTGCAGTGCTCCTAATTAATAATTGATTGTGACATGTGGCTGCTTTATTTGAGTAAATGTGCATTAAGATTGTATGCTAAACTTGTCATGATCATTGGCACACATGGAATGTATGATTCCATCAACACAAATAATCGGTCTGACAAAATCAGTCTTATAGCCCATTACACTTTGACTATAATTTTAAAGTTTGAAGTTTAATAACTTTCTCTCTGAACGTGATGACCACGTAGCAGTTTTTACCACTTATGCAAAATCTCTGGAAATTTTTCTGAATTTTACAGAGTTGTTATAGCTTATTCAGAAAAGAAGATACACAATGTTGAGCTGACATATGCATTTTTTGGGCTATAAGACTGATTTCATCAGACTGGGTCACATATTACAAATGCTAGCGCTCAACATAACAAAATTAATGGAGTATATACTGTAAATTGTAATGTATATCAATTACTGCCATTTTCTGTTGTTTGCACAGATCAGAGATGACAGTAAAGAATACCTCACTCAGATGGTACTGTTGTATTCTAACAATAACAATGACGTAGTTGCTCTGGCTTTCAAGTCAGATGATGGTGGCAAACTGTATTATGTTACGTCACAAGGTGCTGGACAACCCCTGGTAATTGACAGTACAATAGATCCACCATATATATTTTTGCTGACAAAGAAGTGATTGCAAAGGAGTGTTAATTGCTGAAGCGTGTGCCATACATTTCATATATATATATATATATATGCACATTATAAATGCACTCATATCTCAACTTTTATACTCTTTATGTAGAATATGTTGAATGCATAAACAGTGACCTGTGTACAGCCACGTGCATGTTATTTTTTAGTGTTGTTACTATACTGAGCATAAATTGTATGCATCTAGCTATATGTTAAGAACATAGTGTAGCTTTTCAGTCTTTTGGGAAGGGAAGTAAATTGTCTATTATAAAATGCACTTTTGATCTTAACTTTTATACTGTGAATAATTATTATATAGATAGCCATCATCCTTGTGAATATCCAGGTACCATACTCATGTGCAGTTATTAAAACTTTCAGTTTACAACTAAATATCTTATATACCGATTTTTTAGTATACAGAATCCTCACTTTTCAAAACTATATACATTTTTGGTGATAAGTGAACAAAAAAAGATTTTTGTCATGTTTACTACATATCAGCTATCTGAAGTTCAGAAAGACGTATTTGGCTCAGATTCAGTGGTATATAATACTTTTCTGATCATAGGGGCTCTATGAACTCCTTCCATTTTGGAAGCAGCATTTATAAGCCCATCAATAATGATCATACAGATTATTGCCATAAGGCATGAGAGTAGGATCTCATCATATAGATTGCATTATGATACCATACGTACTTCAAAACCACTGCAAAATGCATCTTATCATATCTACTTTTCAGCTCTGTATGTACTAGGGCTGAGCGATAGCTACTACCATTTTAGCAATATATCATGATATTTTGAAAGTATCGATATCGTGATATTTTGCTTTTAACTATTGTGATACCATGCCTGTACATTACTGTCTATTTGTTATGCTGTACTAGGCTCAAGAATCCTTGTAAGTCATAACTTGGTTACCCCTGCAGAGAGGTGTGAACACCATAACATAACTTCAAAACATGTGTTACAATAAGGGAGTGTATAAACAGTGGAATGGACTACTGGAATGGTGGAATACTGGAATGGGATTTTTTAAAAGTTCAATATCATTTTTTTACATCCAAATAAGTACAACTCCTCCCCTTATGTAAGCAAATAAATAGGATTCCCCTTGAGTCAGCATACTTTTACTCACCACAACACTTGTATGACTTATAACTCAATATTATTACTTGTGTGAAACTAACTATGGTTCAGTTTAGTGTGCAACATGGCACTGCCACGATGAACTGTGGCTTAATTTTGTTTTCTGACATAATTGTGGAAAAGGCTCATTGTAAACACTTACAAGATAGTCGCATTTCACTTTACCCAAAGATTTTCACTTAGGTTCCTAGGCTAGTGATAAACACCTCGTACAGGCTCTGCCTTCTGTGTTCACCCTCCAGTGCCAAATTGATAAAGTTGATAATAAAAGAATACTTCATTATACAGTGAATGTACTTTTACAATACATAACTACATGTAATCAGCTAGCTAGCTAACTTTTTATCATTTGGGAACAAGATTTAAGTCAGGAGGCTTCTTGGTGTTCCCAATAAACTGCTATTGTGCATGTTCATAACTGACTTTACAGTGCAATACATTGGTAAACTTTGTCTATGGTGAGGTGAAGTATGCTTAATAAGCTGACTTCAAGGGAAATCCTATTTATTTGCTTATATAAGGGGAGGAGTTGTACTTATTTGGATGTAAAAATTGATATTGAACTTTAAAAAATTCCATTCCACCATTCCAGTATTCCACCATTCCAGTAGTCCATTCCACTGTTTATACACTCCCGTTACAATAACTGTTACTGTAAACAAGGTTGACAGTGGCTAGTTTGATGCTACTTTTAAAGACTTCCTGAAGGAATACTGAGTAATACACTATGTAGCACCAGCTATGATTGACATATTTGTAAGTATCGTGAACTATTCAGTATCGTGAATAGTGGCTTTAGTATCGATCATGATACTAAAATGGCAGTATCGCTCAGCCCTAGTATGTACCCAATGGCTCATCCTCATCAATTAAGCTACATAATGCTGATACAAAATGATACAGCTATGCTATATTGCTATACATAAGTAAATGCAATGCTTAAGTGTATAGTAGAACCTATTAGAGTGGTTATTTGATATAATCTGGAAGAGCAGATTAAAAATTATTTGGCTTCCCACTGCATGTTGGATATGCATGAGTGGGAACTCCACTTTACAGCATCATATATAATTATATCAGTCTGCTTGCAGTTTATTTCTTGATAAAAAGAAAACATTTCTCAGCATTGCTCCACTGTTGATTGGGAATTTGCATAATCTTTCGAAAGTCAATAATCAAATACAAAACCTTCAAAATGATGACTAATAAAATAATTATTTTATAGCATGAAAATAATACCTCTTTAAGTAATAAACTTTAGTTCTTATTATTTAAAATGTGTATGTAGTTCAACCAATAAATGGTAGAGCTCTTCTCATTCCAGAACCCTTGGAGCTGTCCCTGTATGTTAACAATAACTTGATTGAGCCAATTTAGTTATCTAAGGCCCATACCAGACTACACAGTGTGAAGATGATACATGACAGCATAGTATGAATAAAACAGTTGAGTGAGTGACCAAAAATTGGGATCTAGCTATACACTTGTCAGCATGTAAAAATTTCAATAGATTCAAAGATACATAGCTAGCTTGTACTGAAATGTCATGATTGACCTCAGTGTTATTATAATACAAAAATTATTCATGGCCATTCTTCGCAAAGCTATAACTAGCTATATAGCACAAGTAGCTGCACGATAATAATTGTACAAAAGAAGCAATTACACAATGCAGAGTGCAAGTACTAGGTACATGCCATGTATGGCAAAACATAATCACTGAGTGGATAAAAATGACACCTAGAAACTGAAGATATGCACTGTGCATTGTTCCACCGCTGAGATGCTTAGTACGGAAAACCTTTTTAATTGAAGTTACTTTGTTTAAGTGTTTGACTAAATCATGGTGGCATAGAGCTAGTTTCACTTGTGCAGTGGTACATAATTCAGTGGTGTGCTCTTGACTGAGCTAGTCATAGCCGCACCTCCGTTGACACCTTTGACACGAAATAAATCTATGCTCTGCCAAGTTATCTTCCCACTGCCGATACTGTAGTAACAATAACGAAGCAGTAACAGTAAAAGAAACTTCCAAGGAAGCACCAAAGTGGTTGCGAACATCGTAATTCCTGCGCGTTCAACTGAACCAGTAACATTTTATGCAGTTGACACTCGTAGTGACTTTTTAAATAGATTTTTTTTTGTTTTCGAGGCTGTAGTTGAGTTTCAAACTGTGCTGGTTCGATTAACTGATGTCTTATCTATCAGGAAATGGCGCGATAACTTCCACAGGACATCGATTCGTTACGCTAGAGCTAGCAAAAGAAGAAGACCCGGCTGGGCGGAGCGCAAAAGCTGAAAAACGCCTTTGTTATGAAGGAAGCTTTTTACAATTACGCTGGTTCGATTCGTCGTACCAAGTTACCTGTACAGTACAAAATTGGCTTTTGTAGAAACGGCCATTTGAGACTTGGAGCTAGCAAAAGTTTGAGAGCGGCCCGCACAGGACTAATCGTCCTTAGCGTCCTGTCTGACGTTCAAGAAAGGCTAACAGTGATGGTTCACCAAAGGAAAGGAATTTCAACTTCACACTAACAGAAGTTAAAGAAAGTTCTGAGTTAACACCAATCAACTAGAGGTGCGGATCCGGCAAATTTTTGTATGGGGAGTAGCTATGCGTAGTTTCCAATCCCGGGGGGTGTAGTATCTATGATTTGATGTACCAGTTAGGGTGGTCTTCAGATTGTAATGACCAGGGGGGGCAACTGGGGCATTTTTCCCCAGGCCCCAGCCTGAAAGAGGCCCCATGAATACCTGTTTAAAAGATCGATATACTCTAATAGAGCAGTCGGTCTGATCTAAATACTCTAATAGAGCAGTCACAATATTCTTCAGAGGAGCAGTGTAGCAAGGTTATAGATAAAGAGATATGGTTGGTGAGGGATAGCTATATTGTTAGCAGGTCATGACCCCTTTTTTTTGTGGTCTTCAACTTACAACTTGGGTGAAGTTGTGATTCAGAGTGGAAACCTCCTTGCCTCTGGGGCCCCACTTTAACTCTTTTCCCTGGGCCCCTTAATTTCTCTGGGCAGCCCTGGTAATGACAGTCACAGATGCAGGTATGCAAGCTCTTTAATGATACTTGTGGTCATAGGACATAGGTGTTGGTGTTATAAAGCTAAATAAAATGCATATCCAAATTCTACAATGAAAAAAAAATCTAACTACTAAATTAGGAGGGTACTCTGACTCTTTAGTCCTACATTTACACTCCCCTGCCAAAGTATTCTGATCTGTGACTGTTCTATTAGAGTGTAAGACGAATATATTTGATTGCTTCATTAAGAGTACATATTTCAATCTTTATAAAGATTTAATTACTTTACAAGGAGATCAACATCTTATTGGAATTATCCATACTTCTTGTCACCCAATGATCTACCACACTAACCACTTTATCCAACCCAGTATACATGGTCTAGTTATTATCAACATTTTCCATGACCAAGGATGGGAACAATTTGCCAATAGAGTCATAAAATCTGATTAAATTACAAATCATAATATACTTTTTATGCTGTACGTCTATGCACGCCATTTACTTGGGGTGTAAATTGGCCCCTGGACACATTGACAATTGCTGTCTGGCCAGCAATAATTTCTAAGGAATCAATGTAAGTTTCCTGTTATACTCCACTGCACTTGTCTTGTTTTCCTCTGTACCTATGTAAACCTCCTTGTTACAAGCCTGTAAATTCAAAGGAATCTCCAAAACCTCAGGAAACACCCTCCCTATGCCTCTGTATCTCATAGCTAAAATACGCTTTCAGTTTTGTAAAATGATGCTATAGAGCATAAAATGGTATAGTACACTTCCCTCTCTACTGTCATAATCCTGCTTTTTAAAGACTACATACGTAATTATGTTATAAAAACAATTAGCTTAGCCACTGGACTGATATAAACAGAACTGTTGATGCTTTGAATTAAGCATGCTGCACACAGAATTTCATGGAAGTCATTATAAACGATGACAGTGATTAGGCAGTAATTTGTATCAATCAACTACATAATCATCTTACCATGTATTTTTCATTACCTGGCATAGCTATAGTCATCAGTTGAGATTAATATACACAGCTAACTAATTGCAATAAGATTGATGCACTGTGACAGACAGCTCATCTTTAATTCATCATACATTAATTTTCATAGCAGAAATATACCCTTTAATTTTGGGAGAAAATTAATATACCCAATACATTTGTAAATAAGACTGAATGCAATGTAGTATATAATAGATATATAAACACATTAATGCTTTTGTGAATGACACTATTCAGGTTAATTAAAATATATAATAACAAAAAATTAATGTAAAAGCCATTTGTTATAGTATGTAGAGTGTCTTGTCTCTTTAAACTTTATGTCATGGATGATACCAATGATCATGAGTCAGCTGCAAATTTGGTCAATAGTTGCTCCAGTGAAGAAGACAGGTCTAACTGTACTACAGACACTGAGAAACGTTTATGGGAGAAATGTAACAGATTACTACAATCAGATAAGAGGGTGACCAAACCATATGTCTTGAGTACAATGATCCATATTATAGTTTTGATATTTGTGACCATATCAGTAAGGATATATTATGTACACATATTGAGAATTGCAATTGAAGCTGAGCCCTCTATAATGATATATAGTAATGAAAAGTGTGAAGCATATTATAAACATTATGATAAAACATTTTGACTAAAGAGGTGCACATGCAATACATCGTACAGCAGTTTTAATTATAAATTCACAGAAACTTTTAACGTCAATTGCAATGTGTGATGAAAATTATGTGTACACACACACAACATTATCATAAGTGAAAAGTGTAGTTTTCTATAGTATCTACAAGTTGAGCTGAACCCTGAGAAAACAGCTAAATAGGAAAAGTGGGTTTTTTCACAAGAGAAGTAATGTATCGGCCAACCAGATGATTAGTGGTGACAGTAAAGGTGTCAAGAGCATACATGTGTGGTTTGGCTCCATACAAGTTTGGGAAAGGGACAAAATAGATGGTGTACTTGAATGGCTTTACTATAAACTATATATTATATGGTGAAAGTTTTGATTGGTCATAAATATTGTGTCAACATTTGAATGAAAAGATTTTGAAATATTTTTAGCAGGTAAAGTAGCACTACAAATGAGCCAAATTTCAAGAACTTGTGTAATTCCATCCTTGAGTTATTAAATGTTTTCAAGGGTTCAGTTCAATGGTACACACTATAGTTAAGCCATGCATTTACTACATTATGGTCTGTTTCAAAGTAAGAGAGGGTCTGGCTCCTGCAGATCTTGCTAGGTTAGCTAATAAATTTGTCAACGACAAAATTAAGTGCTTCAAATGTATTACCATGCATGCATCGTTGAATCCTTAGAACAAAAGTTACCTTGTTTTCATGAATTAATCGAGTAGAAAGATGCAGTGAATACATGTACTTTAGAACATTGTACATTTTCTGTAATTATGCTATGTATGTGTCATCAATGCAGACAGTAAACTTGGCCAATGAGAAATACAAATTTCGACAATTTTGGATTGATCTTCAGGAAGGATACTACTCATTATTGTTAAAAAATTACTCCACTACTTTGCACTATCCTCTTAAGAGATATGTGTATACATCACAAAAGAAAATCATCTCTAATCAAAAAGAATTAATGGATTATTTGGAGTTTGCATACCACAGAGTGAGTCATTACACATCAAAATTGTATGAGGTCTCTATTGCTCCTACAGTATGACTGCAACAACTGTATGTGTTCACTGCGCAAAACATTAGTACATAATATTAATATGTATATACATGCATAGCTACGTACTGTTGATATACCTTAAAGCTACTGTAGTTTGTATACACTTTTGTGTTATAGCTGTTGATGCATGTGTGATTTTACATGATGATGTGCACTGTAATGTGCACTGTAGTTTGTGTACACCTATATAATTGCTTACATATAAATCTATTGTCTATATTATTGATCAGTTTCAGTTTGTCAATAAGTACATATGCATAACATGATTAATAACAATGAATTTGTATACATGTTCAACAGACATTGTACAAGCTTCAATTGTAGATTAAAGGATATACGTACTCATGTACACACTTCATGTATGTAGGTACTTGTAGTATCATTTTAATTTTTATTTCATAGTATGATAATGTTGAAAAGATTTCCTTGGGTGAAGTTGCAAAGGCAAGAAATACAACGGGGAATATCATTCCTCCCAACCTCTGTTTAACAAAGCACTCACAACCTAAGGGCTACAACATGCAATATAATAGTAAGAACTATTGTTACATACTGTATGATTTTAAAAGTCACTTGTAGACTACAGCTGCGTGCCAATTCTTGATATAAGTGTTCTTCAAAAAGCATTACATAAAGAAAACAGGTATGCATGTCAATGCTGAAACTTGTGCTGTCAATTGTGGTTTATATTTATACAGCATGATTCTTATACTAATGCAATTTCAGTTCAAGCAAGTTTACTTGGTTGAAGGGTACAAACCAATTTGTATTCAACTAACTGTTCATTATTCTACTGAAAATGATTTTCATCACCATTTGTGGCCTCTCAGGATAATTACAACAGGAAAATTGATTCACTGTGATGGAATTTTAAATTCCATGCACTTCTTGCCAATTAAAAACATTGCGTATCTTGCATGTGCTGGAGTTCTCACCATACTGGTATGCTTTACTGGTTGTGTGTTCCACTTTGTTAGGATTACAACATACATTATGACAGGAAAGGTATGCACTAATTGTATTATGAGAATTATTTGATTGTCAAGTTTTAGATGGTAAGAGACTATGCAACTAAACAAAAACTCAGAAAGCCATTGTGGAGTTGTCTTTCTCCTAAACAACTACAAATTCAGCACAATGACAACGTTCACCCATATGTTCCACTAAAGGCATATGTAATATTTTGTCCTCTGTTGCATATTCTAGATTTTATCTTTTTGCTCTTATCCATCACTGGTGTTGTTCTAGAATTTACCCTTTTAAGAAGTGCTAACACTACAGATGAGGTTAGTATGAGACTATTAGCACATAAACAAGATTGTGTACTAATCTAATCACTATCTCCATATATACAGTTTATCCATCGCTCAACAGTGGTTTCCTTCATACTGGGACTTTGTTCCCTCTATTTCTGGTGCACCTCATTCAGATTATTCAACTACTCAAAGTTAGCAGGCGTAAGTGACTTGCAAGGTTATATCTGTGCCTACATTATAACTATGTACTGTAGGTAACAATTAGATCACTGATGAACTCCAAGGCAACTCTAGTCCTTCTAGCTGCAGCAATTGTTGTATCATTTGCATATGTTGGGACAACATTATTGGCATGGGTAATACTTGGCCTATTTCATCCAAATGTAAGTGACACTGCTTGCACAAATCATTTATCCTAATGTTTTTTTTTGTAAATAGTTCAGTACATTCCGGCTCAGTGCAGAAACATTCTATTCACTGACATTTGGAGAAGAAATAATAAAAATTTTTGACAGCCTTCAGCCAGATTATCCACAGTATTTAATCTTTATCACATCGAGAGTCATCATTGGAATTTATGGAATTCTGTTTTCAATATTACTATTGTCAGTTTTTATAGCAATCATCTCAAAAGCTACTGAAGAGAAGGTATATGGAACTGATGAGCCATTGTATGTACATATATAGAGTTACTGTTTTAGTCATTTTATTACAAAGACTTATACTCATTGCATGGTTGTGTATACAGTAGCAACCCTGAATATGTATCAGTGAAACTCTGCTTAACAGGGGATCAACATTATTACTCCTGTAAGGCTGATGGTAATGTACAACTTTATCGATGTGTGGGAAATGGCTATGTAAGGTATACAATTGACGAGGTGACCTTTATATAAGTGAAGTTTATTGTACTGTAGCTCTATATATGGCCTAAACTACTTTTTATAGCATGTACAGTACCTCACTTTTACTGTGCTTTAGTGGAAATGTACTTCGAAAGACAATACTGACGATGGTGAAGTGGAGAAATTTAATTGGAGGGTACTACTGGATTGGGCTACCACAGGTTCTTATACTCCCTTCCCTGGTGCTAAGTTTATTCACAAAGGTTAGCCAGTAGTTCAAAAATACAACATACACTGTATATAGACATATACTTCTATGGAAATGGCATGTATATACTTTGTCATTGAAACTAAAATGTCTTGGTGTTACTGGGGCATTGTTACAGGAGTAGGACTGTGTACTTAACCCACACTTGAATTCACCAATTCAATTGCTAATGGGAACAATGTATCAAATCATTCCATATACTCAAATATTTGGTAGCTACTCTGACATGCATATAAAAAGTAATTTGTCTCAAATTTGCAGGTAAGGTAAGGTAGCATGTATGGTGTTTTTTTGCTCACAGATATATGCAATGGAAGGTCCATAGTGAGGACCAAAGATCAAAAAATGAAGCATACTCATTTAGCAACATGCTGTCCTTTTAAAGAACCACGCTCTTTAATTTCTAGCAACACTCTAGAGAGTATCACCTCATTAAACACTATCAAATATTCAGGAACAAGACATTCAAGGAGCACTGTTATAGCTAACAGTAAATGCCCATTCACAAGAACAGGAGATGATCACTGCAACGCTTACGGCTACAGTAATACTGATGGAAACTCAAAACATCACTTACATCATTCATTTTCAAGTCCTGCTATGGACAGGAAACAAGCTCATTGTGATACACACACTTGCCATTCACCTCTTGAAACTGAAGTATAGAACATTAATTTGCATGGACTGAATTATACATATTTAGATATGCATGTAATTCAGCTTCGTATTGTAACTCACCAAGCATATAGCTACTGTTTTTCTTGCAAATAAAATGGAACACTGCAGGGGCGGATCCAGACTTATAGAAGTCAAAAATGAACTGAGGCACTACATTGTCTCTGGTTTGATAAGGTGAGACCAAAAAAAAAAAAAAAGTCACAACCAGCTGACAATAGCTGCCCACCTCACCAACCACACATCTATAGCTGATAAAGTACATAAAAATCCTTAAATAGCTCACTACACACTGTTCTACTACTGTGACTGCTTTATTAGAGCACTAAAAATTTTTGGAGGGGGGGTCAAGAGCCCCCTTTGACCCCCCCCCCCCCCCTGTATCCGCCCCTGCACTGGTTTAGATAATCTTGTCAGCTAGCAAAAGGAAGGCAGTATTTACATAGCAATACAGTATATATCTGTCCCACAATTTTCATGAGTGATAACCGACAGGATTTGAAAAGAGGGGGTGCAGTCCAGTGCACCAGGATCAGTGGCAGATTTAGGATTTTTAAAAGGGGTTTCTGAAAGTTGGTATAGCTAAATAAGGCACCTGATTACATTTCTCTGGAAAAGTTTGTGATTTTAGAAGCTCTGAGATCAGATTTTAGGCTATTTTTAGTCAATTACAATAAATCCAATGCCTTAAACTGTAGCTAACTATAGGGTAAATATGGTGACTGATTCATTCCATGCCAAAAAAAATCCGGACCCCTTCGGATTTTCGTGAAATTTGGCATAGACATGGACTCTACTAAGAAACTTTCTCACACCAAAATTTGGCCAATTCTACTGATCTCCCTTTAAGATATGACCACTCAAAGTTTATTAGAAAATGTTACAGCAGCTTACACAGGTTTAATAAAATAGCCATACCCTTGTTAGTGATTTCCACAGAACCTTTCTGTTTAGATTTTTAGAATGCTTATTAAATTCTCTTTCAAATGATATATAATTCATTATAATTACTCAAAGGAAAAGGTCAAACCACAAAAATGTGACTTTTTTCTTTGATCCTAATTATTTCAAAAACGGATATTTTAATTGCTTATATTTTTTGTTCAAATATTCTTCTAATAGCCTTTTTTCATGACAGCACGTGTGAAGTTGGGATGGCAAGTAGATTATGAGTTATGGCTACATACATAATTCTTATTGATGTTTACATGCTACAGGGGGTATAACTATGAACACTACTACAACAATACAAGCTTTTAAATTCAATTATAGTATGGAATGATTGAAATCTCATAAGAATGTGGTCAAGTTGTATTACACATACAGTTGGAGGCATAGTACACAGGCATAATCACAACATTAAACATAAGTATTAATACTCTCTATTGCTGAAGCACACAAATATACCCATGTTACGTATATCAATGCAGTTATGACAACTGGTGCAAATATCGTCAAAATCCATAATAGAGGTTGTATAGTAATGTATACCATAATTATATTGGGGAGGTTTGGTGGTAAATTATCTTATGGTACTGTAAGTTTGGTAAGGAAAAGGGTTTTAGTTTTCATTTCTTTGCCAAACAACTCCCCTGCCAAACTTCTCGTATAGCGTCTTTTCCATGTATAATTTGTTTTGTAAGATCTGTATGCAAAGTTTTTTGACATAACAGCTACATTTCATAAAATCACAAGAAAGTGCCAGTGCAAAGAAAACTCCAGAGGGGATTAGTGTATACTGTTCCAAAATCTGGTAATGTTTTTAAAATTTTGTAACTCAGTAATAGAATGTGCTATGACCATGAAATTTGGAGTAGTTACACACAATTGGACACTGATAATGTACGTAAACCAATTTCTCGAATTTTTGCAAATTGAGTATGAGGTGTAAATTATTGATCTACAACTCCTGATTTTTCATGAAAAATGCATCAAGTCGGTGACAGTTTAAGATATCCTACAGTACACTTACAACATTTAGTGTTCACCAATGGTACAGCAAAAAAAAAGTTACAGGGCATTTTGATTACCGCTTTAGAATAAGTTATGCAAGCAGTTATGTGAAAAGCTAAATACACATCAACTACTACATACTTGCATAGGGATCCAACTTCTTTTTACTAAATATATATTATTATTATTATTATTATTGTACGTACAAAAGTTACTTAGCATAGCTTATTTGATTGGGTATATAGTGTATACGTATACTGCTTAATCTATGCAGACCAAAAATTCTATAATTTCATCAATTTTAAAAATATGATAATCTAAGGTAAGTGGTCTAAATTTCATTCATTAGTTCATGAAAAGCAACACAAAAAGTGTGTGAAGTGGTAGGATTTGCTGAAAATATAGTTAAGTATTCTAGTACATTAGTGCATGGATTCCATTCATTGCTGAACATGCATAGTACCACCATTAGTGTTGTACAGTCAATTAAGATTAATCAAAATACAGTGTTTGATGGTGAACTACTGTACGTTTGTCCAGCAATAAATGTAATCCACTGATACTCAAATTTCAGACAATGAAAATATTCTTTTACAAATTTATCTTTTGGTTTTGAAATATGCAATAATGCTTTTGTCTATGTTGATGTCCATATATGAAGTTTTCCAGTGGTACAGCTTCTAAGTGTTACTGGTGCAATACATTTTTGAAAATTCATGCCGATATACAGAGTAAATATATAGAGGTCTTGATCCCACAGACAGTCTGTACTCTACCACCTAAATTGCTATAGTATCTCTGATGACAAGGCAATGCTATAGTCTCTGTTGTTCCCCATCTGGAGTTTTCCTTGTGACTTTATGAAGTATAGTTATTAAATAAAAAAAACATTACATACAGATCCCGCAAAAGAAATTATACATGTCATAGGCGTAGTTAAATATTTTTCGATGGGGGGGGGGGGGGGGGGGGCTCTTTTCCAGGTGGTTGTAAAGGACAGTATAAACATACGAACACAACCCCTCTAGGGGGGTCTGGGAGCATGCCCCCACAGGAAAATTTTGCCTTCTGAGGACAATTTTATACAATGACTGCTCTATAACAACAACTGACTATTCTATTAGAGTACTTCGATCTTTTTGAACACTAAACATAGAAAATCATTATGGGGGCTCCAGCTCCCCTTGCCCCCCCCCCCCGGTTGCTACGCCCATGCATGTTGGACAAGCACTATACAAAATAATAACAGAAAAGCTTAGCGGAGAAATTGTTCGGTAAATTTGGTTACTTTACCAAATTAAAACCCTCCTATTATGAAGTTTCACAATTTTGTCAAACTACTTTCTTCACCAAACTTAAGCACCAAACCTTCCCAATATATGGTACAAAACCTCTATTAGCTATGGACTTTTGACGGTATTTTTAGCATTTATCATAACTGCATTGATAACCATAAAATGGGTATATTGGTGTGCCTTCAGCAATGGAGAGTATTAATACTTATGTTTAATCTTTTGATTATACCTGTTTACTATGCCTCCAACTGTATGTGTAAACACATTCTTATGAGATTCCAATAATTCCATACTATAATTGAATTTAAAAGTTTGTATTGTTATAGTAGTGTTCATAGTTATACCCCCTGTAGCATGCAAACGTCAATAAGATTATGTATGTAGTCATAACTCATAATCTACTTGCCATCCCAACTTCAAACTTACTGGCATGAAAGAAGGCTATTAGAAAAATATTTGAACAAAAAATACAAGCAATTAAAATATCTGTTTTTGAAATAATTAAGATCAAAGAAAAAGTCACATTTTTGTGGTTTGACTTTTTCCTTTGAGTAAGTATAATGAATTATATATCACTTGAAAGAGACTTTAATAAGCATTCCAAAAATCTAAACAGAAAGGTTCTGTGGAAATCACTGACATAGTTATGGCCATTTTATTAAACCTGTGTAAGCTGCTGTAATATTTTCTAATAAACTTTGAGCGGTCTTATCTTAAAGGGAGATCAATAGAATTGGCCAAATTTTGGTGTGAGAAAGTTTCTTAGTAGAGTCCATGTCTATGCCAAATTTCATGAAAATCCAAAGGGTCCAGATTTTTTTTTGGTTGATTTGGTATGGAATGACCCGACTATAAGCTGTAGCTTTGATTGATCTATTAGAGTAGCTCTATTAGAGTATCTCAATCGTTTTTTAATGCACTGGGAGATGAAAAGCGAAGTGTTAGCTGAGGGTTTAATAGCTATAAATGGTGTTCATTAAGTGCAACTGCATGCATGCTACTGAAATACCCGGTATATAGTTTTTTGCTATGACAAACTGTCAGTACAACAATGTATAGCTATGTATTTGTACTGCCACTGAGCTAAATTTAAAAGGGGGTTTCTGTTGAAACTCCAGAAACCCATCTAGATCCGCCACTGAGGGTGAGCAGGAGGTCTGGGGATGCACCCCACCCAGAAACTATAAGCATTTTATAAAGGTAACACTGAAATTTTTGTATAGAATAGATTTTGTGTACAAAAATCTAATAAATTATGCTTTCTGCAGTGGTCTTTATTAAACATGAGTTGCAGGGATAAATTACTATGATGATTTCCATGAAAAGTTTACAGTAAAATGGAACCTCTCCTCTATTACATGGGCACCTCTGTTGTCCGAACAGCCCAAATTAGTCATGTAGCTTGACCATAATGAAGCTTGGGTTAGATGAAAGCACAAAGAAGAGCCTACAGTAAAAGGTGCTGCTTACTTGTAAGGTGGCTTGTTAAAGTTGTTTATTCTACTACCACTTGGTTGATAGGCGATAATACGCTCAGGGGAGTGACTGAGAATGCTCTGTAGTGCCTTCCCGGTCTGTCCACTAAACTGCATAGCACTAACTGATAGCAATGACAACATTTACATCAGTCATATAGCATATTAGCATACATTTCTTAGTTAAGGACATTTCTGAGATATGGACAGTAGTATGTACCAGACTGCCCAGATAAGAGAGGTTGGTTCCACTGTGTGACCCTAAAGTGTTCTGTGTTGGACAGCCATGCTCATTATAAAAGTAGCATTTGCAGCACCATGTAATGGTCCTGCTAGATACACTGTAATTATTTTTATGGAACAAAGTAATTCCATAATTGCTTGTGATGACTGTTCTATTAGAGCATTTGACTGTTCTGTTAGAATATCTGAGGATGGGTGCAGGTATGGAGTGGGTACATTCCACACGTACCCTCTCCTCTCCCCCCATCTTTGAGTCCACCTTGGTGGTTGAACAAGCACTTGTACAGTATGTTGAATAATTGTGTACTATAGTAGAGACTTTCTCATAATGTGAAGAAATATATAGCTGATCAATAAGAATTTAACGGTAGCCTTGTTCAAATAGCTCTGCTAAGAAAGTGACTACATGACTAATAGGGCCTAAAAAGGGATTTCTGTCCCATTCAGCACACCAGCTAACCCATTTTCCAAAGGAGGAATTGTATGTGGGTTTGCTTTTCCGTGATGACAGTACAGAATCAGCAGCTGTCTGAGAGAGGTGGTTACCTTCACATTATATAACCCACACAGCTAACTGTGGGATGATGTCTGGCAGATTGTACTGACATATTGGCTGCATTTTGTCTTGCATGGTGACTGTGGGATGAGAACTGGTACTCTGACCAGCATTTGGAGGAGCATTGTATACCAAGCTTGGGCTTTCCACTACCCAAGTAACAGCCATAGCTGAGTCTGAATTTAATTTATTAGCCTCTAGCCAACTTTTTACAATTGTCTGAATCAAGACACATGGTAGAGTCATACGGCCAAGCCACACTGTGAGTATATTACAGGAATAAACAAAACACAATTTTCATGTTTACGTAGCTCCCTTCTTGATTTGAAATCATTTTTAAACTGCAAACTCCCTCCACTTTCAGCACCCCACATACCAAATTTGAGCAAGATTTGAGCTTTGGTACACTTTAAGAACGTATTGCGGCACAATCATGCACCAAGTTTGGCATTTGGTGCAAATCCGACATAGAGCTATGGACGATTATTTGCATTAAAACAAGGCCAATTTGTTGTTACACCTACAGGGTAAATCACTTATGGGAATGTCTTATAAATCAGTATGTGCATAGGTTAACCACCATAGCTTTGTGGTGTAAAAGAAATTGCACCGGTACATGTAGCTATGGAGTTACAAACCAAACAATTGTAAATCAGGGGGTTGAAATACTCTAATAGAACAGTCACCGTGGGGTAAAAAAGATGCATGACTATGTCGAAAAACTTACCAGCATTCAAACCAGGGACCTCCATACTGAATACCCAGATCCTTAACCACTGAGCCGCTGCTATCACGGCTGATCAACTTTCTACTTTATAAATGAAAATTCTAGCTAAAATTTACTTAATAGTAGAAGTTCATGATCTCATAAATCTATCATAGATTGTTCTAGAACATTCTGTGTGTTCTATTAGAAAATGTGTGAGCATTACAAAATAATCAAATAAACTCTGTAATACAATACTATTACAACTTCTCTAATATTCCATTATAGCCATTTTGGGACAGATCGGCGGGATGGTACGCTACTATTAAAACCTATTAGTGCCAATCGTCAACATCATAATCATCATAATAAGTGCTATGATAATAAAACTTGTGACAACAGGCTGCAAATTGTATTCTAGCATAAAAGGTGCTTTGCTTTGTAAAAATTAAACAAGTGCAACTTATCACATTTTTCATGAAAAATTGAGACACTGCAAAATCTTAATAGACAAATAGTATACCTAAATTCGAAGGAATTTACTTTGTTATAAAACACTATCGCAAATAAATACAAGTATTATACGTCTAATCCAAAACAGCCAAGCTGTAAAAAAGAGTGCGGCCCTCAAAAAGGCTATGGTGAAAAAATATGTGAAATCCAAGGTGGCGGCCAAGAAATGGCTGTGATGGTAGGTTAATGGTAAAAATTTTAATAACCACAAATCAGGTGAATTTTGGTGCTGCTTGGTCTTGGCACAAAACTCACTTGAATTGTTGTTATTAAAATTTTTACCATTAACCTACCATCACAGCCATTTCTTGGCTGCCACCTTGGATTTCACATCTTTTTTCACCATAGCCTTTTTGAGGGCCGCACTCTTTTTTTCAGCTTGGCTGTTTTGGATTAGATTTCACTTCTTTTTGTATTTGTATACCCCAAAGCCAGCCTATATGGCCAGCTTTGGGGCTTTTTAAACCTATCTTTTTTTCTTTACCACAGGAAGAAGAAAAGATGAAGCAGATGTTAAATACTTTAAATATTTCTGATTTTATCAGTAGACGTACAAATTATAATATAATCCAACAACTGAATGTGTTACAATATAATACTCTCAATAGCACCTTGACATGTTATTTTGAAATACGTCAAGCGATTAGCCAGTAGAACTAGTATTACACTTGTTTGTCAAGGTCCCTTGACAAAAACCTGTAATACTAATTTGATTGGCTAAAATAGTGTTGTGTGTTTCTATTAGAAATAAATGTCCGACTTGACAACTAGTGTTACCATAGTGACAGATGCCCCATGACATGGCAACAATATGGTTGCTTAGCAACGGTTGCTAAGTAACCATTGCTAAGGTAAATATCATTTTGAGGCCATAGCAATGGTTGCTAAGTGTGATTGGTCTTTTGCAGTGGGTATTTTTTGAATTTCTGTTGCCTAGTAACAGTTGCTATGGTTGTCGGATTAATTTGCAATAAGATGGATGGCTGTGGTATTTGGGATTAATAGTTCTCACATTGTAAACAGGAAGGAAATAGTGCTTGGCTTCACCTCGCACTATTTTACACCTTCCTACATAATATACTAATGCATGTATTTATTACAGAACTCTCTACATGGTGGTTTCTTTGTAACTAAACTCTCTTCAAGGTAACTTTTTCTAGCTGATCTCTCTACAGGGCGATTTGTTTGTAGCTGAACTGTCTACAGGTGATTTGTTTGCAGCTGAACACTCTGCATGATGGTTTCTTTGTAGCTGAACTGTCTACAAGGTAACTTTTTTTCTTGCTGATCTCTCTACAGGGCGATTTGTTTGTAGTTGAACTCTCTACAAGGTGACTTACTCTAGCTGAACTATCTCTTTCCGTACTTGAACTTCCTACAAGGTAACTTCTTCTAACTGATCTCTCTACAGGGTGAATTGTTTATAGCTGAACTCTCTACAGGGTGATTTGTTTGTAGCTGGTCTCTATACAGGTTACTTCTTCTTTCTAGCTGATCTCTTGAATTCTCTTCAGGGTGACTGCTCTATTAGGATGACTGCTCTATTAGAATATATCGATCTCGCACTTGCTACACCAAGTTGGATTTCATGTTATAACTCTGTGGCTTTAAGTCTGATTTTTATACACCACTGAAGAGCCTTTCTAAGATGATTACTCCATCTGTACAGCGATTTTCAAAGCAATACCCTAAGTGGTTTTTCTGTTTTTATTAGCTAATCTTGATTGCATGATTGTTACACACTGTTGGGTTTTTTGTTGTATCTTCCTGGTTTTTAGCTCGATTTCTTTCAAACCACAAAAGGTTTGAGGTTCAATAGTTAACCTATTCACCCACTGATTGTCAGCTTCTTCCCATAAGCGGTTTACCCTGTAAGCGTGACAACATATTGGTGTTATTTTTCATGAATAATCACTAATAGCTCTTTGCCTGTTTATCGTATTCCAGCCAAAGTTGGTACCGAGATGCACCTTTACACCCCCCTTCTGTGTGCCAAATTTCAAGGCAATCAGATATAGTGTTCGCGTTTTATAGCAGATTTTGCAAGTGTGCGAAAAGAGGAAGAAAAATAATAAGAAAAAAAGAAGAAACTAAGCCACTTTTTGAAGTCGCATATCTCAGGAACGCTTGAAGCGATTTCGCTCAAATTTGGTATGTGGAGTACTGAGTTGGCAGACGTGTCCACAGCAAAAATCGTCTTGTTTCATCAAGGCAGCACAGATCTACGGAGGTGCGAAAATTGCGTTTTTGTTTTTCCTGTCAATATACTCATGGGTGTTGTGTGCCGGATTCTTGGGCCGCACGACACTACCGTGTGTCTTGATATATAATATATTGCAACTTTATATTGCCATAAACAAGCAAGCACAAATTATATCAGAATAAATTTGCTTTAGTATCAGATTGGTAGGCATTTTTGTAGAGCACTAGTTTGTCTCATTGCAGATACACTGGCTGTTGCCCAGCGTTTCTTCTACTCTTTGTAAGCTCAGGTTAGGTATGAAATGTATGGCTATTTTGATTACTGTTCTCTGTTCCTATAGGGGATTCAACGAATTTACTAGAAGCCGCATACTGATCCGCATACGTTAAAATTTTGGCCGTTGCGTACGTGACCGTACGAATAGCCCACGTGCTATTAGTACGGTCACGTACAAATAGCTCACGTGCTATTTGTACGGTCACATACGAATAGCTATGAAATCACCTTGTGCTATTTGTACGGCGGTCCGCAAGGGCGGCCCCAGGAATTTTGGTGACTAGTTTCCAAACTTTTGCTATATGCAAATTTAAATCTAGGGGGTATGGGGGCAAGATTTTCCAGAAAATTCTGTAATTTGAAGCATACAGCAGACATGGATGTTGTTCTGGGGGGTTTGTGCATGCCCCCAGGAAGATTTTCAGATTTTAACACTCTGTTATAAGCTTTGGACTATTTTTTACTGTGTTGGCACAGGTAAACAAAGTAGCTAGCTAGCTACTTACAGTTCTTAAGAGAAATACAAAATGTGGCTGTTCTATTAGAGTGGTTGACTGCTCTATTAGAGTATTTCGATCTGAACTTTTGCACCATTGCAAACCACTACAATATAATTTTAATTACCTGAATACACTTGACCAGTTTCTGGAAACTTCAGAAATCCCCCTAGATCCGCCCCTGGTCCGTATGAATAGCAAAAAAGCTATTTATACACTGTAAATTCAAAAGTGTGATGTTCATACTGATGGTATGACTCCTGCGGTCGCTTAGATGTAACTACAAATTGTCAAAAATCTATTTGTTGGCAATGGTCATCTGCCTCCTCAGTGCCAGAGATTGACATACAGTGCATATTTAGGGGTGGGCCTATGCCCTACCAAAGTGTTTTGGTATGTGAGATTGAGATATTGTAATAAAGCAATAAATCACTCCAATAAAGTAGTCAATCACTCCAATAAAGCAGTTACACTATTCAGAGAAGCAGTGTAGCAAATTATACAGTGCAGTGTTATATTTGGTGGAGGACTGCCATTGTCAGCAGGCTGTGACCTCTTTTTTTCCTCCAACCCACTGAGTCTGGATATGCCACTGTTGACATAGCTCATTCACACTCAGCTGACTTATTGAGTTTTCATGCATGGTACAATGATACTGAATTCTCACTTGTACTATTTATGCATTGTATAGCCTCGGTAAGAGCATGCAATTTATTATTATAATAATCACAAAATCAATATTCAGATAGTTGTGCTCAAACTAATACAGGAATATCAGTTAACTGCTTGCTAGCTAGAGCCATAGATAGTAGGGTATATACTATCTATGCTAGAGCTAATGTACAAAAATACAAGCATGCATGTATATTCCATATCAGCTAGAATAAGATGACCATGAATTACCTTGTGGTCATAATGGCATGATGCTAGATCTCTGCCAAAACAAAGATCATTACAGAAATATACAGTCCAGTAATCAATTTGCACTTTCCAAAATGGACTTGAAGAATTTCTGCTGATCAAGAATTAGCAAAGGCAACGACTTATTTCAAACATCAGTTGTGTGACATATGCAACTTTGGAATCTGACATGGGTTTGATTGCTACCCAGTGGTCATAGTCGGTGTACAACACTTGACGGTATGCATGCAGCTCCTATAAAGCATTTCCATAACACAGCATTCAGTAAAATTTGAAATACAGTCTGGAGGAGTTCTTAAGATTGTGATTGTGCCCTGTAAGTCATGAGATTGGTTACATAAGAGCTGATGAGCAGCATTAACTCTTGTCACACATAGCTGGAAGTGAGACACTCAACTCTTGTCACACATATAGCTGGAAGTGAGACACTTAACTCTTGTCACACATATAGCTGGAAGTGAGACACTTCTCTCGTCCCACATAGCTGGAAGTGAGACACTGAACTCTTGTCACACATAGCTAGAAGTGAGACACTTAACTCTTGTCACACATAGCTGGAAGTGAGACACTTAACTCTTGTCACACATAGCTGAGAGTGACACACTTAACTCTTGTCACACACATAGCTGAGAGTGAGACACTTAACTCTTGTCACACATAGCTGAGAGTGAGACACTTAATGTGATCAATCCGTCAAGTACATTGCAGCAGTAGTTGGGACTGTTGCTTATCAATCCATAGGCGGATCTAGGAGGCACTGTCAGGGGGGGCCAAGGGGGGGGGCAAGAAGTTTTAGTTCCCAACAGTGTTTGGTCCACTAAGAGGAATTCTAGTACCGTGGCAGATCTAGGATTTTTAAAAAGGGGTTTCTGAAAATTGGTATAGCTAAATAAGGCATCTGATAACAATTCTCCGGAAAATTTTGAGATTTTAGAAGCTCTGAGATTGGATTTTAGGTTAGCAATTACAATAAATTCAATACTTTAAACTGTAAATAATTACTAAATACTATAGCTAACTATAGGGCAAATATGGTGACTACAAGCTGTGGCTTTGATTGCTCTATTAGAGTAGTTACTTGACTGCTCTATTAGAGTATCTCGATCGTTTTTAATGCATTGGGAGATGAAAAATGAAGTGTTACTGATGGTTTAATAGCTATAAATGGTGTTAGTTAAGTGCAACTGCATGCATGCTACTGGTATATAGTTGTTTGCTATGACAAATTGCCAATACAACAATGTTTATGTAATGAGAATGCCACTAAGCTAAATTTAAAAGGGGGTAGAAACCCATCTGGATCCTCCACTGTAGTATATAAGTTATATTCAGTTGCATAACTTTATTGAGTTAGCTGGATGAATGATAGACATACAGTTTTACAACTGTAGTTAGAGAAATTTTAAAAAAATTAGATCTCCTAAGTGTATGCTTGCAATGCATATAAAGATTAATTATTAGCTTATCAGAGATAAAAGTGTACTAAATCAAAATATACAGGTGTATAGTATCGTTATAATGACATTAGAATTGTGACTGTTCTATTAGAGTAGTGACTGCTCTATTAGAGTATCTCGATCTTGGCACAACAATTTACTTATTTGCCTCACTTTCTTTACAATGTACAGTATAACTGTAAAGTACATTTATAACTATTGTCTTCTATTTGCCTATTGGTTTTCTATACTTCTGAATACAGTGTGAGTGCATGAATCATTCCAGTTTCTGGTATCAACATAGTACTGTAAGTCCAAGGGGGGCAAGGGAAGGGCCAGGGGGGGCACAGCACCCCTTGCCCCCCCCCCTCAGATCCGCCTATGTATCAATCTATTATTTAGACACTAATCCGGTAATGCTTACTCGTTCTACAACTACATGGTCCCTTTCTGAGTACTTCTTTGGTGCACGTGTTGCCGTCACTGATTCAAATGATCCTCCTCGCCGGAAAATCGTCAGAGTGTCTGGCGTACGGGTTGCACAAATTCGGCCGAGAATTCGGCTTGCTGAAGCGTTGATATTGCATCACTAAGATCCTCTGCGATATTTTAAAATCTACCAAAGCATTCGACAATTTACTCTAGCCAAAAATGTACCAGACGTTCACACCACCAAACTTACGCGCCAAAAGCCACGTGTAGTTTCCGGAATGTAAAAATCGTTGAACTAGCTCGTTTATTATGAATCACGTGACTGCCGTACAAATAGCCTAAGAATGACTGCCGTACGAATAGCCACTCCGTAAAAGGCCTAAGTTATACTTGCAGCGCAATGTTTCTTTGCAGCATTGTTATCGAAACACTCTAATAGAGCGGTCACCTGCATTAGAATACTCTAATAGAGTAGTCAAGAATGTATCACTAACTATCCCACTGTGCAGATAGGGACCTGCATTAAATAAAAGCCTGGTAATTGATGGACTATAGCTGTCATAGATACAGACTAGCTAAGTCATCATTGATTGTGAATTCTCCACTACATAATTATTATTTGTTCTGCTTGTTCAACAGACAGCCTCTAGTGGTAAAGCTACCCAATAACATTTCATAACATAGCAGGCCACTGAAATTGGTACACATTTCCCAGCCCATTGACTGCATGACTAAACTTCTTCTTGGGATGACAATCCCGCCGTACAATTTCAAGCAGTGGCATAACACAACCTTGACAACTCTAAGCTATTCTTCCCAATTAAGTAACTCTGTACAAACCCAGTTTATTATCCAACCATACCACCTTTAGCTAATTAGAGACAGCCACAATATCGATAATACCAGTCCTTGTCCTTGAAGATACTGTAATCCACATGCTACTTGATGTAACATGTCCACCTTCTTTACAATGGCTACTTTCATCTTATACTCTAGCTATATCTTGTAGTCTAATACTACCGGAATCCCTGTAAGATCAATCATGTATGTATACAACATACCACATTTTGCCTCATCAAAATTGCTTTCAAAGTGTCATTACAATATCCAGCAAGTTTTTGTACGTATGTTTTGGTGGTCCAGCTTACCAATAGTACCCACTTCCTTCATCAAACAATGTATATCAGGTAGTGATGGCTGCGTGTTAATATCATTACTTTGCTTCTAGCTAATTAAGAATAGACATGCCCTACAATTCCACCAATTATTCCTGTGGATATCCAATAATTCTAAAATTATGCCTGTAGCCATCCTATATATAATTCCAGAATTATTATCACGAAATTGGTGACCTTAGTAGCTTCATAGCTTCATACCAAGTAGCTTTCATAGTAATGCATTGAGTTCTGTGAGTGATTAAGTGTAACAAATTGTGACAACAAATCATTTTGTTTACAAATGATTCCATTCCTACCATTATAAAGAGACTTCTGATAGGTAGATCAAGTGTTGTCCTTTTCTTCAATTAAATAACATGTATCATTGTCCAAATGAACAAATCACCTCATTTGTAAGTTAATTGGTGTCCCACTCATTGTAAAATCACTACATGGTCTGATAAAATCATCCATATCTCCTAGCAGAAAGAAGCTTTGGGTGTGAAATCCAAATGTGCAGAAAATAAATTTTTTTAAATTGCTGATAATTTCAATTTAGTTTTCTTGCAAATTTTGCATGTGCCCAAAAGGATGGTTTTCCACAATTGGGTCACTCATGTATTGACCTAGAATAGTTACTTCAAAAAAGTAACTAGTTACTCATTACTTTTATCTTACTTTTCTGAAAATAATTAGTGAACAGTATGTAATTAGTGAACAGTATATAGTAATTAGTGAACAGTATATAGTAATTAGTGAACAGTATACAGAATGTATCTGCTTAATTTGGCTGTAGCATGCATGAGTGGTACAAAATTGCTGAGTTTGCTGGCTTGTAAAGCATGTTTACTAGTAACTATTGTGACAAGTTACTATCGTACTTTAATTACTTTTTGGACAGTTGGGTACAAGGGATTCATGTAACTAGTTATATTACTTAGTTACTTAAAAGTAATGTGTAACTAGTTACGAAACTCTGTCACTCCGTAACTACGGGTTTTAAATTTAAAGAGTAGCTATACATTCAATATTTACATAAGAAACTAGTTAATGTGTAACTATAGTTACAAAACTCTACTATGGGTTTAGTACACCAATTAAAGAATAGTTATACATTCAATATTTACTTAAGAAAACATATCTAAAGTCCACACTGAAAACTAGTGCCTTTTACTGACTTAAGCAGTTTTCAATATCAGACTTAGAGCACTAAGCAGTTCATTTGTTAAAAATGGCAATGCTAATAGCTTACTATGGTAGTTCAGTGTTCCTAGTTGATTTGTACTGTATATATTGTGTTTTTGATTAGTGTTATTCCAAAATCTATTCATAATCCAGATTAAATAAAAAGATACACAAGTCGGTACAAATCACACTGCTGTAGCCGTTTTTGTCCACGTATATGCAAAAAGGAACAACATATATTGCAAGGGGAATCAATGTCATCTATTACAAGGTTTCCCAGAAGACATGCATGCTTAGTTATTTGATGCAACACAGGAACTCATGTGTAATGGATATATTATGGGGGTCTTTTAATTCAAGTTTCATGTAATAAATATTTTACTCATTCCAGGGTATGTATTCTTAAGTAACGTGTCACATGTATTGTATAATCACTCGCATTGTGAACCAATCATACATACATGCAGTATGCAGAGAAACCAACTTTAATAGTATATTAATTAGTATTAATTTATATTGTGTAATCACAATCATTGGTAGTTAGTTGTGCAACATTTTACACAGCTAAAGTTACACTTATTGAATCAATGATTATGTGCATTATCTCATATAGCCAATGGTTTAAAAAGATAATATAATATTATCTATATGATTATGATCAATTATGTGATATATTGTACTTAGATAGCTACAAGTATATACAAAGGTATCATGCTAACTGTATGAAACCTTGTCAACTATACAGTGGATGGAAGTGTTAGGCACTAATAATGGATGTATGCATGGCTACACACAATCACATATATGTCACATATATATAAAGCACAACCTTCTGTTGTACCGTACATGATTTGTTTCATATGCACAATACTAATAATACATAGCTACATTTTCCCTGTCAGTGATACTTGAATGTTATCAGCTACAATATCCTGCATACTTAAATCCCATAAGGTTTCAGGTAAGAAAACCAATGCCTTAGCAATTAATTATATTTTAAACACAGTGTGTTTCTACCATTGGTATCATCATCTATAAGCTGTCTGCAGATTCGCTGTTAGATTGCTATTTTAATTGTTCATTATAGTTGTACTGTCTTTTTGGTTCACTGTTGTCACCTCAAAGCATTCAAAATTGAAGCGTAAGCTAGGTTTCTGCATGAGTTATTATTATTATTATTATTATAAGGCTTAAAAATTCCCAAGCATTGAGCAGAAAATTATAGTAACTGCTTCAGATAACATCACATTAAGATGCCATCATGTGCATAATATCCTATTATATACAACATGTACTGTTTTGACATGGATGTATATAGTCTTATAGCTGATGGAGGTACAGTATTATCTAGAAGGTACATGCAATAGAGAATTCAGCTTCCACCCCTAGAGAGTTTATAGCCACTGATAAGTCACCATGTAGAGAGTTCAGCTACAAATAAGTCACTCTGTGGATAGTTCAGCTGCAAGCAAGTTACAATAGAGAGTTCAGCTGCAAATAATACAAGTCACCCTGCAGAAAAGTTCAACCAAAAATAAGTCACCGTGTACATGAATACACATTCAGATCAGCAGTTCCTTCTAATTTTTCTGAGCTATACATCTTGTCCCTGCAGGTAAATTATTACTACTTTAATATATATTAGTTATATAGTTAGCTTTAGAGGGCAATAGTTTCTAACTAGAGGTTAAGTAACTAAACAGTTACTGTGTAGTACTTCAGCAATCCATGTGAAGTAGGGACCCGCCGATTATGCTCATAATTTTACCTATTATGCTATGCTGCACTGCTCAAAAATTTACCTATTATGCTTAAATTTATGCTCAAAACTTACCTATTATGCTCAAATTGTGCCCAATTATTTATGTCTCAGTTCTCATGCTCTGCTGATAATTTCCAGTTTATGGATAAATAATAAGTGGCTGAAGCACAAATCTACTTGTCAAAATAAATAAAAAAATGCATATCACAGAGAAGATCGATATACTCTAATAGAACAGTCAGCTATGTGATTGTTCTATTAGAGTTACTGACTGTTCTATTAGAGTATATCGATCTTAGCTATTTTTATAAGCAAGAATTCATACTGTTACAAAATATTCTACCTATTATGCTAGCATTATGCTCAATGCTTTCAGGCACCTATTATGCTCATAATTATGCCAGCATAATCGGCGGGTCCCTAATGTGAAGTCACTATGCATGTGTGTATATGTGCATTTATCATATTCTGATCAGAGAAAACTACTTTTGGAAATGTCATTAAGTATCAGTTCATTTTGATTGGCAAAGAGAATATTAAAACTCTATTCTTCTCAGCAAAGGCTGTATATCTGTATAACATTGTACCTATAGCTATAAGACATTTTGTAAGCATGTTAACATGCTGATCTTAGATGACATGTCTGAGTTGCTTAGCTACAATTGAAGAAACGTCTCTTTTTAACTGAATCATGTTATGAAGCTCAAAAATGTTGACTGTATAATATAGTTTGGGAAATACATAATAACTGCATTCAGCTAGAATTAATCCCTTTAATTTCCCCATGCATGCAAAATCCTCCATTGGAATGTATACTATAGCTACGTCTCTTCATTCCAGCAGTAAATTTACTTGTTATGTTTTAGTTGCTGATACAGCTATGTAGCCATATGATATATATGGCTATTTGGAAGATGGCATGTTGTGTAGACACTCTTGTTAACAATATAACTAGTTTGTGAATAATTCTAATGATACAATTGTACTGCACGCAAAGGTATTCTAACAAATATATACACACTTACATTAAATTTTAACTCCTCATAATGTTGTAGCCATTAATACAACCAACTCCTTTTGTGGCCATAGGATATGGAACCATACCAGACATTCAGGTTAACAAATACCTATGCACTGTATGTGAATAAATGATCATAAAATGTATTAGTGTGACATTCATATAAAGAAGTGTTACTTTCCACAAAGGACATGGAATATATTCATCACTTTCCGTATACTTGGGAGACCATAACTCAGTATTCAAGTAACATATTAACCTGAAATTTTCACCAGATATTCACCTATGTTGGTACTCACTTATGACTAAATTTCAAGTCAATAACTCTTTCCAATCTGAAGTTATGAATTGTCAAAGTTGGCAAACTGGATGTGTGTAGAAGACTCCTTTTCGCAAATCCGGTCACACTTAATGATAATAGAGCCTGGTTATGATTTATTGATTTTAAGCTTGTACAACACAAATATGAATGGCACAATGAGTTATAATGAAAAGTGGTGTACATGCCCTTTCTGTTAACAACATAACAATTTCAAATAACCAACTAGGAAGTCTTCAGCCAGCACAGTGAATCCTACATGTACATATATAGTTAAAGGGGACTTTCCATTCAAGTGGCTGCTGAAATAACATTCCTGAACCAGGGGTGTAGGGAGGGGGGGTCCTGAACCCCCCTGTAAAATTTAGACTTCTGCAAGCAGGATTCTAACACACCATTTAGTGTGGCAGGACAAAATGAGTGAGCAATATAGTGTAATGGCACAGCACAACAATTGATAAAACTTACATTCATCTCTCAGGGAAGGATTTACAGAGGTAACATGAGCCCTCTTCAAAACTTGTTAAAAAGATCGATATCTCTAATAGAGCAGTCAGGTATATACTCTAATAGAGCAGTCAGGTATACTCTAATAGAACATGCATTTAAATATCCATGTCCATATGAAGTTTTTCAGACATTCCAACATTAAATGCAAAACTTAGCATGACCTTATACTGCTATAGCTTTGTTTAAAGATATAGAGCTCCAGTAATTTATCACTTGTGTTATGCAAAATGAATTCATGCTATGCATATTTGTATAGTTATATTGTTTTGATTGTCATTTGTATCAGTGGATTCATGGCTCCTATACCACAGTGAGATATAACCATCACTTACAGATTACTATATGTGTCTCTATGTGTTATGCTGTCTGTTTCCACTAGGTGACTTTATCTAGTACTACCTTCATCCCAGGGGCACTTAATGCATCATAATTAATGTACTTTTTGCATAAAATATAGCAATTTGCTGAGTTTTGATTTATTAAAATATTGAAAGTCTCTCAGCGGCTGGGGGCTGTGCCCCCAGACCCCTGCTTCTAGTAACTCAATGCTGGTGCTGGAACCCCCTTCAAAAAATCCTGGCTACGCCCCTGCTGAACTATTATTGTTATCAAGTTGCTTTGTACCCAAAACAACGTATAGCATTCCCCCTTAGTATTTCCCTCAGCTGATCATGATAGAAGCTTTCCATCTGATATTATCTATTCTGACTATGCATATATACATGCAGGAAATTGTAAAATAGCTGATAGCCTCAGTATTAGTATTTATTTTCATATTATGTACATATGTATGCAGTATAATAAAAAATATTATGTGCATTGCAAGCTGTTAACTCTTATTCTAACAGCATTCTTTCATGATACGGTACAGGTACTCTAATGTTGCTAAACTCTTTCTTATTGCTCCATCAGCACCTAACCATCCTGCAGGGATTATATTTAAAACAATGGAGTATGTATGGGACACCATTAACCTTGAAATCTACTAAGCTGAATATTATGTATAGGAATTTACTATCCTATTTGCATGTGCCTCCAGGTATATGTTCAAATGCCAAAGTTGGCTACTTCCAGCAAGCCCCAATTTTGGCAAATCATTATTGCCAGTTTTGGAAAAATATGATTATAGCCAATTTTGGCAAAATCTTTACTACCTAGCTACCTGCTATTTCATTATTTTGAGCTTAATTCAGTATTGCCAATTTTGGTAATATTAGATATATAGTTCACTTAAACCCTTATATAAGTTGTTATAAACATTTTAATTGTGGGATTTGGTTGGCTACTTCCAGTAAGCCCAGTTTTATCTAATTTTGGTAAATCATTAACTATTGTCAGTTTTGGCAAAATATGATTATAGCCAATTTTGGCAAAATCTTTATTTCCTAACTACCTGCTATAATTTTATTATTTGAGTTTAATTTAAATTGTTCACTTAAACCCTTATATAAGTTGTTATAAACATTTTACTTGTGGGATTTAGTATCCTACAACTGCTAAAACTGGAAATTCTCTTTCCTAAACTGTGGTAAACCATTATTGCCTAATTTTGCAGCTAATTTAATTGACATTCATTGACAATATTGGCAACATTACAAATTGTAATTTCTACCCTTGTATAAATTGTTGTAAAGAATTTACTAGTGGGATTGAGTAATACTATTTCCAAAATATAGCTATAAATTTGGCAAAATCATTATTGCCAATTATGGCTAAATTTTTTTGAATTTAATTTGTCATTGCCATGCAGTTTTGGTAATATTTGGCCATTATTATATTTAACCCTAAACAATTGATTTTTCGTGGGATTTAATTCCCAAAATTCAAAGAAAACCAAACTATATTTGTGGGAGCACTTTATATAGCCATAAAATGAAGCATCAGCAACAGTACTATCATAACTGACCACAATTTGATAGTAACTTTTATATCATGATAACGATGGTACCATGATAGTCATGTTTGATTTTAATTTGCATGTAGCACCATTTATCACAATAGCATAATAGGATACATGATTACTAATTGTTATCAAAATAAGTTGATTGATCACCAATATTCCTCAGTTTTACTTATAAAGCATTTTAGTTGTTGGATCTAATCCTATCAATTTCCTTGTAAAATTTAACATCCCACATTTGTTAAATGCTGAAAAAAAGATATTGTGACAGTATGCATGTTATGCCAATAAATTTTAAGCTTTGAAAATGCATGAAATGAGTATAGGCATGCTCAATGATAGTTTGCTACATTTTACATATATTATGCAAAAAAAACTGTGGTTAATATAGTATTGTCTATCATTTTGCATTGTAAAAACACAGTTGTCATTCTTGATTCATTTTACTGAGTAAAATCTATGTAAATCTTCGTTCTTGATAGCTAAAAGTAAAGAAACTGTACATATGAAGTTCTCAATTGAAATATATGCTAACTGTCCTTTAATATGCTGCAAGTTGAAATTAGCCTGCTCATTAATCTAGGAATCGATTGCTTTAAATTGTGGATGTTGGTATTTGTCAAGACAATTATCCTGAAGAGCAGTCAATATGACTCTTTCAGTGAAAACAGTCACCAGCAAACTGCGTGTGTTTGAAAAATGCAGGTTCACGATTTAAGCAGTACTGATGCAATTTGCAAGCATTGTCATAAATTACTAGTTGCAACTTTGAATCTTGATCTCAGAATGTGGAAGGGATGATAATGTGGTGATTTCATTTGTAGACATGACTTCATAACCATAGCATACTCTGTGGGGGCAAAACAGGTGAAAATTCCTGGTGTAAGAATTGGATGACTTCCTGGATATTTTTGGCAATCATCCAAAGAATTCTTCATAGTTGTCTTGTCTGCTGTTGATTTGCTGATCCTATTAATTGAGGTAAGCTAGGAAAAAGCTGCCACCATACATCTAAGTATTTCTGTTATCAGAGCTGCAACCAGCAATGAGATAGGTTTCCCCTCTACTATATAGTAGCCTAGGAATTAAGGAATTAGCATAGAAGAGGAGTGTGTCTTAGTAGCAGGTCAAGTGTGACATGATTTGCTGAATCAAAGATATTTACTTGTTCCTCATCTACAATACTTTCAAGTGCGTTTATGACAGCTTCATTTCCACAGTATTGAAAAGTTCTACACACAGGGGAATTGCGAGCAAGCTCTGCAAACAATTTATTGTAAGGGATAGGGGCAATGGTATCATTCTTTTCATTTTTTAGGTGTGTGATGAGTTTAGCAAGGGCTTTAGAATCTTGTTCAATCAATGTCAGCATTGTGTGTAGTTCATTGTTACTAAGTGATGTGTTAGCTTCTTCTGGCCTTTTGTGAAACCACTGTATTTCAAGAGTAATTCTGGTCCTTTTTTAGTGGAATGTATAAAGACTCATTCATTATGGAGGCTACCATTTGTTGATGGAAGCATACCTTTCTCTTGTGTATTCCATGTAGCAGGAATAAGATCCTTTTTAAATCCAATAGAAGTGCCATCACAGATTATGTCATCTGGATAAATTCCACAGCTTGGGCACAGAAAGATTTGACTGAAGTTGAGATCAAGTAGTCCAACAAATACATCCCATACCAACCACAATGTTTTAAGGTTAGGGGTTTACAGGTATCAAGAATTAATGACATTGAGAAGAAGATATGGCAACTTCTCAGTTTCCAAAACTGGCAACCTCTAAGCTGCCAAAACTTGCAACCTCTCAGCTGGCAATCACTCAGTTGCCAAATCTGGCAGCTCCTAGCAAAAAGGGCACATTGTACATGCAAGTTTCCAATACTGTCCATGGTAACTGGAGTTTTAATACTTTCCAGCAAGTTTAAAGATACCTGCCATTTTTGGCAATTTGCTAAAACTACATGAATTGCCATTTTTGATAACTTCTGTGTAATGTAAGAGTTACCATTTTTGGTAACTTTTCCAAGATGATATTTGGCAGGTTAGAGAACTTAATCTGGTTACCACAACCAAAATTGGAAAAAATTATAACCCACAAGTAAACAGTTCATGAGCTATTATAAAAAGGATTGCTAAAACTAACCGTAAGTGGAACAATTGTGGAGCAATGTCAAAACTGAAACTTGCTAGGACAGGCTTGATGTTGCCAGCATTGGCAATACTGAGCCTTTCACTTGTATGTTAGAAATTTCCATTAGTGAAAGCTTCAAGGAGTAGCCAAAATTGGCTAATCCTGAGGGTTACTAAAACTAAAATAATCTATTCGATTTTTTGAAAGCCATTGATCAGGGGAGTAGGAAGCATGGGTGTCATGGGTGCTTGAGCACTCATAAATATTTTCAGTGGCATAACTAACGGGTGTCAGCACACTGTACTATATATTACTGAAATGATTGAGATATTCTAATAGAGCCGTCAATGACTCTAAAAAAGTAGTCACAGTATATTCAGAGAAGTAGTGTAGTCAACTATGTAGTTATAAATATTGATTTTTGATTATCAGCAATAGAATATACATCCATTACTATCAGCTTGAGACCTTTTTTTTTGGTCTTCAGCTTTACCACTGAACATCCATAAGTTAAATATCTTCCTACGCCCCTGTCGATGAATGTACTAAATGTGTGCATTGAGGTACAATATGCAAATACTGATCTATACCACATGCTATATATAAGTCTTGGGACAATGAACTGCTGGTGTCTAGACAATCCATGTCAGCTGCCTAAATTTCAGTGAATGATGTTCCTATATATAACTTACTCCATTGTATAAAAAAGATAATCCATGCAGGATATGAGTCAGGTGCTGATAGAGCAGTAATGAAAATCTCCTTTCTCCACCTTTTCAAACATATATACTTTATGTAACAACTTTACACAGGCTGTAGGACCAGGTGTCCTACAGACCTTCAGCACTTGTGCTGTAAAGCCTTAAAAATAAATACTGGATCTGGGATTTTTTTTTGGCATTCTACAACGTTTTAGTTACATGTTTCTGACTTCTTGTATTCACAGGCTTTAGCCTTCTCATGGGATAGCATTTAATAAAATAATAAATTCTTTAAAAGTATAGTGGTGGTTAGAGTATCTATATCATGAAATAATGCTGTTAAAATACAAGTTGACAACTTGTAATGACATATTATTATGCCAATATGTACTGCATACAAGCTGTACACAAAGCTGTGCAAAGTTAATTCATATAACACTATCATAATGTTTCATTTAAATTCTTGCATGTTTATGTATAGTCAGAATAGATAAAAAGTTTGTATCATGATCAGTGGGGGAATACTGAGGGGAATATTATACACTGTCTTACGTACAAAACAACTGGATGATTCAGAGTTATTTCTGACATTATTTCAGCAGCCATTTGAAGTTTTGAAGTCAATGTATGTAAAGTCCCACTGGCTATATATGTACATGGACGCATATTATATTCATTGTGTTGGCTTTAACTACACTGGATGAAGACTTCCTGCCTGGATGCTTCAAAATTATCATGCTGTCAACAAAAGGTTATTCTATTAAGGGCACATCACTTTTCATTACACTCCTTATACAATGAAACTTAACTTACATTGAATATAATCTTACCAGTTTCTGTTGTTATTAAGTGATGAATTATATCCCATACTATTTGCTGCTACTCTCACCATTCTTACAAACAGAAGACCTCTAGCTATGTGCTAATTCATATATTGGCTGACCAGACATTACCATGCATTTCCATCATGCCAATAACTTTTGTGACCAATTTTTGACTATCTAGATTCCTTCCCATTCTCTGTCATGATTCCATAGCCCATGAAAGGAGTTGATTATCTTAAATGGCTACAGCATTAAGAGGAGTAAAATTAAACAAGTGTATGTATATATTTGTTTGAATACATCAGTGAAGCATTTCTACTTTACATGGTTGTTCTATTAGAAATATTCTCATATGGTAACGAGTATGGTAATAAGCTATTTGATTAACAAGAGTGTCAACACATCATGTAATCTTTTCATGTAGCCACATAGCATAATAGCTAGCTGTATCAGCAGATAAAAATGTAACAAGTGAATTTTGATTGGGTAGAGATATTGGTACTATGTAGCTATATAGTGTACATTCCAATGGAGAATATCTTGAATGGGAAAATTAAAAGGGGTTAGTTCTACATAGCTGAATGCAGTACTATATTTCACAAATTACATAGGCAATCAACGCTTTGGAGCTTCATAACATGATTCACCTAAAAACAGACATTTACTCAATTGTAGCTAAGCAATGCAGAAATGCCGTGTTAGATTAGAATATCAACATGTTATATACATGATGTAATACACAACATACTATTATACAGATCTACAGTCTTTGCTGAAGAAGATTTAGATATAATAATCTTTTTGACAGTCAGATAAAGTATAATGGCACATTCCCAAAAGCCATTTTAACTAAATAACATAATTTGTACACACAACAAGTGGCTTCACTGATGCCTCAAGAACTCTTATACTTAACCTCAGCTAACTACATAGTTAAGCTAACTATAATAAAAGTAATATTTACCTGCGAATACAAAATGTAAACACTGAAAAATATTTAATCTGAGCTTGTATCATTGTGTGTATGTCTACAAATCTAGCGATATACATGTACTGTATTACAACTTTAACACCCATAAGATCACATTCATGTCAAGAATTAAGTACCAGGTGTATACAGGATACCGCGTACATGATGGTATCTTAATGTGAGATTGTTATGTGAAGCAGTTGCCTCAAATTACACCTTCCCACTGCCTCAAACTTAATTTTGGGGAATTTTTAAAGCCTCACACTGCAATAAATGCTTTGAAGTGTTACGTGACAGTAAATAGTAAAAGAGTATTATAGCAAATCAAATATCAAGCTAACAGTGGATCTAAATATAGATGTGGATCTAAATATAGATAGGCTTACAGATGATGATACTGGTGAAAAATATATTCAGTGATTATCCTTCATCAAACAATACTTAGTTTTGTTACCTAGCTGAAGCCTTATGGCATGTAATAAATTAAACTGCATAGTATGCAGGAGCCACATGCACATAACCCCAGTGTGTTGCTTCATACACTACTACTGAGAGGGCATATGTTCACAGTAGCATTAGTTGACATTAATAAAAAAGCAATTGCCAAAGAAAACTTAGATTAAATCTATAGGTATATTACTTGACATTTCGTATAACTATATAGCATGAAACTTTGAGCCTGTAGTCTGCCTTGTTCTATATAACTGGTTACATGTATATGATATACATATGAGGCTATACTATAATGTATCACATATACACATAATTATATCAAGTGTATAGCTGTGTATAATGTTGCACACAAGCTAACTACCAACAGTTGTGATTATACAATACAGAAATATTAATATTATTAGGTTATCATTCTTTATTACATTGGTTTCTCTGTGTGATCAGTTCATAATGTGACCGACTATGCAACACAGGTGATATATCACCATGTTGAATACATACCAAAACCTGCATATACCTTGAAATAAAAAGAGCCCCAAAATACTGTACCCATTACATATGGGCGCCTGACTTGTATCAAATATCTATACAGCTAATCTGGGAAACCAAACTAGACAAAAATTGATTTTCCCCTTGCAACATATAGGTTGGACATACAATGTGGAAATGTCTCTGATATAAGGTTACATCAGTACAATTTATACCTTCTTGTATCTGCCCATGCAATAGCTAATAACTGGTAAAGCAGAAAACAGGAGGCATAACATGGTATGCAAATTGTCAGAATAAAAATACACTTCAAATCACACAATTCAAAAGCAACATCATGCAGTGAGCAGATCCACTACATAGCCACCACTCAGAAAATTGCTAAGTCTGCATGGTATTGAGAATTATCTAAATTTGCATTATTAGTATTAGTGTGAACCAACGTTGAAACCGGGTTACTACTGCTGACCCGGATGACCCACTGACCCGGATGACCCACTGACCCGGATTTGACCCGGATTAATTAAAGCCGAGGCGTGCGATAAGAGCTATGTTTCGGCTAGTCTCGAACGAGCGAGACTACGTTTTGAGCGTTCGATTCGTGTTGAGTTAATATTGCTACTTCAGCCTAGCTGTAGGTTGAAGACCAAAATAAAAAAAGGTCACCTACTGACAATAGCTACCTCTCATCATAGATATACCCTCAGTTTCGTGCTACATATTGCACTTACTAATAAATGGGCGTAGCTGAGCGTATGTTGGTAACGAGATAAGTGGGCGTGGCTCAAGAAAGAGCTACGCGATAGCGTTCATAAGTTTCCACGTCGTCAAACGAACAATTTCATTTCTCACGTGATCAATCCTGGTCAGACCCGGATAATTTGTAAACCCGGATGACCCGACCCGGTTTCAACGCTGGTGTGAACTACAACAGAGTGATAGCATATCATTGTGAATTAGGGACATAATAATTTTGCCTCCCTAAACCAGGGGCAGCGGAGAAGGGGGGAGGGCTAGGGGCTGCATGGGCTTTTCAGGTAGCTAGTGACTTTTTTTTTTTTTTTTTTTGGTCTTCGACTTACAACTAGGCCAGGGTATCACCAAGCTAGACCTCCAGCCCCCCTAAGGCCGTGATTATTAGTTTCTCATCCACCGTCCGCATCCTTCTTAGGCCACCCGCATGCATGGTAAGCCATGCATGCATGCTCAGAAGAACACGTGATACCAAACCATCATAATTTGCATTGAAACTAAATGGCGTTTTTAAAATTAACACTACAGTGCACTATGCATCGCCGTTTTCCTTGGCAAATTACTGCAGTGGATTCTATTTTTCAACAGTCAACTGAAATTCCGCTGTGATTAAGTCGATAGAGCATGATTGCAGCTAAAAACCAATGTATACTGAGCTAAATTTGTACGAGGAAAGAAAGACGATTTGGACAAGGGTACATTAGTGTATAAATATTATAATGGCCTAATGGTAATGCCCTCCCGTCCGCATCATAATAATTAGAAAGACTGGATGAGAAACCAATAGCTAATCACCAAATAGGGGTCTAAATAAACTTAGGTGTCTCCGCCCGGCGCGTCTGGTCTAAACCATATGGCAAAGTAAAATATTTTTATACAAACATAAAAGCTTGAATTAGTATTATGTTAAATTCATCAATAGCTGCTGTAAATACATAAATATAAATTGCAGTTCATCAGTACACTAAGGATCTATTTAGCTAATATGACTTCCTCAACTCCTCAATAATACATAAAATATTTCTGTATAGACTTATAGTAGTAAGATTTAACTGTGAAACGATTCATTATAGGGTGATTAAATTCACATTTAGCTAAAATAGCTGTAATACAATTACATCACAGAATGGATGGGCCCCATCCCTGATGGGCTTTTCTACCTTTGAGTTGGAAAACAGTCAGCAAATTTTCTAGAACCGCCCCTGGTGTTAAAGGTGTGTTATTTACATGTATAGTGCGTGAACATTTAATTGATTACTATGTGGCATCCACATCTACAGTACATGCAGTACCAGATAGCTACCATAACATCTATGGCACTGAACAAGTTACATGCATAATTAGTCAGAAAAGGATTTGTCCAGTGCTGTCCTCTTGGTAGACTAGGCTGGTACACCCTTTAGATGCACCTCTGAGTCAGGTCTGGCCAGCAGTTGTGTAATATTGCATGCAATGCTGCCCCCTATTGCATCTAGTGAAGGTATTTCTGCCACAATACTCGGTATCACACTATTTTTGTACTACATTTTTTATGTAGTGACCATCAAAAATGGTAAATATTGTGGCAGAAATTAGAAGTTTGCTACTGAAAGAACTGGAGTAGTTTTTTGCGTGGATTTGTACAGTAAGCAATACAAGCTTCCTCCCTCGCACGCTGCAGCTTTACACAGTAAAAAAAATTAGTATAGTGAATGTTTCACTACTAATTTCTGCCACAATACTCAGAGTCACTAGTTTTTAGTGACGGTCACTACTTTTGTAGTGAACATGATCCCTAGTTACATGGTAGTGACATTCACTGTAAAAAATGCAGTGAACATCACTATAATTCACCCGCCCACGCAAACTTCTAAATTGTGTACGAGAGTCCCAATACTGAAGTATTTCAAAACGTATTTTTGTACTATTTCAATAAATATTTCATGGATTTCGATGGATTTATAATTGGATTTCTCAGATAGTGTACGAGAGTCCGAAGACGTTGGCTACCCCTTGCTATAATTATTTAAATATGTACTTAAAAATAGTGGTGGCAGAAATTATTGAGTAGCTAGCTGGTGACCTTCACTACAATAATGACGTTCATCACTTTTTGTTTTACTATTTGGGTATACTTGTACAATAACACATTCCTTGACCGGCGCATGGAACATCACTTTGAGATATCCGGGAAATTACTGTAGCGATAAATCTATATCCCCAAATTCCTGTCCTTTCACCGTCAAGGGCCTATCACCACCTGCCAGCATTAAACAGTTTTGGTTCACTCTCACGCCAGGAAGGCATGCAACATGTGAGAGGCTGCAACTATATTATTCCCTGACTGGCTTCACTGTGACGACTACGTATTAATGTAAGTGTGCGGCCTCTGCACGCACGCCCCATAATAAGGTGAGTATATAAGGCAGCAGCTATTTCCAAACTGCAACGTGCAGAAACTATTCAACTTAACTTCATTAGCCGTTGAACAATAATGAGTTGCTCTGTGTGTTCTTCTGGCTCACTCAAGGTGATCTTAGTGGAGCCGGGCAACAATTACATCTGCGTCAAGATTCCAGAGATGCCAAAGTCCTGCAGTGATGATTCTTGTTGGAAAATCATCACTGTTACGTCAGACAGCATCACCTCTGAAGATATAAGAGGTACGTATATAATTGACTTTGTTATGGAAACTATGCAGACAATCAGGAGTTGAATTATAATGAACCAGATCTTGGGATCGGCATGAGGTTCCATGTCAATATCCATAGCAGCATAAAAGAGTACATTTTACTATATATGTGATAGCTAGCTGATATTCAGTCTACTCTGCATGTTCATTTAACAGACCAGGACTATAAAGGCATTCTGATGAGGTTTTACTTGGTGTTGCATGATAATTTAGTCACATATAGCTATGCACAACACTGCACGAATAAAATACTGTGTATTTTGTTATTTATCCAGTTCTCTACTGTTACAACATATCATTATCCATAATTACACTTCAAAACAACAGTCTTCTAAATCACTTTGTTGGAGTCGACTCCATCATGGATGGAAGCCATCTGTGTCTTAAGGTAACTATTTCCTTTGAGTGCATGTGCTTATAGCTAGTATATATGCTAAATGTGCAGTTGATACACTCAATTAGATAGATTGCCTAGATGTGTATATTGTATATTGGGATTGTCTTCAGCATGCAGATTGTATCATTCAATATTTATTGGATTTAAACTCTCTCAGTATAAAACATTAAGCACTGTAATAATTACTGTATTCAATACATGTAGTATACTGTTAGCAGTGATTGATGCTATTTTGTGTTGTTTACAGGTCAAGGATGACAAAAGGGAATACCTTACTCAGATGGTGCAGTTGACCAACAACAATAATGATAACGTTGCTCTGGCATTTAAATCAGATGATAATGACACACTATATTATGTTACGTCAACAGGCATAGGGAAACCACTGGTTATAGACAGTACAATAGCCCCACCATATATATTCAGACCAGCTATACCTACTGGAAAGGAAATGGCTGGTTAAGGAACTGTTGATAGCAATACTTATTCTGTGCAATTTTTATATGTATGGTACCATGAATACATTGTATTAGTTCATATCACAATGTTAAATTTATAAATTATATCAAGAGTAAATAATAGAGAAGAGAGTATCCAACTGCCATATACCATATCAAAAATGATCCTGTAAAGTCCACTCTGCTTGTTAAAACATATTCAAAGAAGGTGTTAAATTAGTTTATTAACAAGTGGTGTGCACACAGGCTTTGTATTGTGTGTAAGTGTTGAAGGTGATGATTAGTAGATATGAACACTTCTATGATACCCTAAATTTTACTGAAATGTGCAGAAAGACTTAACAGGATCATTTTTTATATGATATATGGCAGTTGGATACTCTCTTCTCTATTATTTACTCTTGATTATATTAAATAGCAACATGCATGCTTGCATTATTACAACACTGAGTACAGCAGGGGAAACTAGTATAATAATAACATCTCCATACTTTTGGGAAGGGAATATATATACATTCATACATACATGCACATGCAGACATACAAATAATAGCACTCCTTCAGTAATTCTGTTGCTTCAGTGAAACATGAAACTTGTTGCATGGTTATATAGGTAGCTACATGGATCACTTAACCATATTTAGTAGGTATATACAATGGATCCTCTTTTATCTAAAATATAAACACAACCATCAAATTGCATGTCAGTGCAACGATTTCTAGCAGATAGGCCATTTTGTGCAGTTGAAAATAATTAATGGACATATACAGTAGCTATATACATTCAGGTACACATTTAGGCCACGCATGCACTGGCCTTTGATTAAGACCATACATCCTATCTAGATTTTTCCAGTACTTCTCTTAAACAATTATAGAGATGGAAGTTGTTAACATTACATCTAGGGAGTTCCAATCATTAATGACCCAGTCAAAGTTGAGGTAGCTACTTCAAAAAAGTATCTAGTTATTAGTTACACATTCCATTTATCCCATGTAATTATGTATAACTTACTTTTTAAAAGGTAGCTAACTAGAAGTTACGTTACTGGTTACTTTCATACGCTTGCTTGTTAACTTTTTAAATACATTTTTCATGATATAATTTATTATGAAACAAATTTGCCTTAGTAAGGGTAGCAAAGAACTGTGCACTTCCTGAAAATAAAAGTTCCATGGCCATCTCAGCTCAGTTCAACTATTGTTTTGTCCATTACTCCAGCTGAATCATGAGAATGTGTCTATATACTATTATAGCTATTTAAATGTGGCTGTAGCATGTATGGTACAAAAATTAAAGAGTGTTATGCATGGCATTTAAAGCATGATCTAATACAGGGTATATGTAACTAGTTACTATTGTAACTTGGTTACTTTTTGGACAGTTAGTCCTAGTTTTACAAGTTACTAGTTACAGGGAATACAATATGTTACATCTGATATATACCTGTTCTAGTACCATCTTTCTCACACAATATAATGATTCTGGTAAGTTACTCACACACACTGCCGGACATATTAACCCAAACATAGACCATGAACCAGCAAATCCTATTGCAGTTGCTGCATGTCTCTTGTATCATGGACAATAGCAAATAATTTAAGTATCATTTGCAAAACTGGTTAGATGAGTTCTGGATATTGTCTACCACAACAAGCAGTGGTCCCAATTCAAATCATTATATGAGACTCCACTTTTTACATTTACTATGTGGAAATGTAGCTATATATGCCTAGATGTACTGTTCCCATTTCCTTAATTGGTTGATAAGCAAACACATAATTATATTCAATGTATTTAAGCCACTGAAATTAAAACTTTACATATGTATGTACCCTATGGTGTACATTGTCATCATTGTGCCTACAATTTTGATACTGGTTTATATGTAGATGTCACATCAGATAAACCTTTCTCAGGGGCAGATCTAGGGGGGGGGGTTCAAAGGGTTCCATGGAACCCCCCTTTTTGGAAGAGCCTTAATAGCATCAATAATTCGAAATACTCTAATAGAGCAGTCAAGGTCAAGAAACTCTAATGGAGCAGTCACAGTAATTTTTAGATGAACAAGCTAAATATGTAATTATACATAAGGAGATATAGTTTGTGGAGGGAAATTATGGACATAATTGGTGGTGGAGGGCATAGTTTGTGGAGGACAACTGAATAAGGAGAGTATTTTTTAAGAGGAGTAAGTTACATGCATATGTAGGGAGATATAGTTGGTGGAGGGAAGCTATTGTCAGCAGATAGTTATTCACATATCAATGTCAAGCCCCACCCCCACCCTGGGGGATCCACATGCACCTACTGGGGATTTGACATCTATATCTTGCCCCATCCTGGGGCTTTTGATGGTGGCAGTTTGCAGAACCAAAACTTATTTTAATAGATAAATCAAATCTCAAATCCCCTATAGAAACCATCGTTTAGAGGTGGGGACATAGTGGGGTTTTGACAAGTTTCTTAACCTCAGTATTGGGGAATTTGACACTAGACTTTATCAAAACCCTGTATTCCCCCACCCTACCCCTGGGGTGTGGGGATGACATTGATAAGTGCAGTATCTTTTTTTTCTGTCTTCAACTTACAGCTATAGGCCATGACATCACCAGGCTAGACTGAAGTTGCAATTCCAGCGTGGAACCCCCCTTTTCAAGTAGAAAGTCTGGTTTCTGGTACTTATTTTCTATATTTTGTCTTTTCTTTGAAGGTTAAAAGCATACTGCAGGTGGTAAACAGGCTGTCTTTATCAAACTATTGTCCACCTGTCTGTGTGTTTGTCCATTTGTTGTATTAGGGTATATAAAGTTTTAAGTTTATTATGTCTAATGTATGATTTTTAACCTCCAAACAATCAGATACAGTTACCTAGCTGACTATCTATCTTGTTAACTATAGGAGCAACCTGAAACATGTATATACAGTTTATTACAGGACATTAGAGCATATACTAGTATAACTATATTTGCAAGCTTAAACTTTTACAAAATACAAGACTGCTCTATTAGAGTAAACTAATTTAGTACTAGACCCTACACTACTCCATACACTTCAACCTACATAGCTATACTGGTGGGATATACCATAATTTGCTTTTTGTAGAATAATTTTCGTATGCAAAACTTGTACGAAAATTTCTTACACGAAAATTTTTACTAAAGATTGAACTACTCTAATAGAGCAGTCATTCACGTAAATCATACGATAATATTTTTACACGAAAATTTTAATCACGATTTTTTTTTTTTGCTCGAAAATAAAGCAAATTACCAAACAGTTTCAGAACATTTTTCAAGGTATTCAATTTCAAATAAATATTAGCTAAGACCTTATAATTTTGGTATAACCTCACATGTTCTCATTTCAAACTCATATCACTATAGCTGCCACAACACAAAATGTGCATTTGAGCTGGATATACAAGAAGTGTAATACTTAAAGCCATGCATAATCAAGCAATTATTTCAATGTAGCATGTGTATGGCTATAATATTATATGAATTCTTATATAGCAAACATATTCCAAAGTAAATAAGGAATCATAATTTTGGGGTAAAGTGCAGGAAGGAATTTTACACTTGTGTAGGAACCATACATGTGTAGAGCTTTATTGAGAATTTTTGTAGAATTTTGTAGGAAATATATTCCTGCAAATTCAGCAAAGTGTAAGACATCTTCTTACAGTGTAGGAATGATTCCTAAAATGTCTTCCACATGCATTGTGCCATATGTGGGAATCATTCTTACAAAATTCAACAGTGTGGGAATATTTCCTACAAAATTTCTTAATATAGCCCTACACATGTAGTAGCCATGCTTCCTACACAAGGGTAAATTTTGGTACATCACATAAAATTTGTTATGTTTTTGAGAAAAAGCTGCCATGCACAACTTAAATTTTTGGCTTCTTATTTAGTTTGGAACATGTTAATAATGCTCTACTGAATTCAATTACTCTATATATTATATTTTAGTTCCTGTTTCTAAACTCACAAGTAAGATCAATTACACATACATATAGATAGTAAATTCCTACATAATACTCAGTTAGTAAATTTCAAGATTAATGGTGTCCCAGCATTATGGACACATATACTCCATTGTTTTAAATATAATCACTTCAGGATAGTCATGCAGGTACTGATGGAACAATATAATAAGAAAAGTATAGTGGTGGTTAGAGTACCTGTATATCCCAGAGTAATTGTACTATATCATGAAAGAATGCCGTTAGAATAATAGTTAACAGCTTGCAATGTACATATTATACTGAATATGTACAAAATATGAAACTAAATACTAAGAGTCATGTATGGCAATACTGCTATTAGAATTTCCTGCATGTATGCATGCATAGTCAGAATAGATATTATCAGATGGAAAGTTTCTATCATGATCAGATGAGGGAAATACTGAGGGGAATAGCTACTATATGCTGTCTTATGTACAAAGCAACTTGATAACAATAATGATTCAGGAATGTTATTTCAGCAGCCATTTGAATGGAAAATCCCCTTTTAGCTATATATGTACATGTAGGATTCACTGTGTTGGCTGAAGACTTCCATTGGATGCTTGAAATTGTCATGTTTTTTACAAAATGGCATTTTTATTATAACTAATGTCATTCATATTCATGTTGTAAATTAGTGTTGCTTTAGTATAGGTTTTCACATTTTAGTAGTACCAGTAGGAAAAAACATTTTAGTTTTAGTTTAGTTGTAGTAAACTTAAGATAAAAACTTTTAGTTTTGGTGTAGTATAGTATACAATAAGTAATTTATGCTTACTAAAATAGGTTTTAGTTTAGTAAACTAGCTACCAGTGTAAATGTAATTTAGTTTAGTTTAAGGTTTAGTAAATAAAGGAAATCGAGTTTAAGTTTTAGTTTAGTTTTAGTAAGATTCACATTAAAGCTTAATTTTAGTTTTGGTTTGGTATACTACATCCACTAAAAGTAATTTATGCTTACTAAAATAGGTTTTAACAACACTATTGTAAATGTAGTTAAGCAATAATGCAATGAAATCTAACTTGAAAGGAATAAAATCCTCTGTCATCATTATGTGATGAATATATTCCATATCTTTTGTGGAAAGTAACACATTATGAATTAATAAATTTTATCACCAATTATTTATAATATATGTTGAGTATTTATAGATTCCTTTTTCTAACCTGAATGTCTGTTAAGATTTCATAGCCCATGGGCACAAAAGAGTAAATGGTCATAGCATTGATAGGGATAAAATATGACATTAGTACATGTTCATTTATAATACATTAATTTTGTGCAGCATGATTGAAGACTTAATTGATTTTCTAGATAGTTTACATGATTAATGGTTGTATTATTAGAAACATTTATAAACTAGTTATACTGTTTACAAGGATGTCTACACAGCATGTCATCTTATAAATAGCCATATAACATGTAGCAAGCTGTATCAGCAACTAAAGAATAGCAAGCAAATTTTACTGACTGAAGAGACGTAGCTATAGTGTAAATTCCAATGGAGGACTTTGCATGCATGGGGAAATTAAAGGGATTAGTTCTAGCTGAATGCAGTAATGTATTTCCCAAACTATGTTATACAGTCAAAATTTTGGAGCTTCATAACATGATTCAGCTAAAAAAGAGACGCTTCCTCGATTGTAGCTAAGCAACTCAGATATGTCATCTATAAGATTAGCATGTCAACGTGTTTACAAAACAATGTATTATGAAGATCTACAGCCTTTGCTGAGAAGAATAGGGTTTTAATATTCTTTGTCAATCAAATGAACTGATACTTGTAATGACACATTCCCAAAAGTAGTTTCTCTTGAAATATATAATTAATGCACATGTACACACACAGTGGCTTCACACAGATTCCTGAAGTGCTATATGGAAACTATTTAGCTACTCAACCTCTAGTTAATAAGAAACAATTGCCCTCTATACATAACTAACTATATATATATATATATATATATATATATATATATATAAAAGTAGTAATAATTTACCTGCAGAGACAAAATGTACAGCTTAGAAAATTAGTAGGAAACTGTTGATCTGAATGTGTATTCATGCATGTACATGATTGTAGCTGAACTCTCTACAGTGTGACTTATTTGTAGTTGAACTCTGTACATGCATGCAGTGTGACTTGCATGCAACCGAACTCTCTACACGGTGACTTATTTGTAGCTGATCTCTTTAGAGGCTGAAGCTGAACTGTCTATTGCATGTAGATCTTGCATATTGTACCTTCAGCTATGAGGCTACATCCAACAATACATGATGTATATATATATATATAGAGCCAATATAGGATATTATGTAGATGATGGCATCTTAATAATTTGATACTGTTATCTGAAGCAGTTACTAATCTTCTGCCCACTGCTCAAATTTTGGGAATTTTTAAGCCTTATAATAATAACTCAAGCAGAAACCTAGCTACTTTACTTTTGAATGCTTTGAGGTGATAACAGTGAACAAAAACAGTATAGCTATAATGGACAAATAAATAGCAATCTAACAGTGAATCTGAACATAGATATTGGCTCATAGATGATGATACCAATGGTAGAGACATAGCTACAGTGCTTGTCCTTTTAGTATATGCTAGGACATTGGTTTTCTTACATGGCATCTAATATACGTTGACAATGCAGGGACCTAATACATGCATATTGTAGATACATTCAAGTATCACTGACATGCAGAAAAAATAGTTATGTGTGCTTGAAGAAACAAATACATTAGAAAATAGTGCTTCATTTATGTGACATATGTGTGTAGCCATACATTCATTAATAGTGCCTATAGCACTTCCATCCACTTTATTATGGTTGACAAGGTTTCATATAGTTAGCATGATGCCTTCTACTTGTAACTATATCTAACACCTCTTGTGCAATATATCACAATCTGGTCATAATCTTGTAGATAATTATTTTACCTTTTAAAATCATTGGTGTATAGAATGAGATATACAAATTATTTAACAATAGTTAAGTGTGACTTCAGCTGTGTATTTATAATGTTGCACAAGCTAACTATAGCTACCTGCAATGATTGTGATTACACAATAAACAGAAAATACTGATCAAACTATTAATTTAAGTTGGTTTCTCTGCATACTGTATATATGACTGGTTCATCATGTGAGTGGTTACACAATACATGTGACATGTCAATTTTTGTGGTTAAAAATACATACCCTGTGATGAATGAATAAAACATGTAGCTTGAATTAATAGACCCCAACAACATATCCATTACGCATAAGCCTTCTGTGTTGTATCAAATAACTATGTAATTTTATGTGGGAAACCACAAAACAGATAACATTGATTCCCCTTCCAATATATATTGTTCCTTTGTGCAAACACGTGGACAAAAAATGGCTACAACAGTACAATTTGCACCATCTTGTATTGTTTGTTTAACCTGGCATATGAATGGATTCTGGAATTACAATCAAAAACACAATTTAGTATAAATCAACTAGGAACACTACACTACCATATAACAAGCTCTATTATTGCCTTGCTACTTAAGAAAATTAACTACTTAATTCTCTAAGCCTGATATTGAAAATCAGTAAAAGGCATTAGTTTTCAGTGTGGACTTTTAGACATTGTAAATATTGAATGTATAGCTATAATTGATGTGCAGGTCAACAGAGTCTTGTAACTAGTTACTATTACTTTTAAGCAACTGACTAACTAACTAGTTACATCCCTTGTATACAACTGTCCAAAAAAGTAATTAAGGTAGTAAAGGTATGATACTATAGCTACTCACAATAGTTACGTAGTTAGTAGTAATCATTCTTTAAAGGCGAAACACTCAGCAATTTTGTACTACTCATGCATGACCAAATTAAGAAGATACATTCTGTATACTGTTCTCTAACTAGTTACTTTCACAAAAGTACTGTAACTAAGTTACATGGGATAAAAGTAATGTTACTTTTTTGAAGTAACTATTCCAGGTATTTATATGAGGAGGCCATGACAATCCCCATGCAAAGTACATTGATTGATTGATGTGTAATTCAGCACAGCTGATACATACATATTGTACTGTACTGAAGACTTTCATCGTGTCATTGCTTTATCTGTAGGGATTGTCTTCTTCTACAAGGCTGGCGTACTGCTTCAATAGAACATTCCGTATACTCAAGTGGCACCCACTACTGAGTTAATGCACTTCCAAGTTAACTTCTGCTTCACTATTCACAAAACAACCTCAGTTGCTACGTATAGTCACAGGTCTTGCCAAGCCACTTTTAGGACATCCAGCAATTGAGAAGCTAAACTTACTAGCCAGAATTAATACATACAGGAGTTCTCTTCTCCAATTGAGAAATTTTCTGATCTATTTTCTGGTCTAGGGAAACTACCAGGAAGCTACACCATCAGGCTTTCAGACCTTACTCAATAAAGAGTAGCAAGAGTCTGGGACTCAGCCATCATCATGTGTATTTGATCATAGATACAGGTTGGAAAGCATACTGCATCTATGTCCTTTCGGTCACCACTCACATAAATTTAATGTACGTCTAGGAGAGCCGGGTTATGGAGAGCCCAAGGAGAAATTATTGCAGTATAATGTATATCCTCAAATTTTGTGTCCTGTCACTATCAGAACCTGCCAGCACCTAGTGGTCCACTCACAAGCCAGACTAAGAACATGTGAGGGGCTGCAACTATAATCCCCTGACCTCACTGTAATGCCTATGTAATGTATTACTGAAGTGCATATGGCCTCAACACGCACACCCCGTGATAAAGTGTATATAAGCCAACAGTTACCAAGTACGAGTGCAACTCCAGTATATTGAAAATCATTGACTTTAGCATCATCATGAGCTGTCCCATATATTCTGCTGGCCAACTCTATGTGGTTAGAGTGAAGGACGACAATTATATGTGCACCAAGTACCAGAGATTTCCAAGTCCTACAGTGATGATTCTTGTTGTGATATATCATTACAAACAGCATAAGTCTTGAGGATATATGAGGTATGTGTAATTATCCTATAGCTATGGAAGTTATGCAATTATCAAGTTTTACAGCACTGAAGGTCTGACAGCAATGTATGCTGCGACCTTTTTTGCATTGAACTACTATATCAAGAGTTGAATTGTTAATAAGTTCTTAATAGTGAATTTAAAAATTGTTAATTTAGAAATGGAAGTAGGGATCAAGCGATAAAAACTACTGAAACAAGTGATTTGAATGATGGCAACTATTACAACATAGCTTTGTGGGGAAATCCTTACATTGGCATCTCACCACGTCACCATATATGTTCAATGCCAAAGTAGGGATTTCCCCACAAAGCTATGTTGTAATAGTTGCCATCATTCAAATCACTTGTTTCAGTAGTTTTTATCGCTTGATCCCTACTTCCATTTCTAAATTAACAATTTTTAAATTCACTAGTTTGTTAACTTTTTTTGGTATAGGTATATAGCTATTATTGATCTTTGGCACTGACTGCTCTATTAGAGTATCTCGATCTTGCTGCTTGCTTTATGCAAGCTGCTCAATTACTAAATTGAAAGGCATGCAGGGTTTCTATCTCCTGTTTTCTACAATTAGTTACAGCTGGACCATTAATAATGGGCGTGGTCCACTGATCGTTAAGTACGAGCGCGCGCTCTGATTGATAAGGGCGTGGCAGTGTGTTCTTACTTCACTAGGCTGTTAAATCGCTTTGCAAGTGTTGCTATACAGGCATCTACTTGCCCTTACAGTACGGAATCCGTTATTAGTTTTGTGGCGTCCGAATACGGCTGCTCTAAGGAAAGTGTCGATACAAATTAGTAACGCCTCCGTGACTGGAAAAGAAGAAGACGATCCGTATAATTGAAGATAAAAGGAAAGGCAAAGCGCAGAAGGCAGACACTCGTCGGAACCCGAAAAGGCACATCCCAGCAGCGAGTTAAATATTGTGGCAAAGAATGGTGATCCTTCGCTGCTTCGTTTGGCCTGTAGCCTTGCGAATGTGGTCAGGCAGGCAGGCAGGCTGACAGACGAAAATTTCTGTTTTAGCGATTTTTTAGAAATAAAATTCCAGCACTTTTCTAGTCGTTTCCTGATATATAACGCTAGAAATAAAGTTAGAAACTTGAAGACTCTTTAGTAAAAGGTTTATTTGCTGTGTGAGATATTTCTAGGATGATTTTTGAGGGATCGAAATTTGAGGCGCGCGCCAAATCCACCCCCGATCCCTACTTAAACAGTACTATCGTACTGTTTGATATATCATGTATGTAAAATAAAATCCTTATACATAGCTTCATAGGTAAGCTACACTGCCTCATGAACACTGTGACTGCTTTATTAGAGTAATTGACTGCTCTATTAGAGTATCTCAATCTCGTAAGCAAGTTTTTGAAGGGGGGCACGTGCCCTGTGTCCCTCCCTGGACCTGCCACTGATACATATATATCACCAGTTTAAACTGAGTACAGTGAAACTCCAAACCTCTTAAGACCATCTCATTATCTTGGTACAAGTCACAATATCTAAACATTTTGTACTTATGATGCACTGCGCAGTCACATCCATTCCAACATACAGGCTTCATAAAGGTAAAGCAGTTCCTCTGTAGTTATATAAAATGGTTGTATATATGATAGTAACTCAAGGTGTCTAGAGCTTGAGACACGAGAGCAGTCATCTGACATTAAAGTATGAAATTGTAAAGACTGTGTAGGTGCAGCTGGACATAAAATGGTAGTTTTACACCCATATCTTAAAATTAATGTTAAATGCTCCAGAAGTTGTTCTCCTCAACAAATAGCAACATTTCAGTGTGGATTTTGATGCATGCATCTTATCTCATCCAAAGGGGTTGATTCTGGATCCAGCTAAGTCTCATATTTGTCCAAGAAGTAAGAGTCAGGAATTGTGCCAAATTGCATTGTATACCAAACTTTATATCAATCCTAATACAGTGACTGCCTTATTAGAGTATTTGGCTATTTTAGTAAAGTACGTACTTCAAATTTTGTTAACACATGATACTGTATTAGAACAACAGAGTTCTTAATTTGGTAATACAAAATTAATAACACAACATTTATGAAAATCGCAGTATTAACTGCCTGGTTTTAGAAGTACACTGTATTTTTTTCTTTCACTATAAAGTGCAAAATTTTAATATGTAAATTTCAACCACTGAGTCACTACTACGTATAGTTTACATCTGTCTCATAGTCCACAAATAGTTAAATAATCTTAACATGGCTGTGACAAGATGGCTGTGACAATTGCTTTTGATGCTGATGAACTTCTGAATCAATAATAATGACATTCATGACAACTGTCATCATTGAAATTGATTAACACATCACTGTAGCCACTACTTTTGATCTCATGTCCACTTTTAATTAAACCCGCATTTTTAAAGTCCTACTACTAGCTCAGCTGTTTTGGCTTTTCTCTAAATGCTCACAACAATATACTTTATTTGCCATCAATTCTGCATACTGGCTACAATGTCATTATCATACCATCCTGGAATGGTTCATAGCAGTGTTGAAACCGGGTCACTACTGCTGACCCGGATGACCCACTGACCCGGATTAATTAAAGCCAAGGCGTGCGATAAGAGCTATGTTTCGGGCGAGGTTTCGAGTAGTCTCGAGCAAGCAAGACAATGTAGGTTTTGAGCGTTCGATTCGTGTTGAGTAAACGATTAGTTATGTGAGTGATAACTAAGCCGGTAAGTTTATAATTTACCAACTTGCTTACTGCAACTGACTCACTCCTAATTCGTGGTGAGTATAAGCTTTGGATTTATAGGAACTATATAATTTCATTGCTTCGGTTTCACCTGTGTGTCGATGCTGTATCCAGCTATTCCATTACGAGGTTAGAGTCGATCGCTACTCGTTTTTTGAAGAAATGGTTAAACTTACCCAGAAGTGCTACTCGTGTTATATTGTACTATCTTGCAGGGGTTTGCTGCCCGAGCATCACCCATGTGTCTAGAGAAGCAAAGTTAAGTTTGTTGGCGTGTGTCAGTACTTCCTCTGACTTAAGGCTGCAGGAGCTTGGCCTCCAGTTACAGCTTGGGAATGTTGCTTTGCAAATTAATGACAATGACTACTCCATCTTGTCGATTGCCAGGAAACAGTTATCTACACTTTCATCTGCTCGATCTCTATTATGTTAAAGCCAAGAATCAGTTGAGAGACTATACTAAGAGTCAATGTGAAGACCATCTGCAGACACTATCTGTTCAGTCCAAGTTTGAGGGCTCAGCTGAATTCCTGTAAAACTTGGAATAGGCTTTTAAAAGGCTTTCATCCTGGTCAACTGTCATTCCTCCTACGGGCAGCTTCTGATACTCTCCCTACTCCAGTTAATTTACAGCGATGGTCATTACAGTGTTGTGCAAGGTGTTCACTTTGCGATACAAACCGTCCCACCACAGCTCATAATCTGAGCGGCTGCCCTGTGGCATTGACTCAACAGAGGTATACGTATCGGTATCAGCATAACCAAGTGCTTTTCGTTTTAGCAACTAAATTTGTTGAAGCCTTCACTAGTGCTCCTTTCATCAAAGTGTTTGCAGATTTACCAGAGTTCCATGCTGATAACACTCCCCAGTCAACGATTCCAGCAAGTCTTTTTATTAGCTACCCCCTACCGTCCTGATATTGTAATTTACAACCCTCAGAGCTCATCCATTGCACTGTTGGAATTAACAAGTCCGCTAGACTCTATTCATCATATTCAGTCGGCTCGATCTAGAAAACAGAACAAAACTGATTACCTTCAGTTGTTGGCTGAATTTGATCGCCTCAACATCGCTAATTATTATGAAACAATTGAGATAACAGTATTGGGGCATTACCAAGTCTCCTCTATCCAGAACTTGGTAAATTTGTTTAGATTTATCCTTCCTGAGTTAAACACATCAAAAAGTGGAATCAGGAGTTGGTTAGATGAAGCAGCCTCTGCCAGTATCTCTGCCTCTCAGAGGATTTTCATGGCGAGACAATGTAAAGAGTGGTGTCCGAATTAGATACGTAGTTAGCTAATATTGTAATTATCATTGTAATTGTGTGTGTGTTTTTTTTTCTCTTTTTGTACCTTGCCCCACAGTAGTGCTCTAGGCAGCCTACTCTGTGGTCGCATGCAGTCCGAGGTTACACATGCTTCTTTCTAATTCATTCCTGTACATATTTTCTCATGTAATGATGGCTCTCTCTCTAAAATCAGTCAGTTTTGGTTCCACGTAGCTACTGCGAGTTTACAGACAGCAATTGTGTGTGGCTTCGTGCATACCCAGTATTACAATTTCCCGATATATTGAAGTGGGTGTGGCTCACAAAAGTACTTATCCTGCTGCAAGACTTGACTACATACAACTCTTACAATAATCGATTAGTGGGCGTGGCTCCACGTAAGCTTGCAGACAGCCAACGGACAGTTTCGTGCTACAGACTGCACTTACTACTAAATGGGCGTGGCTGAGCGTATGTTTGGAACGCGATAAGTGGGCGTGGCTCACGAAAGAGCTACGCGATAACGTTTATAAGTTTCCACGTCGTCAAACGAACAATTTAATTTCTCACGTGATCCAATCCGGGTCAGACCCGGAGAAAATGTGACCCGGTTGACCCGACCCGGTTTCAACGCTGGTTCATAGTTACCACCTACAGGATTATGTCAGATATACTATAAAACTCACATTGTAAAACTTTAAATGAAAGCACTTGCACCATGCCTTTGTTAATCTTGCTAAAAGTGGGGAGTTTACTCTGGGGAGTAAAACAGTTTACTCTGAAAGGGGAGTTTGGATTACTAGCAGAGTAACAGTAACTCACGGAGAGTAAAGAGAACTCCAAGTACGCTACGGCACTAACTTGAAGAGTTCCCATTACCATCTAGCTAGTAGCTACTCCACTTGGCCATCAGCCATGCAGTCATATCTCCTGCTATTCTGGCTACCAGCAAAGAAAAGATTGAGTATAATATTTATATAACATTAGAAAATTAATCATCTTAGGAAGGCAAAGAAGTAGAGCTAACTGGTTTATAAAACTTGTGAGTTATAATGCAAAAACCAACTAAATGTAGCAAGTGCTCAATCAAAATACTCTAATAATGCAGTCACTCTATTAGAGAAGTCAGCTATGCATTCTATTAGAGCACACAACTATAGTACAAGTCACAATGTAGAGAATTTAGCTACATAACAAGCCACGCTGCAAAGAGTTCAGCTACAAACAAGTCTCCCTGTAGAGCTTTCAGCTATGAACAAGTCACCTTGTAGTAGAAAATTTAACTACAAATAGCTAAGTCACCCTATATAGTTCAGTTACAAATAGAGTTCAACTATTTTTTAAGCCACCCTGAAGATAGTTTAGCTACAAAAAATCAGAGAGATCAGTTACAAACAGGTCACCCTGTAGAGAATTCAGCTACATTACATCTCACCCTGTAGGAGAGTTCAGTTATATCACAAGCCACCCTGTAAAGGGTTCAGCTACAAAGAAGTTTTCATGTCCAGAGTTCAGCTACACTACAAATCTCCTGGTAGAGAGTTCTTATACAAGTCACCTATGCAGTATATAGAGTTCATTGTCAGTTACAAACAAGTCACTCTGTAGAGAGTTCTGCAGAAGTTATATACGTAAAAAGTTGCCTTTTGGTAAATGACAATGTCATTACAACTATAAATGTAACACTTTTACACCTCAGATCAAAGGAATTTCAGAGGATAGATTTGCCATGTACACTTCTTCACAGAGGAACAACTAAATGTACATTGAGATGTATCCTGGGAAAATGGTTGTACTTCAAAACAACAAGCCACTTTCATCAAAGCAAACATAGCCTTGATGTGGATGAGGTATAGTGATGTGGATGAGGTATAGTGGTATAGGCCTGCTTGTTTCATAAAGGCTCAAACTGAAATCGGTTATGGGAATAAATTAATGCTCACACAGGAGTCAGTATCCTTACCATTCTATGAGTTGGGAAACATTAGAGAACTAGTCCTCACAAGCGTTTTGGCACATTTTCGAATATGGGACCACACCCACATACCACACTGTAACGAAGCTTACCCCTTTAGGCATTGTAATTAGTTTATAATTATTAATTAATAAATTATAAACAATGCAGTAGGATTAAAGCACTATAGCAAATTCCTCACAACTTGACCTTTTCCATGACATCCTTAGGACTCATCTGTTCATAGTAGAGACCACAGGCGTGGCCCATGCAAAAACATCACCAAAAACCCAGTCTCACTTTTCCCTGATGACAATGAGGCAGTATTAGTTAGGTAGTACGTGTACAATGCATTCTTCATGGACTTTCCAGTGTCCTTCTTTATATCCCTACTGTGCATTTCCATTGTGGTATATATCTTGAGCACAGTAGGGATATAGAATCATGCACTACTCCAGCTTGTTTCAGCACTTTTTATCGGTGTGCTATATATGGTGAAAGAAGATGTGAAATCCAAGGTGGCGGCCAAGAAATGGCTGTGATGGTAGGTTAATGGTAAAAATTTTAATAACGACAATTCAGGTGAATTTGGTGCCGCTTGGTCTTGGCACAAAATTCACCTGAATTGTTGTTGCTAAAATTTTACCATTAACCTACCATCACAGCCATTTCTTGGCCGCCACCTTGGATTTCACATCTTTTTTCACCATAGCCTTTTTGAAGGCCGCACTCTTTCTTTTACAGCTTGGCTGTTTTGGATTAGATAGTATGTTACTGAGAGGGCATATAATGTTCACAGTAGCATATGTTGACATTAACAAGGTAGATAAAAAAGTAAGTTCCAAAAAAATGTAAGATTAAATCTAGAGGTATTAGATTTTATATCAAGACACACGGTATGTTGTGCGGCCCAAGAAGGCGGCGCGCAACACCAGTGAGTATATTGACAGGAAGAAAGAAAACGCAATTTTTGCATCTCCGTAGCTCTGTGCTGCCTTGATGAAACAAGACGATTTTTGCTGTGGACATGCCCTTCAACTTCAGCGCTCCAAAGTTCAAATTTGAGCGAAATCGCTTCGCGCGTTCCCGAGATATTCGACTTCAAAAATTGGCTTAGTTTCTTCGTTTTATTTTTTCTTCCTCTTGTCACACACTTACAAAAACTGCTATAAAACTCGAACGCCATATCCGATTGCCTTGAAATTTGGCACACAGAAGGGGGATATAATGGCGCATGTCGGTACCAACTTTGGCTGGAATACGATAAACAGGCAAAGAGTTATGAGCGATTATTCACGAAACAAACACCAATATGTTGTCACGCCTACAGGGTAAACCGCGTATGGGAAGAAGCTGAAAATCGGTGGGTGAATAGGTTAACTATTGAACCTCAAACTTTTTGTGGTTTGAAAGAAATCGAGCTAAAAACCAGGAAGATACAACGAAAAAACCAACAGTGTGTAACAATTACGCAATCGAGATTAGCTAATAAAAAATGACTACTTGTCACGCCTACCAGAAAAACCGCTTGGGGTAATGCTTTGAAAATCACTGTACAGATGGAGTAATCATCTTAGAAAGGCTCTTCAATGGTGTAGAAGAATCAGACTTAAAGCCACGGAGTTATAACACGAAATCCAACTTGGTGTAGCAAGTGCAAGATCGAGATACTCTAATAGAACAGTCACCCTAATAGAGCAGTCACCCTGAAGAGAATTCAGGAGATCAGCTAGAAACAAGTAACCTGTAGAGAGATCAGCTACAAACAATCCACCCTGTAGAAAGATCAGCTAGAAGAAGTTCAGCTAGAAGAAATCACCTTGTACAGTTCAGCTACAAAGAAACCACCATGTAGAGAGTTCAGCTACAAACAAATCTCCCTGTAGAGAGATCAGCTAGAAGAAGTTACCTTGTAGAGAGTTCAGCTACAAAGAAACCATTCTGTAAAGAGCTCAGCTGCAAACAAATCACCTGTACAGAATTCAGCTACAAACAAATCACCCTGTAGAGAGATCAGCTAGAAGAAATTACCTTGTAGATAGTTCAGCTACAAACAATTCACCCTGTACAGAGCTCAGTTAGAAGAAGTTTCCTTGTAGAGAGTTCAGCTACAAGCAAATCACTCTGTAGAAAGATCAGCTAGAAGAAGTCACCTTGTAGAGAGTTCAGCTACAAAGAAACCACCATGTAGAGAGTTCAGCTGCAAACAAACCACCCTGTAGAAAATTCAGCCACAAACAAATTGCCCTGTAGAAAGATCAGTTAGAAGAAGTTACCTTGTAGATAGTTCAGCTACAAACAAATCACCCTGTAGAGAGATCAGCTAGAAGAAGTTACCTTGTAGATCATTCAGCTACAAACAATTCACCCTGTAGAAAGAGCAGTTAGAAGAAGTCACCTTGTAGAGTGTTCAGTTACAAAGAAACCACCATGGAGAGTTCTGTAATAAATATATGTATTATATTATAATTTTTACATTTACTGAAAAAATCAGAAATATTTAAAGTATTTAAAATCTGCTTCATCTTTTCATCTTCCTGTGGTAAAGAAAAAAAAGATAAGTTTAAAAAGTCCCAAAGCCGGCCATAGGCCAACTTTGGGGTATAAAAATACAAAAAGAAGTGAAATCTAATCCAAAACAGCCAAGCTGTAAAAAAAGAGTGCGGCCCTCAAAAAGGCTATGGTGAAAAAATATGTGAAATCCAAGGTGGCGGCCAAGAAATGGCTGTGATGGTAGGCTAATGGTAAAAAATTTTAATAACGACAATTCAGGTGAATTATTGTGCTGCTTCAATAATTGTCGTTATTAAAATTTTTACCATTAACCTACCATCACAGCCATTTCTTGGCCGCCACCTTGGATTTCACATATTTTTTCACCATAGCCTTTTTGAGGGCCGCACTCTTTTTTTACAGCTTGGCTGTTTTGGATTAGATATGTATAGCATGAATGAACCTGTAGTCTGTCTTGTTCTATACAGTATCACATAACTGGTTACATGTATGATACATATGTTATACTTTCTTATAATAACATTAGTATCAGATAATGTACACATACAAGCAATTATATCAAGTGTAACACTAGCTGTGTATAATGTTGCAAACAAACTATAACTACCAACACTTGGGATAAATGATACAGAAAGCTTATAATTATAGATTATCATTCCTTATTACATTGGTTTCTCTGCATGTGTGATCAGTTCATCATGTGAGTGGCTATGGCAACACAGGTGATATATCACCATTTATTATGTGTGTGGGGGTTAAAGAATACATACCCTGTATGAATGCATAAACACGTATAGCTTGATTAATATATTACCCATTTCATATCAGTACCTGACTTGTATCAAATATCTATACAGCTTATCTGGGAAACCAAACTAGAAAATGACTTCCCCTTGCAACATATAGGTTGGACAAACAATGTGGAAACGTCTCTGATAAGGTAACATCAGTACAATATACCTTCTTGTATCTGTTAGATGGAATAACATGGTATAATATGAATTATCAGAATAAAAATACACTTCAAATCACACAATTCAAAAGCACCATTAGTGAGCACATCCACTACATAGCTACCACTCAGAAAATTGCTATAAGTTTGGTATTGAGAATTATTTAAATTTGCATTGTCAGGAAGTAATTTTAAAAATTTACAGAGTGAGAGCGGATCACTGTGAATTATGGTCATGTAATAATTTTGCCTGTTTAAATCATGAGATTAATTTATGTACAAAGTAAAATATTGTTATAAAGGCATAAACATCATGTGCCGGATTAACTTTATAAAAAGCTTGAATCAATGTGCTAATTCAATAGCTGCTGTAAATACATAAATTATACTTGCAGTTCATGCATTGCTATCAGTATAACCTCTCCATTATTAACTCTTAGTATAACTAAGGATCTGCATTTTCCTGCTATAGCACGGCTTTCACATTATGTTGTCACAGCACCTTAGCAGTATTGGTTATAGGTACCATCAAGCCCAAAAATATACCTTGAAAGTGACCTGAAACATCACCGATGAGTTTATTATGCTCACATGAAAAATTAGTTTGCTAGGTAGTCATATCATAATAGTCAGTTAGTCAGAGAGTCAAGGAGCCAGCCAGTGGATTGAAACTCATTGGTGGTGTTTTCAGGTCAGGGCTTCATAGTACTTAACCGAATACTTCCAAGGTAAACTCAATAGACAACAATGTTACAGGCTTGATTTTATATTAACTGTGGTCCAACACATGCCTTTTCGCATGTGTACCTCATAAGCTACTACAGGTGTATATAGTAGTTGGGATCATTAAAATGAAAAGTATTAAGGGACTGAGAACATCATCATCTGCATGACATACAAATATAGTCCCTACTTTGATTTGTTGCTAATATGAACACATACATGGGAATGGAATAATATTGTGTATCAGTATGTTCTGTTTTGTTTCAGCACTATTTATGATCCCTACTAGCAAGAGTCCGTAATTATGGACTCTTGCTACTAGCTTATAATATTCTTCTTGTTAATATGCAGAACCCCACAAAGTATATTGTACCATGTTTTGGAATTGGAATTCCCATCACACTAGGGACCAATGAGAAGGCTAAAAAGCCTGTAAATGAAGTGAGTCAGAATCTCGATACTAAAACAAACACAAAGTGCAGAAAAAGAAAAGCTATTTTGGCCTTGGGTCCAGTATATATTATACAAAGTGTATATTTAGCCGGTACCGGTTTGCAAACACTAACGGCTATTGTGCCGGCACTAGTAGGTTGCCCCGAGCATTCAACTTTAGGGCACGCGTCTAGTAGGTTGCCCCGAGCATTCAACTTTAGGGGATGCGAAAAGTAGTTCCTTAGCATTAGGGGTAGGCTAGGGTTCAGCTTTGGTTTCTTCTTCACTCTTGTTATATATAGAAGTCACTTCAGTCGGATGTTTATAACGTAGAAACTAAATAATATGACTAGCTGCAGCACCGGTGGTATAATCGTTACAAACATTGCTTATGAGTACGGATGCCCGGGTTCGAACCCTTGCTTAGACAACTTTTTTTTTTCGCTTTCTTAGGTTTTTGTACAAGTTTTTTTTTAATGCACATAACATTCTAAGTATTATACCCTCCACTGCCGGCAAAATAGCCGGCAAAACAGTGTAACCGGTACCGGCTCTATATAACCTGCCTATATTATATAGTGGTGCACTCTGCAAGACTATCATATCCCAGTGAGTGATGGTTTAGCTGGGACTATTATTCTCTGACATATGTCTGCAGGATTACAGATAGCTATATACCATTTAATATCTTTGGTACTGAACAAGGTACCTATACAGAAAGTATTTGTCCAGTGCTGTCCTCTTGGTGCTGTTGGTGGACTAATGTTGCTTCAGATGCACTTCTGAGTCAGTGTCCGACCAGCAGTTTTGTGTAATACTGCAATGCAGCCCCCATTGCATCTAGTGACCTTTAGTACTAATTTCTGCCACAATACTTGCTATATCACTATTTTTGTGTACTACATTTTTTGTAGTGACAGTCACTACTTAAAAATAGTGAGTATTGTGGCAGAAATTTGTTATTGAAAAAGCTGGAGTAGTTTTTCATGTGGATTTGTACAGTAAGCAACACAGGCTCCAGCTTTGCACAGTAAAAAAATTAGTAGTGAATATTTCACAACTACTTTCTACCACAATATTCACTATTTTTAAGTAGTGACGGTCACGACTACTTTTGTAGCTTGACGTTCACTGCTTTCTTGTAGTGAACGTCACTAACTACATGGTAGTGAAGTGAACGTCACTACCTAAAAATAGTGGGTTGTGGCAGTTGTGAAATTATTGATTAACTAGCTGGTGACCTTCACTACAATAATGACGTTCACCACTTTGTTTTTACTATGTGGGTCATTTTATACTTGCACAATAACACATTCCTTGACCGGCGCATTTATGCTGAAATAAATACGTACTTCTCTTCTATATAGACTGACCACTTTGAAAATTCCGAGAATATTCGGAAAATTACTGTAGTATATAAATCTGTATCCCCAAATTCGTGTCCTGTCACCGTCATTGTCCGTCACCACCTGCCAGCATTAAAGAATTTGGGTTTACTCTTTACTCTCACGCCAGGAAAGCAACATGTGAGAGGCTGCAACTGTAATTCCCTGACCTCACTGTGACACCTACGTAATGTAAGTGTGCGGCCTCAACACGCACGCCCCAGGTATATATAAGCATAGATACTAGAATTCTAGTATCTATGATATAAGTCAGCAGCTATTATACCAAGTGCAGTTGCAACGTGCAGAAACTAATATATTCTCTTAGAACTTAACTTCATTAGCTGTTGAACAACAATGAGCTGCTCTGTGTGTTCTTCTGGTTCACTCAAGGTGATCTTAGTGGAGCCAGACAACAATTACATCTGCGTCAAGATTCCAGGCATGTCAAAGTCCTGCAGTGATGATTCTAGTTTGGATATCATCACCATTAGAGTAGGTGCTAGTATTACGGGTCAGGGGGTATTGTGGGTCACATAGCTTAAAATAAATTTAATAGGTTGAATCATGCAGATTTAGATCAACATAAAAAGTGATCAAAAGCTAACCACAAATCTAATTAAGAGGTTATATACTCAGGACTTTAAACTAAGTCACTATAGAAATACCATTCCAGATTAGCTACCTGTACCCCTTACAATGTAGTAAGCAGGAAAAAGACATGAAATGTACGTACTAAGTTAACTAAGGTGTTTTGACAATCTTTAGAGTTGCTGCAAATGTTTCCATAACATTTACCATAATTCGACATGAAATGATGACCTTATGAACATAGTGACTCATAATACCCCCACATGACTCGTAATACCAACACTTACAAGGCTTCAGTGAAAAGATCAAACACCCAATACATGACAAGTAAATCTTTTGAAATTTTAGGATAATGTAGCATATGGTTACACCTTTCCCCTGCAAGTAGTGTGAAATATTGGGGTCACTGTATTAGGTGGTAGCAGTACTTATAGCTTAAGTGACTCTTAATTACCACAGCCACTCTACTTCAGACAAGGGGTAGCCAACGTCTTGGGACTCTCGTACACTATTTGAGAAATCAAATTATAAATCCATCGAAATCCATGAAATATTTATTGAAATAGTATGGAAATACGTTTTGAAATACTTAAATATTGGGACTCTCGTACACAATTTAGAAGTTTGCGTGGGCGGCTGGCGACCCCTTGACTTCAGACAACATCAGCCCTGAAGATATACGAGGTATGTATGTAATTGACTTTGTTATAAATTATGGAAACTATGCAGACAGTTGAATTATAATCAGAATCAGAACCAGATCTTGGGATCAGTATGAGGCTCCATACCACAATGTCCATAGCAGCATAGAAAGAGTGCATTTTACTCATGGGTATATATATATATATATATATATTATAGTGGGTATATATAATATCTAGCTGATATTCAGTCTACTCAGCAGACTGGTGAGGTTTTATTTGGTGTTGCATGCATTATAATGTAGCTATGCATGACACTGCACAAATAAAATACTGTGTATTTTGTTATTTATCCAGTTCTCTACTGTTACAACATATCATTATCCATAATTACACTTCAAAATAACAGTCGTCTAAATCACTATGTTGGAGTTGACTCCATCATGGATGGAAGCCATCTGTGTCTTAAGGTAACTATTTTCTTTGAGTGCATGTGCTTATATAGTATATATGCTAAATGTGCAGTTAATCCACCCAATTAAATAGATTGCCTATATAGATGTGTGTATTGTGTTGAGATTATCTTCAGCATGCATTCCATATTTTTTGGATATAAACTTTCTCAGTATAAAACATGGAGCACTGTAAATAATGTATTTCAGCACATGTATACTGTTAGCGGTTACTATTTTCTGTTGTTTACAGGTCAAGGATGATAAAAGGGAATACCTTACTCAGATGGTGCAGTTGACCAACAGCAGTAATGATAATGTTGCTCTGGCATTTAAATCAGATGATAATGACACACTATATTATGTTACGTCAACAGGTGTAGGGCAACCACTGGTTATAGACAGTAAAATAGACCCGCCGTATATATTCAGACCAGCTATACCTAGTGGAAAAGAAATGGCTGGTTAAGGAACTGTTGATAGCAATACTTATATAACCCAATTCTGTGCAATTTTTATATGTATTATACCATGAATGCAATTAATATCACAATGTTAACCTTATTGTAAGTAATGATACAGTAATTAAATAGCAATTATTACTACACTGAGTACTGCAGGGGAAACTAGTATTATAAGGAAATATTATTAATAGTGTCTCTAGATTTTATGCATTCGCACACACACACACACACACACACACACACACACACACACACACACACACACACACACACACACACACACACACACACACACACACACACACACACACACACACACACACACACACACAATAATTCGTATCTGTAATTCTGTTGATTCAATGAAACATGAAACTTGGTTAGGTAAATTGTTTACATGGATCACATGTTTAGTAGATATATACAACAGATCTAAAACTCAAACACAACAATCAGGTTACATGTTAATGCAATCAATTTCTAGTCAAAGCAAGCAGATAGGCCATTTCGTGCAGTTAAAAATACTGTATTAACATAATATAATTATATATCAAGACACACGGTAGTGTGTCGTGCGGCCCAAGAACCGGCGCGCAACCCCGTGAGTATATTGACAGGAAGAAAGAAAACGCAATTTTCGCACCTCCGTAGCTCTGTGCTGCCTTGATAAAACAAGACAAATTTTGCTGTGTAGATTCCCTCCACCTTCAGCATTCCACATTCCAAATTTGAGCGAAATCGCTTCAGGCATTCCTGAGATATGCGACTTCAAAAATTGGCTTAGTTTCTTCGTTTTTTTTTCTTCTTATTTTTGTTCCTCTTTTCGCACACTTACAAAAACTGCTATAAAACGCGAACGCGTTATCCGATTGCCTTGAAATTTGGCACACAGAAGGGGGGTATAAAGGCGCATCTCGGTACCAACTTTGGCTGGAATACCATAAACAGGCAAAGAGTTATGAGCGATTATGCACGAAAAATAACACCAATATGTTGTCACGCCTACAGGGTAAACCGCGTATGGGAAGAAGCTGAAAATCGGTGGGTGAATAGGTTAACTATTGAACCTCAAACCTTTTGTGGTTTGAAAGTAATCGAGCTAAAAACCAGGAAGATACAGCGAAAAAATCAACAGTGTGTAACAATTACGCAATCGAGATTAGCTAATTTTTAATTTTTTAATTTTATTATTATTATTATTATTATGCTTGCCACGCCTACCAGATAAACCACTTGGGGTAATGCTTTGAAAATCGCTGTACAGATGGAGTTATCATCTTAGAAAGGCTCTTCAATGGTGTAGAAAAATCAGACTTAAAGCCACGCAGTTATAACACGAAATCCAACTTGGTGTAGCAAGTGCGAGATCGAGATACTCTAATAGAGCAGTCATCCTAATAGAGCAGTCACCCTGAACAGAATTCAAGAGATCAGTTAGAAATAAGTAACCTGTATAGAGATCAGCTACAAACAAATTACCCTGTAGAGAGTTCAGCTACAAACAATTCACCCTGTTCAGACATCAGTTAGAAGAAGTTTTCTTGTAGAGAGTTCAGTTACAAACAAATCACCCTGTTGAAAGATCAGCTAGAAGATGTCACCTTGTAGATAGTTCAGTTACAAAGAAACCACCATGTAGAGAATTCAGCTACAAACTAGTGACCCTGTAGATACATCAGCTAGAAGAAGTTACCTTGTAGAGAGTTCAGCTACAAAGAAACCATTCTGTAAAGAGCTCACCTGCAAACAAATCACCTATACAGAATTCAGCTACAAACAAATCACCCTGTAGAGAGATCAGCTAGAAGAAGTTACCTTGTAGATAGTTCAGCTACAAACAAATCATCCTGTAGAGAGATCAGCTAGAAGAAGTTATCTTGTAGATAGTTCAGCTACAAACAATTCACCCTGTACAGAGCTCAGTTAAAAGAGGTTTCCTTGTAGAAAGTTCAGCTACAAACAAATCACCCTGTAGAGAGATAAGTAAGAAGAAGTTACCTTGTAGATCGTTCAGCTACAAACAATTCACCCTGTAAAGAGATCAGCTAGAAGAAGTTACCTTGTAAAGAGTTCAGCTACAAAGAAACCATCATGTAGAGAATTCAGCTGCAAACAAATCATGTATAGAGAGTTCAGCTACAAATAAATCTCCCTGTAGAGAGATCAGCTAGAAGAAGTTTCCTTGTAGAGAGTTCTGCTACAAACAAATCACCCTGTAGAAAGATCAGCTAGAAGAAATCACCTTGTAGAGAGTTCAGCATCAAAGAAACAATCATGTGAGAGTTCAGGTACAAACAAATTGTCCTGTAGAGAGATCAGCTAGAAGAAGTTACCTTGTAGAGAGTTCAGCTACAAAGAAACCATCATGTAGATAGTTCAGGTACAAACAAATCACCCTGTAGAAAGATCAGCTATAGAAGAAATCACCTTGTAGAGAGTTCAGCTACAAAGAATCTATCATGTAGAGAGTTCAACTACAAACAAATCACCCTGTAGAAAGATCAGCTATAGAAGAAATCACCTTGTAGAGAGTTCAGCTACAAAGAAACCATCATGTAGAGAGTTCAGCTACAAACAAATCGGCCTGTAGAGAGATCAGCTAGAAGAAATTACCTTGTAGAGAGTTCAGCTACAAAGAAACCATCATGTAGAGAGTTCCGCTGCAAACAAATCACCTGTAGAGAGTTAAGCTACAAACAAATCTCCCTGTAGAGAGATCAGCTAGAAGAAGTCACCTTGCAGGGAGTTCAGTTACAAAGAAATAAACCATGTAGAGAGTTCAGCTGCAAACAAATCACCTGTAGAGAGTTCAGCTAGAAACAAGTCACCCTGTAGAGAGATCAGCTAGAAACAAGTCACCTTATAGAGAGTTCAGCTAGAAGAAGTCACATTGTAGAGCTACAAAGAAACTACCATGTAGAGTTCAGCTGCAAACAAATCACCCTGTAGAGAGATCAGCTAGAAGAAGTTACCTTATAGGGAGTTCAGCTACGAACAGATCACCCTGTAGAGAGTTCAGCTACAAACAAATCACCCTGTAGAGAGTTCAGTTACAAAGAAACCACCATGTAGAGAGTTCAGCTGCAAAAAAAATCAATCACTCTGTAGAGAGTTCAGCTAGAAGAAGTCACCTTGTAGAGAGTTAAGCTGCAAATAAATCACCCTGTAGAGAATTCAGCTACAAACAAATCACCCTGTAGAAAGATCAGCTAGAAGAAGTTACCTTGTAGAGAGTTCAGCTACAAAGAAACCACCATGTAGAGAGTTCAGCTGCAAACAAATCACCTGTAGAGAGTTCAGCTAGAAACAAGTCACCCTGTAGAGAGATCAGCTAAAAACAAGTCACCCTGTAGAGAGTTCAGCTAGAAGAAGTCACATTGTAGAGAGTTCAGCTACAAAGAAACTACCACGTAGAGAGTTCAGCTGCAAACAAATCATCCTGTAGAGAGTTCAGCTAGAAGAAGTCACCTTTTAGAGAGTTCAGCTACAAAGCAACCACCATGTAAAGAGTTCAGCTGCAAAAAACTCAATCACCTTGTAGAAAGATCGGCTAGAAGAAGTTACCTTGTAGAGAGTTCAGCTACAAAGAAACCACCATGTAGAGAGTTCAGCTGCAAACAAATCACCTGTAGGGAGTTCAGCTAGAAACAAGTCACCCTGTAGAGAGTTCAGCTAGAAGAAGTCACATTGTAGAGAGTTCAGCTACAATGAAACTTCCATGTAGAGAGTTCAGCTGCAAACAAATCACCCTGTAGAGAACTCAGCTACAAACAAATATGCAGTGTAAAAAGATCAGCTAGAATAAGTTACCTTGTAGAGAGTTCAGCTACAACAAAACCACCATGTAGAGAGTTCAGCTACAAACAAATCACCTGTAGAGAGTTCAGCTACAAACAAGTCACCCTGTAGAGAGATCAGCTAGAAACAAGTCACCTTGTAGAGAGTTCAGCTAGAAGAAGTCACATTGTAGAGAGTTCAGCTACAAAGAAACCACCTGTAGAGAGTTCAGCTACAAACAAATCACCCTGTAGAGAGATCAGCTAGAAGAAGTTACCTTGTAGGGATTTCAGCTACAAACAAATCACCCTGTAGAGAGTTCAGCTACAAAGAAACCATTCTGTAAAGAGCTCAGCTGCAAACAAATCACTTGTACAGAATTCAGCTACAAACAAATCACCCTGTAGAGAGATCAGCAAGAAGAAATTACCTTGTAGATAGTTCAGTTACAAACAAATCACCCTGTAGAAAGATCAGTTAGAAGAAGTTACCTTGGAGAAAGTTCAGCTACAAAGAAACCATTTTGTAAAGAGCTCAGCTGCAAACAAATCACCTGTACAGAATTCAACTACGAACAAATCTCCCTGTAGAGAGATCAGCTAGAAGAAATTACCTTGTAGAGAGTTCAGCTACAAAGAAACCACCATGTAGAGAGTTCAGCTGCAAAGAAATCACCCTGTAGAAAATTCTGCCAGAAACAAATTGCCCTGTAGAAAGATCAGTTAGAAGAAGTTACCTTTTAGAGAGTTCAGCTACAAAGAAACCATTCTGTAAAGAGCTCAGCTGCAAACAAATCACCTATACAAAATTCAGCTACAAACACATCACCCTGTAGAGAGATCAGCTAGAAGAAGTTACCTTGTAGATCGTTCAGCTACAAACAATTCACCCTGTAGAGAGAGCAATTAGAAGAAGTCACCTTGTATAGTGTCCAGTTACAAAGAAATCACCATGGAGATTTCTGTAATCAATATATGTGACCGGATTTGCGAAAAGGGGTCTTCCACACACATCCAATTCCGTAAACGTTGGAGAACATAACTCAGTGTTCAAGTAACATATTAACCTGAAAATTTCACCATGTATTCAGCTATAGTGGTGCTCACCACTGCCCAAATATCAAGGCAATAGCTCTTTCCAATCCGAAGTTATCAATTGTCAAAGTTGGCAAATTGGATGTGTGTGGAAGACCCCTTTTCGCAAATGCGGTCAAATATGTATTATACAGTATATATAATTTGTACATTTTCTGATAAAATATTTAAAGTACATCTACTTCATCTTTTCTTCTTCCTGTAGTAAAGAAAAAATGTAGGTTAAAAAAGTCCCAAAGCTGGTATACAAATACAAAAAGAAATGAAATCTAATCCAAAACAGCCAAGCTGTAAAAAAAGTGTGCGGCCCTCAGAAAGGCTATGGTGAAAAAAGATGTGAAATCCAAGGTGGCGGCCAAGAAATGGCTGTGATGGTAGGTTAATGGTAAAAATTTTAATAACGACAATTCAGGTGAATTTTTGTGCCGCTTCACAAAATTTACCTGAATTGTCATTATTAAAATTTTTACCATTAACCTACCATCACAGCCATTTCTTGGCCGCCACCTTGGATTTCACATCTTTTTTCACCATAGCCTTTCTGAGGGCCGCACACTTTTTTTACAGCTTGGCTGTTTTGGATTAGATATATATATACATATATATATATATAATCAGGCTTTACAGCACAAGTGCTGAAGGTCTGTAGGATGTGTCTATACTTAATGTGGCTGTAGCATGTATGGTGCAAAAATTGAAGAGTGTTCTGATTTTAAAGAGTTACTACAGGGTATGTAACTATTGTAACTTAGTTACTTTTTGGACAGTTCTTCCTAGTTACAAGTTACTAGTTTCAAGGGATGTATGTTACATTTGATATAGCTCAGCTTTCTCACACAACGTATTGGGTAAGTTACTTCCTGTCATTTCTTAATAAAGCTTAGACCATGAAACAGCAAATCCTGCTGACTATCACTTATATCATGGATGAGAGCAAATAATTTAGTATCATTTGCAAACTAGTTAGATGACTTTGGATATTGTCCACATCATTTACATAATATTATAATAAAAATAGCAGTGGTCCCAATACAGACCCTCATGGAACTCCACTTTATACATTTACCATGTAAAAATGTAGCGCGATGTCCACTGATGTACTGTTCCAATTGATGTACGTAAGCCACTGAAATTAAACCTTTACATGAGTACATACCTTATGGTGTGCATTGTCATTGTATCCATGCACAATTTGGGTACTGGTTTCTATGTAGATTTCACATCAATCAAATGTTTCTGGTACTTATTTTCTATATTTCGTCTTTTGTTTAAAGGTTAAAATGGTAAACAAGCTGTCTTCATCAAACTATAAGTGTATTAAATTCAGGTCCATCTGTGTGTCTGTCTGTGTGTCTGTGTGTTTGTCCATTTGTTGTATTAAAGTTATAATTTCATTATGTCTGATGTACAATTTTTAACCTCCAAACAATCAGATAGAATTAATCTTTCCTTCCTGACTCTCAATCTTGTCAACTATATAGGTCATTCCACGTCAAATCAACAAGGAATTTAGGGTCACCTCTTGGATTATGACAAAACTTAGAGTGTTTGTAGTACCTATGGTGCTTATCATTCATGCAATTTTTTAGCTCATTACACCCCATAGTCTCTGATTTATGACCACAAATATTTTGAATATTTCATGAAAAAGTGGTCCAACTTTAGTTACAAAATCAACCGTAACTTCAAACTGTGTAAATATTTTTAAACACAATTTTCACTGATGGAATACTGTTGATTGACCTTTCCAGTGATCCCTAAATTATGGGATATCTACTTAATTATGGTTTGAAAGTACTGTATTGAAAACTTTAATCCTTTATATTTCAAAACATGCCGCTGAAAATTCTTGGACTTTTTTGTGAATAATTATTGGGTCATGGTCTATTTTTGATAAAAAATTTTTGTGGTGGGACCACAATAAGCTCAAGAGATATAATGAATTATGTTGTGGTATGCAATGGAATTTTGTAGTCTATCATTGCTGTATGGGAGTGTACACCTCCAATAACCATTCGCAACAAGGCCATGCCAAGTTTGTCTTACAGAGTAAAAGTGTCTAGGTAATGTAACCTGTATTAGTGACCATCTGTATTGAAAGACCATCTATGTGCTGCAGTTACTTTAATCTTTAATTGGATATTAATGTATAGCACCAAACCTTTCTAGCAAATCCAAGAATGGTCCTTATTAAACAGGTGGACTTTAAATCACCATGCATCCATAAACATGTGAATCTTGTCTTATTATTAAGTCAATTAATCCCACCGTAATGCACTTACTAACTAGCACTTACATACATAGCCCCACTCCACTCTATTCACATTATATGCATGGTTGCATAGGTACAAAGGATCTTCTCAAAAAGGATACCTGGACACCTTGATAGCCAGGATATGTGTTCATGATCTCATTTTATAATTGTACGTACATTTGGACCCAAGACAAGTCTATGGTTTCTCACTTAATCAATGATCCAGGGAATAAAAGAGTTACACTGTATACAGTAGATGCATTACTTGTACCAAGAGTTTTTTATGAACACTTGCTTGTACCTCTTATAGTACTGTAATTACTAAATGGTTTTCAAAGTATTTTGTATTCACGCTTCGAAGATCAGTACAGGCAAATGTTAAATACACATGAAAACATGGTCAACATGTTTACCTCCTGCATGAGTATGTGCATGAATTTATGACTTGATCTTCAAAGTGGTCATGAATGTAAAGTAATTTAGTAATTAATTTCACACATTGAGGTACAAGTAGTGCATGTATACGGTAGCTCCTCCATTCCTAGGTCCACAATAAAGTGCTCATATTACAAAAGCCACAGAAGTATATCTTGGTCCAAATGTATGTGCACCACTAGAGTGAGAGTATAAACAGGCATCCTGATTATCAAAGTGTCCAGGTATCTCTTTTGAGTTTTGTTGTGCGTACCTGTACAACCACATACGCAACTTAAATAGGGCTAAGTCCACTACAGTGGGATTCAATTTAATAAAGAAGGCATTTCTGAAGAGATGGTGCAACATTATGTTTATGGTCACATGGTGGTCAGATCTGTAATCTGAAGTCCACTTAACTAATAAGGACCATTTTTGGATTTGCTAGACAGAGTTGATGTTTTGGTGCTATACATTAATATCCAATTAAAGAAACAACAGCACATTTCAATACAAGTAATTCATTACTCACTAAAGAATTCAAATAATTCCAAGTAGTATTTTTCGAAATATAAAGGATTAAAATTTTCAATGCAGTACTTTCAAACCATAATTGAGTAGACTTCCCATAATTTAGGGATCACTAGAACGGTCAATTAACAATCTTCCATCAGTGAAAATTTTGTTCACAAATATTTACACAGTGCGAAGTTACGGTGGATTTTGTAACTAGAGTTGGACCATTTTTTTCATGAAATATTCAAAACATTTGTGGTCATAAATCAGAAACTATAGGGTGTATAGAGCTAAGAATTTGCATGGATGATAAGCACCACAGGTAGACCAAGTTTTGTCACAATCCAAGAGGTGGTACACGTTGGTATCACCTTATTTACTGAGTATATTACATGATCCTAAATTCCTTGCTGTATATATCTGACTGGAGAAACCTGAAACATGTAGTATATTACAAGACATTAAAGCAAGCTTGTACAAAATACAAGACTGCTCTATTAGAGCAAACTAATTTAGTACTAGACCCTACATTTCAACCTACATAGCTACATTATACTGGTGGGATAAAGTGTTATCCTTTTTTATTCTTTAGCCTATGACATCAACTATATATGCAAAACATTATTTCCATAATAGCAGTTTTCAAAACTGATTAATAACCAAACAGTTGACAAGATATACAATTGTCAAATAAATATTTAGACTTTATATGGCATTTGTATACCCTCACATGCAAACTCTGATATCACTATATCTATATTAATATACGGTAGCAGCCACAGCACAATATGTGCATTTGAGATATACAAGAAGTGTAATTCTTAATTAAAGCCATAGCAAATATTTCAAAGTAGCAAGTACATAGCTATTTGAATTCTTATACACAAGATAATGGATTTAATTTACTTGCTATGTACATAATTTCAGTTCCTGTTTTCAAACATAGAAGCAAATTTCAATTACACATGCATAGGATAGCAAATTTCCCACATAATACTCAACTGTGTAAATTTCAAGGTTAATGGTGTCCCAGCATTATGGACATACTCCATCGTTAGATATAATCCATGCAGGATATGTCATAGTCAGGTGTTGATGGAGTAATAAAATAAGGAAAAGTATAGTGGTGGTAAGAGTATCTGTATACCCCAGAGTAATTGTATTATATTATGAAAGAATGCCGTTAGAATATAACAGTTAACAGCTTGCAATGTACACATTATGTTGAAATACTCTAATAAAAGAAGAGTCATGTATGGCAATACTTTCATTACATTATAATTTCCTGCATGTATACATAGTCAGAATAGATATTATCAGATGAAAAGTTTCTGATCATCAGCTGAGGGAAATACCGAGGGGAATATTTAGGCTGTCTTACGTACACAAAGCAACTTGATAACAGTAATGATTCAGGAATGTTATTTCAGCAGCCATTTGAATGGAAAGTCCCTTTTAGCTATATATGTACATGTAGGATTCACTGTGTTGGCTGAAGACTTCCTATTTGGATGCTTGAAATTGTTGTGTTGTTAACAAAGAGGGCATGCACACCACTTTTCATTATATAACTAATTACGTCATTCATATTTGTGACTGAATTTTGGAAAATCACCCATATGGATGTGCGTGAAATAATTAGAATCTCCATGTTTAGTGGGTTGTTAATAAGAGCAGGGAACAGTTTTAAAAATATTTCAAGAATTTTCTTGTAGTTTAAGGTATTGAGAATGGTTTACAATCATTAGCAGGTAAGTTTGCACTATAAAGTTTGTGAGTTGATCATTAAATCTTTTAGGTGTCAAATGCACCCATATGGGTGATTTTCCAAAATTCGGTCACATTTATGTTGTACATGTAGTTAAGCTATAATGCAATGAAGTCTAACTTGAAATCATAAGCAGGCTCTGTCATCATTAAGTAATGTATCTTTTGTGGATATTATCACACTAATAAATTTTATGACCAATTATTCATATACATGCAGTGAGTATTTAGATTCCATCCCAACCTGAATGTCTGTCAAGATTCCGTAGCCCATGGCCATGAAAAGAGTAAATGGCTATATACAACACTGACAGGAATAAAATTAAACAACATAAGTGTGTATGTATTTGTACATTTGTGCAGCATGTTTGGGACTTGATTTTCTACCTGGTTGTATTATTAGAAATATTCACAAACTAGTTATATTGTTAACAAGAGTGTTTACACAGCATGTCATCTTCCAAACAGCCATATAACATATAGCTAGCTATATCAGCAACTAAAAATAACAAGTAACTTTACTGACTGAAGATATGTAGTTATAGTGTACATTCCAATGGAGTTTGCATGGGGAAATTAAAGGGATTAGTGCTCAGCTGAATGCAGCAATATATTTCCCAAACTATATTATACAATCAACTTCTTGGAGCTTCATAACATGATTTAGCTAAAAAGAGACGTTTTCTCAATTGTAGCTAAGCAACTCAGATATGTCATCCAAGATTAGCATGTTAAGGTGTTTACAAAATGTCGCATTATATAGATCTACAATCTTTGCTGGAGTTTTAATATTCCTTTTGTCAATCAAATGAACTGATACTTGTAATAACACATTCTCAAAAGTAGTTTAATATATCATTAATGCATATGTATACACAAGTGCATAGTGGCTTCACACAGATTCCTGAAGTACTACACGGCAACTGTTTAACTACTTAACCTCTAGTTAGTGAGAAGCCCATTACCCTCTACAAGCTAACTACACTAACTTACTATTTAAAAGTAGTTACCTGCAGGGACAAAATGTAGCTCAGACAATTAGCAGGAAACTGGTGAACTGAATGTGTATTCATGTACATGGTGACTTGATTGCAGCTGAGCTCTCTACAGTGTGACTTGTTTGTATATAGCTGAACTCTCTTCAAGGTGACTTATTTGTAGCTGAACTGTCTACAGCTATGGTGACTTTTTAGAGCTGAATTTCTATAGGTGACTTGTTTGTAGCTGAACTCTCAATAGAGGCTGAAGTTGAACTATCTATTGCATGCATCTTGCATATGCTGACAATAATGCTGTACCTTCAGCTATGAGGCTACATCCATATCAAAACAATACATACATACATATATATATACATACATATAGCCAATATAGGATATTAGACGATGGCATTTAATGTGATGTTGCATTGTTATCTGAAGCAGTTACTAATCTTCTGCCCACTGTTCAAATTTTGGGAATTTTTAAGCCTTATATATAACTCATGCTGAAACCTTCTTCAGTTTTGAATGCTTTGAGGTGATAACACTAAACAGTGAACAAAAAACAAAAAAAGTATAGCTATAATGGACAAATAAATAGCAATCTAATGAATCTGAATATATAGATATAGGCTTATAGATAGTAATACCAATGGTATAGAGGTATAGCTACAGTGCTTATCCTTTTAATTTAGTATACGCTATAAGGCTTTAGTTTTCTTACCTGAAACCGTATTGCATCTAATATACATTGAGTATGCAGGACCCTAATACAACTAGTATATTGTAGCTACATTCAAGTATCACTGACAGGAGAAATAGTTATGTGTGTTTGATGAAACAAATACATTAGAAAATTGTACTTTATACATGTGATACATGTGTGTAGCCATACATTCATTAATAGTGCATGCCTATAGCACTTCCATCCAATGTATAGCTATCAGTTGACAAGGTTTCATATAGTTAGCATGATGCCTTGCACTTGTAACTATATCTAACACATTTTGTGCAATTATCACAAATCTGGTCATATAATCTTGTAGATAATTATATTACCTTTTAAAACCATTGGCTATATAGCTGTGTATAATGTTGTACAAGCTAACTATAGCTACTAGTCAGGTCCACTATGTACTTTTGTTCAAATTTTACGGAGATTAGCAAACCTATATTATATTTTCAGAAAGCTTAGAGCATGGAGAATCTGAAAATCATTGTTTACATTTGCACAGATTCCTGTAAGGTCAGCATTTTTAAATTTCAAAATGGCAGCCAATAAAGTAAAAAAATTCTTGATATATAAATTTTAATTTGGCATAAAAGTTCATTAATGAACTCAACAAATTCTCTGGTGACATTTTTACATCTCTATTCACTAGAGGTGACATAGCTAATCATGAAAAATTAAAAGTTTTAACAAACGGAATAGAAGAGTGTCCATTATGCTGCAATAACTCAGGAATAAATTTTAACGAAAAGAATTGAGGAATATTCCAGATTAATTGGATGAGATATATGTATAACTGGTATAAAATATTAGTTGGTTTCCACAGAAACAGTTCAAGCCTAAAAACAGCAGAAAAGATTGAGTTACTCTAATAGAGCAGTCACTTACTCTGATAAAGCAGTCAACTTTTGACTCCATATTTCCAATGTAGTAGTCACTTTTGTGAAAGTCCTAGCTAGTGTGCTTATGTTGGGTATAAATTTCAGGAGTTTAGCTAATTCTAGGTTTGAAAGAATGATTGGAATTTACATTAAATATTCTCCCCTAAAAGGTAATTTTGTTAATTGGAAACTATGATCTCACCCTGACTGGCACTTTTGTCAGTTGGTGGTATGCATTGACATAGTCATATAACTATGTCAAAGATAACTTTGTTCAAAATTTATGGGCCTACATAAAGCTCGGAGCATGGAGAATGCATGGAGATCAGTGAAAATCAATGCTTACATTTACTCTGTTGTCATGTGACATCACATGAGCTTATATGATACTATCACAGAAACTAGAAGACAAAATCTATCTGCTACAATAACTGGAAGCGCAAAAGAAAATGGTAATTAGTATTGACATCTTTAAACTTCTGATTGGTTGTTAGGAAGAGAGAGCTAGTCAGGTACAACAGATGATAACATGAATGAGACAGCAAGAAGAGATAGGTGATCTTATCATTTCTGTGTGACACAGTGGAACTTCTCTTCCTTTGTGCTGGTGTAAACTATAAAGTATAATTATTCTCACACATATCTTGTATAGAGGGGTTCTGCTGTAGTGTTTTGAGTGTTGTGTGGCTGTAACGTAAGAACCCACTATGACAATTATGGTCATGTCACTGGCCAAGAGTTGTAAGACCACTTCAATATAGTTACCTTGTCAAGTATATAGGTCCCAAATGCACTTCATGACCTCATTTATAAAACCACCTCAATATACAGCAGTGACCGTGTCAAGTATATAGGTCCCAATTCTAACTTGGTCCATTTTGGGGACATGAAAACTAATGTATTAATGACCACTCCTATGGTACGTTTATTGTGGCGGCAGTTGGTTTGTTAGTAGTGCTATTTGGGAAGGTTGTGATAAAAAGAATTCTTTTGTGGGTGTTTTCAACTATACTATAAGCTAACAAAGCCACTGTTTAGCAAATCATTTTGTGCAGCATATCGATACTGTTGCAACTGCTGTGACAAATCGCATGGTGCAAAATAAAGGTGATATATGGGAACCATTACTTGTGTATTATCTTGTGAGGTCATGTGATCTTGTCACAGGTGTTGACTGTGGTGTTCCATAATGAGATGAATTGTACGGCACTGTCACCATGATGACTTGTGAGACATTGGTATGATATGTTGTGTGACTTTACATAATCATTTGTGCCACTCCATTGCTAGGCAAGGTTAACATTACTGTGGACACCTCAACAAGTCCAGCATGAAATGTAGCTACCCTGATTTATGTGACATGTTGCCATGGTGATAGCTGTTGCAACACAACGTTTGTATGACAACAGCATACTACTGTATCACATTTCCACCATTGTAACAGGCCTACCAAATAAGCATAATTGAAGCCTTGCTATAGGCCCAGTGGGAGTGGCAGCATAGTCCATAAAGGTGGGTGTGGTGATGTGTTGTTACCATCTTGGTGTGTATAAACACATGTAGCAGGGTGAACTTCCCTAGGAGAGGGCCATGTGCTTATCCAGCTTCAGAATGGCTGTGTTGCCAAGGGGATAAGGAAAGCATTTATTGACTATGACAAAGTGTCCACCCACATGATCAAAGCTGCTGCAGGACAGGTGAGCACCAACCGCATCCACACAACTATTATTGTTGCCATGGTTATGCAAAGGAACATCATCACACAAACTACAATTGTGATGTTACCGTCTTAAAGAGTTCTACTTCATCAGTGAAGAAAACTATGGCAACCCGGTGGCATGTGCAAGTGAGTATGTGCTACAGTATGTAACCAGTCATGTCCATTTAACTGTCTGTCTTCCTGTCCATCACAGGAAAAACCTATACTGGGTCTACTGACATTCAAGAAACACACCTCAGACCATTATTTAACACAATATTTAAATTTGAGTTAAAATACATACATTGTAAGAAATGCCATCCTTGTAGGTATAAACAAAACATGCAACACAAACACATGGTTTACTTGTGCATGTCATCATTGGGATTAAATAATCCATCCTGTACAAGATCCTGTACATCCATAAGGTTCACCAATGAACACTATCTGTCATCATCCTTATAAACATATCAGTCACCTTAAGTTTATTGATCCACCAGAATTTCATAGCTGGGAACTTTGATTCTCTGTTGGAAACAAGTGATAGTAAATAGAAAATTTTGGCTTAGATAGCAAGGAGAGGTGTACCATTAATCATATTATCGAGCCGATTAACAAACCGATCTGATATTGTAGTATATATAGGCCCTTCCTCGAACAATTTGTTTTATAAAGTGACAGTGTGGGAGTTCAATCAAGTGTTGACATCACATATACAGGCATTGCTAGGGTATTACTAGTGCATGCATGCCCATAAGTATATGCTTCTAATATATCTGTATCTGCTGATTGTTTACACATGATGCCAATCCGATACTGATATATAAAAAGAAGGCCAATATTGCTGATAACCGATAGTCGATACAATGTTCAGTACACTTCTAGTTGAAATTTGGTCACATTTTGTTTGTGTAGTGGGTTACAGAATACTAGAGTTACATTGCCACCATCCAACCTCCTACACCACAGTGCAACTGTGAGTCAGGCCCAGCTACCAGAAGTCAAAGATACCGTATAAAGGGTTTTTGAGGGGAAATATTTTGTGGATTGTCACATTCAAAAATTTTGAGGGAGAAAAATTTTGCTTCTACATGATACATAAATACTTCAACAATGCCACTTTGAGTAAACTGCAAATTTTGAAGGGGAAAATTTGCATGGATAACTGCCAATCTGTGAAATTAAATTTTGTGAAAATCTCTGCCCCCCCCCCCCCCCAATAAAAACCCTGCTCTACGGCAATGGCATGCACACATTAGCAGTGACAACTAGGTGTCATGAGAACAGGTACAGCTATGTCATACTAAATATATATACAGGGGTGTATGCATATGTGACCGGATTTCATATAACCCAGCTTCCACTCACACAAAATCAAACTTACCAGAAATGGATTGCTGGCCTACCTGTAATACACTATCACATTCTACTCTGTATTTCCTTTAGGACTGGCAAGTCTGGTTTCTGCAGCAGCTTTCTTCCGACCCTTTCAAAGCCACAAGTGGAACATTGGCATCATTAAATGGCCATAGCTTTGTTGTAATGGTGTGTAGTGAGCTGGGACTTCACAGAGAGCTCGACAATAGTGTTCTCAATCAATTTGGAGTGATCTGAGGGCCACGGAGGGCCAAACTTGGCCTCTGGATTCCATTCGTCTTCTTGCTCCATTTTATACTCCTATATTAAGCCCACCCACCATCCCCTACCTCTATTACTACCACCCGTGATAGCTATTACCCGCTCAAAAAAAGCTGCCCAAAACAGGGCATATTTTGGGTATCAGAAACTTATACACCTATACACTGATAGCTAGTAAATAGATGAATAATTAGTGCAAATTGTGTTTGCACAGCTGTAGGCACTAGAAAGTTACCACACCTTGAAATCGCCATATTTCCTGATGAAGCTTTGCGCGTTGAAGCCGGGTCTTGTCAAATCCAGTCACATATGTAAAAGCCACATACATGTTATATGTTATCACACTTAATGAACATTGTCAAATGACCGCCACACAGTTGCATTACAAGAACATACCCCATAGTCAGTCGATGTACTTTTTGTAAATAAGCAAAAATACATAACAGCAATCTTTTTGTACTGGAACCAGATGATGCCTATAGAGGTATTGATGATGGTGTATTTATAAAAATACTCTTACTATCCACTTAAGGATCTTATCTGGTGAGTGTTCTCATAGATAGTATATGTATATAACTAAGACTTGTGAAGTGTGTTCCTTGAATGTCAGTAGATTAGTCCTATGATGACAGACAGTTAAATGGACATGACTGGTTACTTACTGTAGCATATGCTCACTTGTACATGCCACCGGGTTGCCATGGCATCATTAGTTTTCTTCACTGGTGAAGTAGAACTCTTTAAGACGGTAACATCACAATTGTAGTTTGTGTGATGCTCTTTTGCATAACCATGGCAACAATAATAGTTGTGTGGATGTGATGTGGTTGGTGCTCACCTGTCCTGCAGCAGCTTTGATCATGTGGGTGGACACTTCATCATAGTCAATAAATGCTTCCCTTATCCCCTTGGCAACACAGCCATTCTGAGGCTGGAGAAGCACATGGCCCTCTCCTAGGGAAGTTCACCCAGCTACATGTGTTTATACACACCAAGATGGTAACAACACATCACCACACCCACCTTTATGGTCCATGCTGTCACTCCCACTGGGCTCTGTAGCAAGGCTTCGTATCACTTCTAACATACAGTAATACAAGCATAGACATACCCGGGGTTATGATGCATGACCAATCTCCTTTAGTAAACATAAAGCTTCACCACAGCAGCAGTATTGGATTACAATAGAATAATGGTATATGTTATAGCTCTCAACGGAACTGCTTCTAGAACACCCACTACTGAAACTAGTACTGCATGTGCAAGTCAGAGGTGGGCCCACAAAAATGAGTGCTTCCCTGCCAATTCACCTGAGTAAATGATGCTAACTTAGCTGTGCTTTTTGTGGGGTCACCAAGATGAACCGGACACTGAATGACTGACATACCGGCATATCAAATGAAGATAGCTACTCATGTAGTCTCAGTATTAGTATTAGCAAGAGTAAATCCATTATTTACTCAGTCTTGGTATTAGTATTAAATTATGGACATGTATAAAAAACAGACAAAAAAAAGTTGTTAGTAGGCCAGAGGCCTTTTAGTCTGCCTCAGGAAATTAACCAACAATTACAGTTTACACTATCATACCATATAGCTAGATATATTCAGTGTTCACTATTTCATGTTCTTGTAGCAGTCATGGCGAATCTGTTTCAGTCACCTAGTGTGTTGTGAGATAGTGAAGGAAATCTTCACCTAGTAAGACTAGCTGCCTGTATACTTCGCTCCTTGACTTTGCTACAACACTTGAGCAGAGGAACCCACTATCAGTAGCTGGGTTGAGTCGAGGGTTTTGTCTCCGAGATTCACCAACCCCCTGAGTAATGTGACTTTCCATAAAACAAACAAAAACGGTAAGTTCACAAAGCGAGAAAAAATTTCTAAGTCAGAAGTGGGCCCAAAAAAAATTGGCCCGGTCATTACTTTTTATGGACGCCAGGAATGTATGTCTGGATTATGGAGGTTAGCAGTTCTACTAACGCGTAGATCCGGGTGCCCGAAACTTAAAGGATGTACAGGCAAAGTACTGTAAATTATTAACTCGGTCCTACCTGTAAATAGCTCACAGTAGTGGCCGTGCGTTTGTTTTGCGGCATGCACTTTACATTCTTGGCCTGATCAGGATACCTCACTAATAAGGACACCTCAGTAATAATGGTACACCCGATGGTATGAACACAGGTACATTCATCTAGTAAATAAAAGTCTGTCACTAAAATTTTAAAGCCACATAAATAGAGGCTATTGTGTGGAGATAAAGTCATGATATCTCCTAGTCTCGCATTTCCAGACCAATATGCCAGGCGCTTATTGATATCCTGATTATAAGCGCCAGCTGTAATTGGTTTGGTGACATTACGACTCATTACCATTTCTACTGGAATGTAGCGGCGTGCACAGTATAGCCATGGCGGTAGCTGTTTCCATAGATACCTAATATTTCATTACGCTAGTGTTGGGACTATTCTATATAACACAGCTAACACAAGTGACAGGTTATTACACTCACTACTACTATTCCTTAGCAACAGTGGCCCTTCGTCGTCAACAGAGGTAAACCCCGCAAATACACGCGCCGTTTATACTAATTGCTTGCGCACCATATGCTGTGCTACTGAATTGGTAATGGGTCGTAATGTCAGATATTATAACACCTGGATTGGAACGGTTTTCGCGGACCCAATATACCCTGTAGTTATGACGTAGGCACTCTTGAAACAATCCCTGTTATCCGCGCTAGGGAAAAATAATTACCTTTGGACGCTGAAAAGTCACTCGAGAATCTGAAAACTGATGAATTATCGACGTGGTTAGTCATATTATAACATGTTGTACACGCTAGTCCAGTTTTTGTACGAAAAAAGTGCATATTCACGTTTTGAAAAAAAATGCGCCATTTTGCTTCCTCTTTCTTTCACTGGAGCAAGCATAAATTCTAAAGTGTCTTATGTCACGAATTTATGCTGTATCGATGCGCTATTCAATAGTGATACTGTACTGTGAGTTTAGAGGTGGTATTGTAACAAATTCGCGACTTGTGCCGAATTTTAGCCAGTGGTATCTTTTTGCCTGTTTCACAAATGGGCGTGAAACTATCCAAACAAGCATCTTTTGATCGTTTTGAGTCGCCGAGGTGATTGTCTGTGATAAAATACATCACTTAGGCTATATTTTGAGTTGGTATCTATAGTAGATTAAGAACAACAGACCATCCATTGGTTTCATGCCAACAATCTTTGCTTCCTTGTGTATGGACCCTAAATGTGAGTCATTCTTCTAGATACAAGTTCAGTTTTAATGGTGCCACAATATGTAAGGATGTGAGGTAAAGAGTTTTAATCGTGCTGAGTGTGTTAGTTCAAAATTTCATTGTAACCAACCTGGTGTAAATTTGAAGGTGACAATGATTATTTGGTTAGTGTACCATCGTTACTGCTGTAAATATGCACAAATAAGAAGGGTAAGGAATAGTGAAACTGTTGCGAATGTTGAAGTGCTGATCATTTGGTACATTTGTCTGGCCATTGTTCTGAAATTTTGTGGCACTATCATGTCCACAGTAATTTACTATACTAAGGCCATACCAAATTAATCATGTATTTCATGGATTGTTTGCCCTCTAGTAGTGAGCCAGCAGGTTTTGATAGTTATATGACTGCTCTATTAGAGTATCTTGATCTTGACTGGTGCAAAAGCTGAAGTCCTTCCATAATAAAGTGACGGAGCTCCATTTCCTTCCCCTTGGCTACTACACCTGTTACTGCTTGCACAATATTTTATTTTTGAGTTTGCCAAAATAGTGACCCACCACATCCGCATCCCTGAAACATAAGATTAATTTGTCATGGCCTAAGCTGATCACTGGTTTTATATTTTTGTTGTATAGTTGTACTGCACAAAAGCAACTTGAGCTGTGAAAAGGGTTCCAGCCTTCAAAAGCCTGGGTAAATAAAGCTGTGCACCAAGAGAAATTAAAGTAAAGTAGTGCTGACCCAGTCTGGGTGGTAAAGGCTTTAGCTCCATTGGTTGTACAGTAAATAGTTAGTTGTTAGTTTTGCTGGTTAATTTTCAACTATGTTTGAGTATGTAGTAGTGTAAGGGACTGTAAGTCCACACTTTTTACATTGCCACTCGTAACTGGCCTTGTACAACGGTTTTCAAAAATTGACAATAACAAGCCAAAAAGAAACCAAACTATACAGTGCCATGATATCACATGTTTTACCCCATCAAACAGGACCTGAGGACACTAGGCACCATCTGTAAATATACGTAATTTGAAGGCCCGTATCACATACAAGTGAGAACCACATGACTTATTGTGGTGCATGACTTACATACGGTCCCTTACACTATATGCTGATGTAATACACTACTAATACCATACAAAGTACGTGTTGTGTTCTTGTGTATTTATTAATCAACTCATTATTGTATTTAGTGGATAATTGTGTATCACTTTTAATGCTGTATAGGATTGTGTTTGTGTCAGCAAGTATAGATGGAGAAGTGTCAGCAAGGAAAGGATTTAACGTTAAGTCATCATCTTGATTGATTCTGTGGTGTGTACTTAATGGAGATGGACTAAGATATTCAGTAAAGACTTGGATAGCAACTGCAGTTGTCAGAAGAAAATGTTTCTCCATAATTAGATTGTTATGACTCCCCTTGTGGGAAGTGTGTTCATGGTTGTGTGTGTGTGCCTGTGTGATAAACTATATTATTGTTAATATGGGTAGTGCATGAATTGACTAGGACCGATTTTCCGAAACGGTCATCGAGACCTTTCGTTTAGTCAGAGGTGTGATGAAGTAACTCTAATACAACACACGCTATTCTATTACAACGCACAGCTGGTGACGGAATTAGTCATTGGTTGTGTAGCGCGGCTAGTTTCCCATATATACTTGAATTGACTGGCTTCCCAATGAAATTGTGCACCTAAGGCTAAGTAAAGAAACCCTTCCATTTCTTCGCCAACACATAAAATAGCCGTGTATTCGGTCCTTCCTGAAGCTTGACCTCCAGTCCTCCACACTTCCGGTAACACGGAGTGTTTCAACGCGCGAACTCCGTTTCCAATCCCGGTCTTTTAAGTAATATACTATCTATGGTAATGTCACCAGACCATTTACAGCCGGCGCTTATAATCAGGATATCGATAAGCGCCTGGCGCGTATTGGTTTGGCAACGCGAGACTAGATATCTCCAATGTACATTTCTATTGGCAGAACCCAGGAGTATCATTACACACCTAACTAAAATTTGGTGTCATTAAGGAATGTTCATTTGCATACACACAACATTATTATATAAACACCATACCCTGTTCCCTTCTTTGATGATTCCTATGCTACCACTGATATGCAACACACTGCCAGTATAGCGAGCACCTCCATAGTCTTTCAGCATACACCTCCTCCTTTTTCTGTCTCCACCTGAATACAAGGGTATATGAGAGGATCAGAGGCACACATACCCTATTGACATCTAAGGTAGGTGTGGGTAATTCCGGACACTTAGATCTTTCTCAACAATGGTAGAATCCCTGGGTCTATAATTTGGTGTGCTAATGCTGTGTCCTAAGGCCTATCTACAAACCAAAATTGAAGCGAATCTGTTATTCCACCTTGAAGTTTGAAACGTATTTGTGGCGCAATCACGGGTAATTTTGTTCAAAAACTTTCAAAATGTTTATCTAACCATAGATAATAATTTATATTATCTATGATCTAACCAGACAGCTCAAGCTCATATTTTCGATTTTCAAAGATTTATATGAAGGTCATACTCTCGGCTAATTGCGTACTAAAAATCATAAGAATCCATGCAGCACAGGCGGAGTGGCAGTCGATTTTTCAGCAGCTTCTCGGTTGAAATACAAAGAAAATATTCGCGAATTACATAAACTTTTAAAAATACGCACTGCTGCTTTCTCCCAAACGGTATGAACTTTCTACTTGATTTATAAGCTGCAGATGAGTAGTACTTTAGTCTCCATACTTCAAAGGGGATTGGTATAACCTGTGAAAGACGCTACTTGCTTGTTATTCGAAGTGTCCGGAATTAGCCGCATGTTGCATTTTTACACGCTGTTAAATTTCGGCTCATAACTCCTCAGCAGTTGATTGTATAGAAACGAAATTTGTACTGCAGATGAACCATAAGATAGGCTTTAAAACGATTCCTAGAATTTGTCTTAACTCGTTGTGAGTGCAGTGTTAGAGCGATTTTACCAAAGAGTGTCCAGAATTACCCTCATTTTTACCTTAGTCTTAACTGCATTCCTTAACCCAGGCGCGGTTTTAAGGGGGTTTCTGGAAACCACTCAAGATTTTATGAGTATTCCAATTAAATTGCACCACGAACGGGTGATGTATTTTACTCCACGTGCCACGTGGCAGAACTGTTAGAATAAGATGAGGAGCAGTTTAGTGCAGAAGCTCAAAAAGACTAAGAATAGGCAAGTGATCTGTATATTACTGGGGATTGCCAGCTGCTGCAGGATGATCTTTCGGCTATAGTGGCATGATCTAAACGGTGGCAACTTAATCTCTGAGTCCCCAAAAGTGTGAGGCTTTATCCATCACGAACAAGAGGAAGCCAATTTCTTTTACTTATCTTATTGACAGTCAACCAGTTCGGTGGACCAATCTTGTGAAATATACCTGGTTATCCATATAAATGATAAATTGCAGTGGTCCTCCCAGTGTCAATTTGCTGCCTCAAAGGCCACCAGGGTTTTGAATGTTTTACGACGTACTATGTTGGGGTGTGATTCAGAAGCCAAATATAGAGCTTACAAAGCTATTGTTAGGCCACTGTTGGAGTACGCTTGCGTGGTTTGGTCTCCTCATGCTGTGAAAGATGTGAACCTGTTAGAAGCTGTTCAGAGGCGTGCTGCACGGTGGGTTTGTGGCAGTCGCTGGAACCAAACTACACACTCTTGGTCTATTCCTCATGATGTGTGCTATAGAAAGCTGTGTTTACCATCCTTATCTGCCAGGCGGGACTATTTGTCGGTGTGTGCTCTTCAGGACATTCGTCATGCTGGTTTTATTAAGTTTTCAAACTATTGTACATACAACACTATGCCTATGCGTAGCCATCATCTTACCCTCATACCCCCACCTTCATCAATCATTGCTAGACGATACTCTTATTTTGTCTGTGTTTGCTTTGTGTGGAACAAAGTACCAATCAGTATTCTGGGCCACGCTATTTACAGACATTTCTGTTGTAATTTTTAAATGTAATTTATTGTTGCTGATTTGTTCTTTTGTAGATGTAAGTATAATTGTTGTTGATTTGTTTTGTTTTGTAAGTGTTATTTTGTGTGTGTTTTGTTTAGTGGTTGTATGTGTTTTGTATTAGGACAGTACCTTGTACAGGCTTGCCTTTTGTACCGTTCCTTCCCTTGTGGTAAATTGATAATAAATAAATTACTAGTTTACCTTGTCTAGAGTGCTAGACAGTACCCTTTGCTAGTCTCGTGCCCAGACCGCTTTTTTCTATTTGTGTGGGGGCGGAGAAAAAGGGTCTGGTGGATCTCCAATACATTTTTTGTGCAGCCTAATCTACAACTTTTGGGGATCGTTGATTAGTGGTGATGAACAGCAAAGGCCTGTTAACGAAGCAACAATAGGAATACCGCGCACGTCTGCTTGGGTACGCGCCGCCTTGGGTTCTGCTTGGGTACACGCTGCCGTATTTCCTATCGTTGCTTTGTTAACAGGCCTTTGCTGTTCATCACCACTAATCAACGATCCCCAAAAGTTGTAGATTCGGCTGCACAAAAAATGTATTGGAGATCCACCAGACCCTTTTTTTTCTTCGCCCCCACACGAAAAGAAAAAAAGCAGTCTGGGCACGAGACTAACCCTTTGCATGGATATCCATGTGTGAATCCCTAGGCCTTTTAGTATTAGTATTTGTGTTACAGGTAAGGCTCAAGGATCCTGTAAAGCCTGATCTGTACAAAAAGAATTTAACAAATTTGCAACTACATAGCAAAAACTTATATACAATAATAATTAACTAATTAATAATCATACAATAAAGTAGACCAGCCACTGTCGAGAAAATTTTTAAAATCATTAAGTGTGGGTGCATTAACTATGTGATTGGGTAAACTGTTCCAGTCATTGATGGCTTGTACAGTGAAAAAAGTAGATCTCACTCTTGATATTGCTTGAAGTTTAAATAACTTGTAATTGTGACCCCTAGTTGTCAATGAAGTTGCAGTAGTAAACAAATCTGATGTATCTAGACTGAAATGGCTGTGTAATAGCTGGTAGAACATTATCATATCTCTGCGCAGTCTACGGTATTTAAGTGATGGCAAGTTTAGAGCAGTGAGGCGATCATTATATGTTAAATATAGCTAGATGCAGCTCATTATGAAGAATTGTGAGTTAGCAACTGCTGCGTGCTAGCTAATTGGAGTAGTGTGTTAAAATGCTCAACCTCAGCATGTAGCTATGTAGTCATGCTTAGTGCAAACAACCAAGAATGAGGTGTTTACATTAATTACTACATTATAGGATATAATAGCAGTTAATCTTGTGCATGTCCATAGGTTCTGATGATTGTGAGGGCAGTCACAAGAATATGGAAGATGATGTTTGTGTGATCATAGATTCAGATGACACTTCTGTTGAAGAAGTAATTGAAGTATCTAATGAAGCAACAGTTGAAGACACAGGTGCAAACAAGGACTGCAGTGATTCTCAAGATTGTTCAAGTACTATTCTACTGGAACACCACACCCTATATAAACCCTACTGGACCAAATGATTTTAGTTCATATGTTGTTCAAAGGTTAAGTGATCACAAATGGCTGAATGCAGTAATCATTTTAAGCCAACTAAAGGTACTTGCTTTCCATCACACACGAAATTTGGGGAAAAGCGATCCTTTGTTTATGCTTGGCTTCATTCTTTCAAATGGCTGATCTACTCTCCAGCTAAGGATGGTGTCTATTTTATGACGTGTACTATTTGGCGACACCACAGTTGATAAAAACTGCTCTAAACTTGAATGGTTGGTGAAAGTTCCATTGAGGTTTTGGACAACTGCTTGCTTAAAGTTCAAAAAACATTAAATAAAGTCTCAGTTGCACAAATCGTCAATAGTTAAAATGGAAAATTTCCTGAAAGTTATGGTTTTGGAGCAGCCATCTGTAACAGATTCCATGAATTCTACTACAACTTCACAAATAAATGCTTTTTATTGATGTGTAGCTACTGTACTTCACTACCTCTGTTGTACATGTATCTCTCGCAAGAAAATAAGTTGTTTTATTCAAATTGAACAGATTTTTTTTACACTTTGTGAGCATAGTGAGATGCCTGAAAATGCATTCAGATTCAATCTCAAGTATCATAATTTTTAATGGGCGGGGGGGGCATGCCCCCAGACCCCCCTAGAGGGCTCATGCTTTGCATTTCGCTGAGTGCGCTTGGTGCACTGCGGTGACTCCAGTGTACCACCCTTTTCAAAATCACCTTAGCCATCAGGCAAATCATGCACTATGGTCCATAGTTTTTTTGGAAGCCACTCAGCAAAATCTCTAGAATCGCCCCTGCCGGATTAACCATATACGTGATCTAATTTGATGAACTGGCAAAACTTGGGAGTATCCATCAAAATAAAATCCCGTCAATATTGTCGTGGCTCCAAGCTCCATGACTAATGCCAGTGAATGGGGAATACATTTGCCAAATTAATAGTCTGCCAATACGACTTATTAGCACTGTCCATAAATTTTGTTGAAAGATATGTACATGGTTACCTGTTGGACAGGTGACCCCTAAGGCAGCACATGTACACTGCATAGCACGTGCAGCGATGCTGCAGTAAAACCTGGTCATTGTGTAATAAGGTCACCTGTCCACACTGGCCATTGTAAAAACCCCAGACGCTTGCTCCTTTTAGATCTTCTCATGTGTAAGAAACAGTTTCATTTCATCTCATAAACTTCGAAGTTCTTCAGACAGGAGTGCTTTTATAAGAGCGTCACCTTAATCTGTATTGTGTAACATCATTAGTCACCCGCAAGTATTGTGGTTATGTAATGCTAATCACGTGGGTGACATGGAATTGGGTGAACATAATCAATCCCAAAATAATTGCATGCACTAAACACATGAAATATACTTGTATCTGTCAGATAATGTGCATAAATCACCTCCCAATTTTAAGTAATTTGGAGTCATGGAACTGAGTTACATGCTCCTTCGGCAACTCATATGCTCCTGACAAAAGTAACCGGATAGAAGCCAGTTATATCTCAGTTACACTTTGCCTCCTGAAGATATCATACATCCACAATATAACATGATATGGTTACATACTGTATTTCCATAGCTGGAAAATTTCAAGGGCTCTAATTTTCAAGGATTTTTGGTAATCCTCAAAAATTGATACCATGCATAAGATTCAATGGCTATGCTGTTGTAATCCTCAAGAATTTCATCCCACAATTTTCATGCAAAATTCATTGAACCTTGAAAATCACAGCCCCTGAAATTATCCAGTTATACGGTAGCAAGAAAAATTCTTTCCAAAATACATCAAAATTGTCATTGTCAACTTCTGGTAGTCTATAATTGTTTTCTGCCTCACTACTTCTGGTATGGGCCTGTGATCCATCACTAGTGACCTCAGTGTGACCTAGTGTAGTCGTTACGGTATGGTGAGGTTGTGTAGTCACTATGGTATGGTGAGGAGTATCTGTACCAGTATGATGGTTGCTATGGTTACACGGAGCATAAACTTCACGTAGTGCTGACTTTAGTATAACAATTTCCTCTTCAGCTGATTTGATTTGTTGATGGAGTTCAGCATTCTCTTGTTCTAGCTGTGCTTGCTGATCAATGAGACTAGATGTTTCTCGTCTCTTGCGGCTCCTATACTTCACAGCAGCTATCTTGTCCTGTTCCTTTTTATGCTGTCCCTGTAGCCTCTGTCTCTTAGTGGAGGGTGGACTAGTTAGTGAGGGTGACTGAGCTGTAGAGTTACCACACTCTCCTAGGTAGGTGGGTGGAGTGTTACTACTTGCTGAAGTTTCATTCTCAGGCAACGTAGTTGTAGAACTGGACGAACCAGTTACAGGTGTACAAGTGTCATTTGATTGGGTGGAAATTCGAGGCGTGACATTCACTGAGGGTGCTATTAAGTCAAACAACGAACTTGAAGGGGCGGATAGTCATGGTTTTGTCTTACTATTATCCTCGCTGTTATCAGTGTTTCTATCAACATGTTCCGTTTCCCCCTGGGTGGGTTCTTCTTGTACAATATGGTCCGTCATGATGTGACGACGGGTTCTACCAGAGGTAATACCTACACTGAAATCTAAACGTACTTCAAAACACCTGATAAGCTCACTCGCCTTCTAACACACGACTCAATTCAACATCTGACGCAAGACGACAGCTTACTGATGTAATACTGTGTCCACGCCCGCCCCTGCCACGAGATTAATTGGAGCGGGTGTACCGTATAAATAAGATCCCGCTAATATGCGCATTCAACATTTCGCCAAATATAATGTCCGCCAATCAGACCACGTATTATAGCTACGTTTTTTTTTTTTTTTAAGTTTTCTTTTTTTTTTTACAGTTTCAATACAAATTACTCTACAACAGGGGTTTGGGGAAAGGAAAATCAGAGTCCTTGTTTTTTTTGTTTTTTTTTTTGTATGGAACTCAACTGTACGAGCATCCAAAAATTTACGGTGCAACCACGGAAAGCGTTTCATGGCGCCCGAAAATTTACGCTGTGAAGGAGCGCCTGCAGTATGGCCAGCAATGAAGAGACTAGAGAAGAGAGACTAAGGAGGAGAAGGGAGCGAGATAGATCAAATGGAGACTACAGTTGTATGCCAGAACAAATCGATATAGTAACTCTTTCTTACCAAGATCAATACCAGACTGGAACAATTTAGATATGGAAGATCTTGACAATATAGACTTACTTACTTTCAAGAACCGTTTGCAAAATGCATAGACACTAAAATTTTGTTTTTGTACATTAGCGATTTACCCAATGGGTTTTGCTAATCAATAATAATTATACAACCAAGTACTAAGAATTTATTTATTTATTCAGTTATTTTAATACTTTTTAATGCAGTTCAGGACTGCATTAAAGGTCAGTGGGTAACAGATACCCACTTCCAAAGAAGCATACATACGATACAGTGCAATAACTAATAATTACAACTGTTAGTTACTTATAATTACAATAGATAGCTAGAGTTTGTTAAAATTGGTAGAAATTGGCGCTCTAGAGCAGCGGTGGCAAGGGCACAAAAGGTGAAATGTACAAGCTCTCTCAGGGTTGAAGTTATTAGTAAAATGCGACCATAAGTAGTTAGTTAAACGATATTTAATTGTGTTGGTAGATAGTGAAAGACCAATGACTGGTAAATAATTGTATAGTCTGGCTATCCTGTTAAAGTAAAAATGATGTTGTGTTAGCTACTGATGATGTCCTTGGATGATTCAGTTTTTGGTTAATCCCAGATCTGGTGTTGCCTCTTGCAAAAGTAATGTAGTTGTAGATGTTAAAATTATCAGTGGGTGACTTTAATGATTTTATTAGAAACAGTATATCTTGAATAATACGAAACGCGGTTAAAATTACGTCATAAATAAATAAATTAATAATTAATGTTTGAAAAAACTACGAGGCCTAGAGACATGAACTAACCGGGGATAGATTCGCCTGTGAATGAAGGCACAAACGTATAATCGTCGCTCCTGTTTGTGCTGATGACTTGACTATACGTGTAATTCTATATAACGCCCAGTACCACACCCTTGCTTAATTACTTACATATTGCGCGAAGAAGATTAGTGATGCCCGTGCAGGAGAGCCAGAAGCCACTTGTGTAAACAAGAAGATTACAAGTAAGTTTTTATGTTTGTAACATCTCAAGTCTCCATGCCAGCTGCCAGTGGATTCATTCACGTAAATAAACAATCTAATCCAAAACAGCCAAGCTGTAAAAAAGTGTGCGGCCCTCAGAAAGGCTATGGTGAAAAAAGATGTGAAATCCAAGGTGGCGGCCAAGAAATGGCTGTGATGGTAGGTTAATGGTAAAAATTTTAATAATGACAATTTAGGTAAATTTTGTGAAGCGGCACAAAAATTCACCTGAATTGTCGTTATTAAAATTTTTACCATTAACCTACCATCACAGCCATTTCTTGGCCGCCACCTTGGATTTCACATCTTTTTTCACCATAGCCTTTCTGAGGGCCGCACACTTTTTTACAGCTTGGCTGTTTTGGATTAGATTTCATTTCTTTTTGTATTTGTATACCCCAAAGCCAGCCTATGGCCAGCTTTGGGACTTTTTAACCTATGTTTTTTTTCTTTACTACAGGAAGAAGAAAAGATGAAGTAGATGTACTTTAAATATTTTATCAGTAAATGTACAAATTATATATATAATACATATGAGACCGGATTTGCGAAAAGGGGCCTTCCACACACATTCAATTTGCGGCCAACTTTGACAATTGATAACTTCAGATTGGAAAGAACTATTGCCTTGAAATCTGGGCAGTGGTGATTTCTTTGCAGCTGAACTCTCTACAAGGTAATTTCTTCTAGCTGATCTCTCTACAGGGAGATTTGTTGTAGCTGAACTATCTACAAGGTAACTTCTTCTAGCTGATCTCTCTACAGGGTGATTTGTTCATAGCTGAATTCTGTACAGGTGATTTGTTTGCAGCTGAGCTCTTTACAAAATGGTTTCTTTGTAGCTGAACTCTCTACAAGGTAACTTCTTCTAACTGATCTTTCTACAGGGCAATTTGTTTGTGGCAGAATTTTATACAGGGTGATTTCTTTGCAGCTGAACTCTCTACATGGTGGTTTCTTTGTAGCTGAACTCTCTACAAGGTAACTTCTTCTAGCTGATCTCTCTACTGGGTGATTTGTTTGTAGCTGAACGATCTACAAGGTAACTTCTTCTAGCTGATCTCTCTACAGGGTGATTTGCTTGTAGCTGAACGATCTACAAGGTAACTTCTTCTAGCTGATCTCTCTACAGGGTGGTTTCTTTGTAGCTGAACTCTCTAAAAGGTAACTTCTTCTAACTGATCTTTCTACAGGGCAATTTGTTTGTGGCTGCGTTTTCTACAGGGTGATTTCTTTGCAGCTGAACTCTCTACATGGTGGTTTCTTTGTAGCTGAAATCTCTACAAGGTAACTTCTTCTAGTTGATCTCTCTACAGGGTGATTTGTTTGTAGCTGAACGATCTACAAGGTAACTTCTTCTAGCTGATCTCTCTACAGGGTGATTTGTTTGTAGCTGAATTCTGTACAGGTGATTTGTTTGCAGCTGAGCTCTTTACAGAATGGTTTCATAGCTGAACTCTCTAAAAGGTAACTTCTTTTAACTGATCTTTCTACAGGGCAATTTGTTTGTGGCTGAATTTTCAACAGGGTGATTTCTTTGCAGCTGAACTCTCTACTTGGTGGTTTCTTTGTAGCTGAACTATGTACAAGGTAATTTCTTCTAGCTGACCTCTCTACAGGGTGATTTGTTTGTAGCTGAATTCTGTACAGGTGATTTGTTTGCAGCTGAGCTCTAAACAGAATGGTTTGTTTGTAGCTGAACTCTCTATAAGGTAACTTTTCTAGCTGATGTCTCTACAAGGTGACTAGTTTGTAGCTGAACTCTCTACATGGTGGTTTCTTTGTAACTGAACTTTCTACAAGGTGACTTCTTCTAGCTGATCTAACACAGGGTGATTTGTTTGTAGCTGAACTCTCTACAATTTAACTTCTTCTAGCTGATCTCTCTACAGGGAGATTTGTTTGTAGCTGAACTCTCTACAGGTGATTTGTTTGAAGCTGAACTCTCAAAATGATGGTTTCTTTGTAGCTGAACTCTCTACAAGTTAACTTCTTCTAGCTGATCTCTCTACATGGTGATTTGTTTGTAGCTGAATTCTGTATAGGTGATTTGTTTGCAGCTGAGCTCTTTAAATAATGGTTTCTTTGTAGCTGAACTCTCTCAAGGTAACTTCTTCTAGCTGATGCCTTTACAGGGTCACTAGTTTGTAGCTGAATTCTCTACATGGTGGTTTCTTTGTAACTGAACTCTCTACAAGGTAACTTTTTCTAGCTCATCTTTCTACAGGGCGATTTATTTGTAGCTGAATTCTGTACAGGTGATTTGTTTGCAGCTGAGCTCTTTAAATAATGGTTTCTTTGTAGCTGAACTCTCTACAAGGTAACTTCTTCTAGCTGATGTCTCTACAAGGTCACTAGTTTGTAGCTGAGCTCTCTACATGGTGGTTTCTTTGTAACTGAACTCTCTACAAGGTGACCTCTTCTAGCTGATCTTTCTACAGGGTGATTTGTTTGAAGCTGAACTCTCTACAAGGTAACTTCTTCTAGCTGATCTCTCTACAGGGAGATTTGTTTGTAGCTGAACTCTCTATATGATGGTTTCTTTGTAGCTGAACTCTCTACAAGGTAACTTCTTCTAGCTAATCTCTCTACAGGGAGATTTGTTTGTAGCTGAACTCTCTGCAAGGTAACTTCTTCTATTGATCTCTCCACAGTGCGATTTGTTTGTAGCTGAACTCTCTACATGGTGGTTTCTTTGTAGCTGAACTCTACAAGGTGATTTTTTCTAGCTGAACTATCTCTTTCCATGGTTGCATGAACTCCCTACAAGGTAACTTCTTCTAGCTGAACTCTCTACAGGGTGACTTGTGTGTAGCTGATCTCTATACAGGTTTCTTATTTCTAGCTGATCTCTTGAATTCTCTTCAGGGTGACTGCTCTATTAGGATGACTGGAGTATCTCGATCTCGCACTTGCTGCACTAAGTTGGATTTTGTGTTATAGCTCCGTGGCTTTAAGTCTGATTCTTCTACACCATTGATGAGCCTTTCTAAGATGATTACTCCATCTGTACAACGATTTTGAAAGCATTACCCCAAGCGGTTTATCTGGTAGGCGTGGCAAGCAGTCGTTTTTTTTAATTAGCTAATTTCGATTGCGTAATTGTTACACACTGTTGGTTTTTTCGTTGTATCTTCCTGTTTTTTAGCTCGATTTCTTTCAAACCACAAAAGGTTTGAGGTTCAATAGTTAACCTATTCACCCACCGATTTTCAGCTTCTTCCCATACGCGGTTTACCCTGTAGGCGTGACAACATATTGGTGTTATTTTTCGTGAATAATCACTCATAACTCTTTGTCTGTTTATCGTATTCCAGCCAAAGTTGGTACTGAGATGCGCCTTTATATCTCCCTTCTGTGTGCCAAATTGCAAGGCAATCGGATATGGCGTTCGAGTTTTATAGCAGTTTTTGTAAGTGTGCAACAAGAAAAAGAAAAATAAGAAGAAAAAAACGAAGAAACTGAGCCAGTTTGTGAAGTCGCATATCTCGGGAACGCTTGAAGCGATTTCGCTCAAATGTGGAATGTGGAGTGCTACAGTTGGAGGGCATGTCCACAGCAAAAATCGTCTTGTTTCATCAAGGCAGCACAGAGCTACGGAGGTGCGAAAATTGCGTTTTCTTTCTTCCTGTCAATATACTCACGGGTGTTACGCGCCGGCTTCTTGGGCCGCACGACACACTACCGTGTGTCTTGATACAAGAAAACATTAAACTGACATATGCCACGCTCTTTACAATAAACTTACAGTTACATATAAAATACAAGTAAACAATTTTGTCTTGTGCAGCTGGCATGGCGAACTTTCTTTGTGTTGGTGTCAGGCAATTCAATACGTGCTTAATCTTTTTTGCCTTCACCTGGCATAGCTACTAGGCTCTAGTGGCTTGGCTGTCTTCCTTTATCTGGTTCATCTGGCTTGCATACGCCTACAGCATTGTGTAGCTGTCTCCTGAAAGTTGTGTATGCATAACTATAGTGTGTCACCCATCACTGTGCCATTGCTACATCACTGATGAACCTTACTTAGCTCTAGTTGATGTTGATATGCATTGCTGTATGATTATGATTATGATTATGATTAAATACGGGTAAAGGCACAGCCTGCATACCCGATCAATACAGTAATTATACAAAAATAACTCTTGAATCAATTAAATGACTTATACAAAAATAAATCTTGAATCAATTAAATGACTATCTAATAATGATTTAATAGTGTTAATCGAAGAACTATTTACAACATAATTAGGCAAACTATTCCAATTGTTGGTGATTCTATTGATAAAGTAATTAGATCTACACAATAGTCTTGAGCGTTCCTTAAACAATTTGAATTGATGCCCCCTGGTAATAGATCTTGAGTACGTATATATATCAGTAAAATCGGTGGTGAAATAATTGTTAAGAATTTTGAAAAGAAATATTAGATCACCTCTCAATCGTCTATAATGAAAAGATGGCAAATCTAGTTGTGTCAACCTCTCTGAGTAAGATTTGTCTTGAAGTTGTGGGATGAGACGAGTAGCCCTTCGTTGTATCTTCTCTACCTTTCTGTTGTCTAGAATGTAATGAGGCCCCCAAATAGGATTATTGTATTCCAAGATAGGTCGAACTAATGTATTGAACAAACGAGTTAGCATGGTAGAGTCAAGGTATTCAAATGATTTCTTAATCAAACCAAGTACTCGGTTAGCTTTGGTAGTAGCTTGAGTGGTTTGATGGTGGAATTTGAGCTGATCGTCAAAAACAATACCGAGGTCGCTGTGCGTTGCATTGATGTCAATAAATATTCCGTTGAGACAGTAAGGACCATAGTGGTGGGCTGGGCCGAAGTGAAGGTGTTTGCACTTGGAAATATTAAAATTCAAAAGCCACTGTTGTGACCATCTTTGAAGTAAGTCTAAGTCACTCTGTAACGCAGTATAGTCTTCTCTATTTCTAATGACTCGAAAGATTTTTGTATCATCAGCAAACAATAGCACCGGACTTGATACAGTTGATGGTATCTCATTTACAAACATCGTGAATAGTAGGGGACCCAGCACAGAACCCTGGGGGACACCACTAGTAACTGGAATGGTGGAAGATTTATGGCCATTAAGTACAACTTGTTGCACTCTGTTAGATAAAAAGCTTTCAATCCATTTTAGCACATTTCCATGAATACCAAACGATGTTAACTTTTGCAATAAACGTCGGTGTGGAACAGTATCGAAGGCTTTTTGGAAATCTAAGTAGATTACGTCAATAGAATAGTCCTCATCAAGATGATGAGTTAAATAATCCAGCATCAGAAGCAATTGAGTGGAACACGATCTTCCTGGTATAAAGCCAAATTGATATGGATTCCATTAACTTGCTGAAAATAGAAGTGAGGCTGACTGGTCTATAATTGCAGGCCAGATTCCGTGCACCTTTTTTGTGAATAGGTGTTACATTGGTACACTTCCAATCTGAAGGTAAAGTGCCACTATTTAGTAATTTATTAAACAGGATAGATAATGGTACAGAAATAAATTCACTTACAAATTTGATAATAGTTATAGGCCATCCGTCTGGTCCAGAGGATTTATTACTTTGTAGAGCTATTAGCTTGCTGAAAACAGTTGCAGGAGTGATTTCAATGGAGTCATCAAGGAGAGGGGAACTAGTTGAATCAACTGTTGGAATACTTGCGGTGTCCTCGCAGGTAAATACACTAGAAAAATATTCGTTAAAGTGAGTAGCCATTTCAGTATCGGAATGTATTGCAGAACCATCCGAGGAGACCAACTCGGTAACACCTGGGCGTACTTTTGTCCTTGAGTTAACATATTGCCAGAATGCTTTAGGCCTAGATCTGACACCTTGAGCCAGATTCTTTTCGTAGTCTTTTCTAAGGTTACGAGTCAAGCTTCTAAGCTGATTATTTACTGATTTAAAGTTTGCAAGGTCTATGAGAGAACGAGTCGAGAGGTACTTTTCCAAAGATGATTCTTTTTCCTTTTCAAACTAAACACTTCAGAGTTACAGTATAGGCTTTTCTTCTCCTTGGGCTTGTAAGTAGGAACGCAATTGTCAAGAGCATCCTGAAAGATCGACCTAAATTGCAACCAAGCATCGCTCATATCAAGGGGGTCCAATAAGGATACCCAGTCAACATCACCAAGAGTTTGCTTCATTAGATCGATATTTGCCGCTCTTGTATTATATTTCAAGTTGTCAGTCTTCTTCGGCTCCAAATAGCACAAAAGATCAAACTGTATACAAATGTGGTCGCTATTACCCAAGGGTGGAAGATGCAACAGGTTTGTAACCATATTCTCTTCGTTTGTGAATACTAGATCGAGTAGGCTTGGAGAATCACCCTGTCTAATTCTTGTGGGCTTGTTGACATGCTGAAACAAGAATAAATCATCTACTGAGTCGAGAAAAGGTACTATATGAGAATTAGTAGTTGAACCTGAAAGGTCTGACCAAGTAACTTCTTTAAAGTTGAAGTCGCCACATACTAATAAGTGAGAATAGTTATCGAGTTTGGTAAATAAATTACAAAGAGATGAAACACTAGTACTGAGATCACCCGTAGGACTACGATACAGACAGCCGACTAACAGTGAATCAGATCCACAAAGTTGAATTCTAACCCATACTTGATCTTCAAGATCAGATGAGTGAAAAAATACTTGATGAGCCTGCAGCTTCTCAGAGACAAATATTCCAACTCCACATATGTGAGAGGTGACAGGGGTATATGTGTCTGGATCAAAGTTAACGTAAAGAGAATATCCAGGAAGTGCCAGTAGAGCTGAGCTAACAGTAGAATTTGGTGATTTAGAAAGCAATTCGGTAATAATAATTATGTCAGGGGGGTGGCTACCTGTAATTTGAGCTGAAAGAAGATCACGCTTATTTAAAAACTGATCAGCGTTTGTATACAAAGTTCTTAACATTGTATTACTTATCATTACTGAAGAACCAGCAAGACTTCTATCAGGAACAATTAGTAGCCTGCTGAGTGTTGGTGGTTTCAGCAATTATATTTACACGGGGTTGTCTCTGTGAAATAATGCCATTACGAATTATCAAATTAGTTTCTCCATTGGCCTTCCTTTGTTTTAACTTGTCAACAACCCTTTTGTGCTTAGCACATTCAAGTCTTGTTCTATCAGGGACAAGGTATACTTTGTTGTACTGTTCGTGTCGCTTCAGAAAGTGAGAATGAGAGAGCATGAAAGTCTTGTCGTCAACATCTTCAACAGTCAATAGTAATGGTCTGTGTTTATTAGGGATCTTTGGTCCCAAACGAATAGCCTTGGTTACATCCAGATCCAATTTGAAAACTGTGTCACTTAGGGCCTTAAATGATTGAATATCAATGTTTCGGTCAGTGGACTCCGGGAAATTGTATGCGACAATGTTATTTTTCCTTCGATCTCTATCTGCCATCTCATCTATAATGTCTAGAGCATTACTAGATGGACCAGCTCCTTGAGTGATGGATTGAGCTGGAGCACCAGTGTCCATGTTAACAGCAGACTAAACAAATTTGGAGGATATAGATTGCACCGAGTTATGTAGTATTTGTTGTTTGATAGTCAAATCAGCAATTTTCTCACTAAGGTCAGTCAGAGTCTTAGATAAACAATTCTGTTCCGTTGTTGTGCTGGTTTCAGAGCTGTCAGCTGGTGGGAAAAGTGCTTTACTAATTGAACCGAACATAAGCTGCTTGGAGCGCGTTTTCACACTTATTAAACTTGCAATAGTACATAACATTTTCAACAGTGGATGTTAATTGAGTAAGCAGTTTATATTCGTCTTTACTTAGACCTTCGCAAGATGCGTGCAGCCACGAACAGCACAAATCACTTTGAACAGCCTCACTTTTTTTAGTACATTTCTTGCTGCAATGATGGCAAACATCTACACTCTTACTGGAATCGTCAGGGGAATCCTCTGGTCTCTTTCGCTTGGATGGATTGTTTTCCAGCGATGCCATCCGCTTTGGAGTCTACTTTCAGTTCCAATTGTTGCCAACTGAGGGTGACCAGCAGCTGCGAATATACGCGAACGAGACAACTGTACGTACTGAAAGCAAACAAACCTTCCTTTGTACCGTTATCTACACACTTTTCACCACGGTACCACAGCTTATTTAGGTTGGAGGTGATGAGAGAGAAGTAGGTCATACAGCCTTAGCACATCAATTTTTTTGAATATTGGCTAATAATTTTTATCTGCATGGTGATGTTGCCTATAATGTATTGCTGCATACAATACTGCAATAATGTATAGTTCTCTCCTGTATGTTTTGTATACATATACTTTGTACACATCACTGTGCCATTTATACCACACCAATGATGTACTGGCACTTAGCTACTGATGGCCTTTAGTTACGATGCCACTATTGTGTTATATCTGTCACTACTGTGACATATTGAGTTGATTTGGGGATAATGCATTCACCACCTAATAGCCTCACCGGGGGGCTGTCATGTTGGTGTATGTACTTGGTTGTATGTGACACGGTCCTAGTAATAATAATAATAACAATCTCTACGGTGGCCCGTTCTGGGCTATTTCTCAAAACTTTCCGAGAAATTATTATTTCTCATTTCTCAATAATTTCTCGATAATTTCTTGATAATTTCCTGATAATTTCTCGCTTCTCGATGATTTCTTAACCTTTTCTTAATTATTTCTCACTTCTCGAAAGTTTCTCGATTTTCTTGTGACGCATTGTGACGTATTTTGTGAAATGCGCGTGCCACAGCTCCATGTTTAAGGTAATGTCGAAAGTTTCGTATTCAACATGGACCAGTTTTAATCAGACGATACTTTAAAGGTGACATATTATTCGGAAGATGAAATATATTAGATAACGAGACATAGTGTGAGGCTGATGCCTGACGAACAGAAAGAAAGTGACTGAAGAATATTGGATATAGAAGATGGAGAGCAGATATAAAGACGATGTGTCCAAGCGGCAATTGTGAGTTTAAAACAACTGAACTCTAATAGTTTGATGCATCCATAAATCTACCCAGTGTGTGTCACGGTGTCTCTGGGTATGTGTTATGTGTACTAGTATCCATCCATACAGGTATAGAGTACATAGGAAATTTGTGTACATGTGACCTCAAAGGATAAGATGGTTTGTGTTCTAAGCAACATAAATGCATGGTGAGAGTTTAGGGCTTCCATAAGAGATTTTGGTAATGGATTTTTTAAAAATAATGTAGAAAGGGGTGTCACGTTGAGTATGAGTGTTGTACTTTCACTCACAGTACCTTCATGCCTCATCCATACCACTTCTTGTATAGCCGGTTCCACTTTTGAGACTTGTGGTAATTTTAAGCATGTCACCAACACAGCTTTTTAACTTAGTGTAGCACTGTTACATGTTTTAAACTTTTGACAAAATGAGAGGATAATCTTTGAGCAAACTGTTCCTGTGTTGCACTGATATTCCCTCTGGCACTCTTTGTTAAACAGTAAGGAAGTGGCCTAGGCTTATTACAGTTAAACGTAGACTATATTCACGAAGAGAGTTATGGAGTTTAAAGTATAACATTTTGGGCTCACTTTCAGTCTTATCTTATTTCGCGTATAAATTCTTTGAGCACTGGTACTATCCTAGTTACCTCGATTGCTTACTTGGATTCATTTGTAGGAAATTTCACAATCATTGGTTACAATTTTTTTTTCTTTTTGATACAAGCACAGCAAGCATAACAACAGTGCTTGTGACATAATACATGGATTTACAATAGAAAAGTGTTTACTTTGTGATGTTACATTATTGTGTTTCCTATCCCTTTTATGTACTCCATTATGTATGGAGAAATCAAACTATTAGGTTCCCTAAATAATCAACATGCATGCATAATGTAAACCCTGTGTTTGCAAAGGTAATCTCCCCTTAGTCCTACTCCATACCTGGGATTGGTAACCAGGGTTATTGATGCCCATCAGCACATTCACTCTGCAATAGCAAATTATAATGTGTTCCAGATATTGTAAATTACATAAATACCCTTTGATTTGTGAGGCGTCAGGTGATTTGATCGATATTGATACTCAAGTGGCCCAGTTTATATGAAAGGTCTTGTTTGATTGTTGTGTACTATTTTCAACTTGTGATTTAATACATGTGTGCAGGAACGGCTCAGCAATCAGCTGCAACAGACACAGAGGGGAAGAAAACATGCTGGATAGAAGAATCAGTGCTAATGGCTCACCCATTCACCACACTGTAACTCTAAGCTAAGATGTTCTGTTAAAAGGGTTTTGCCTATACCTACACCTACAGAACTAAAACAACAGAACCTACAGAACAAAGGATAGAAGAGAAGAAAAAAAGGGGGCCTGAGACGTCCCTCCCCCAGTGCTAAGTCAACTGAGGCTGGTATATGACCCTTCAGGGGATAACCAGAGGAGGAATAACAACCCCTGGTGCACATGATGGCTGAATGCAAACTGGAAAAGCCAAGACAGTAGCGAAGCCAGCTCATCATGTTACAATAAGGAGTTTTCCACTTGCAAGACAAGAGGAAGGCCAGATACTTATAGGCTAGTGAAAAACATATGCTGATGAATTCCCTGAATTAATACAAGTCTTAAAGTTGAGACACCTGTCACAATTTAAACCAGGAAGTCAGTGGTGAATTTATTAGAAATGGATAAACAAGTTAACAAAAAAGGCACACAGCATGTGAAGAGCTTGCATAGTAGGATATATGTAGTTTGTTAAACAACGAATATAATACATATACTGAAATGAATATCCATTAAATTTTGTTTTGTTTAGTGTAATAGAAAAAAAAGTTACATGTTAACTGATAAAAGGGATATCTGAGAAAAAATGGTGATCTCCATATAGAGACAAACATCTTGCATACTGTACATACACATAAATACCCCAGTCAAACTATTAAAACTGCTGTGGTAGAAAACATTTGGCCATTCTGAGAAGGTAATCGCAGTCAAAGTCATGTAGTGCTTGGCCAGAAAAGAATGTGCTGAAGCAAAGATTTGTTCTGTTCAACAATTCACTACAGGTTTAAAAAGTACTAAAAATGAGCTAGAATCATTCATTTTACCTTACCATTCAACCATTGCCCACTACGCAAGAACCAGAAATCACTGTGCTTTAGACACAATCTTTTCTTTAGCACTGCATTATTCCATCCTAGAGAAATAAAATAGATATTAACATTTACAACATCAGATGTAAAAATGTACCATCTGATAATGTCCCTAGACATCAAGAAGGTCTTCCAGTGAAGGAACAGGAGACTACAGTGTACGCAGATAAAAGTAGTGACAGTTAGTGTTTTAGTAAATAGTTGCCTTTTTCCCATACTATATTACTACAAAGACAAACCTTTCTGTGTCTTCTTCTTTCACTCATCATACCTACAATAACATCCATGTTGACGTTTGTAACTCACTTATATACTGTGTGTTCCCTTTATATACGGACAAACCTGTCTTTGTGATCACCTGTATAAAGACTACCTGCTATAGCAGTACAATATAGGAATTTACAAATTGAAAGGTACAATAAAGTCCACCATCAGCCACCTACTCATCTATTAAGACCAAACTGTTTGTTCCAAAGGTGACCAGCTTACTGAGCACAGGCAGGCTCAACCATACTGTGCACTCCAGGTACAATGTGAAATTGTTTAATCTTATTAATTATCAACACATGTAAAACAACAAAGGATTTCAACCATTCTACAATGAATAATCGCCATTAACCAGTTACTTTTGCATTTTGCTGTAAGAGAAACAGAAATTAGAGAATATTTTCCCATGAGTCCATAAAGAATAACACAAGATTGGAATTTAGGTTTCAAATTTAACGAAAAAGATACCTTGTTTAACATTATATCCTACCGTCATTTGTGCCGCCACAGTGGTAAGTTTTATACTCAATAGAACCCAGCTGTTCTACCATGACAAAGTAATGGTTATTTCCAGGCAACATGCTGCTGGCAATAGTATTGACATGTTGTTATCCAGACCAGAAAAAACAAAAACAAAGCTGGTATTATTCTACTTCTAGGTCTTTCATAAATTTCCACCCATCCTGTTTCTGTTTATAGCAGCATGCCATGTCCTGCATCAAAGAAGACGCAAGCTAGTTGCCAATCCTGGGTATGAAGAATAAGGTCCTGCCTAGTCTCCATGTCAGAGACTGCCATTAGCCATACCACCAACAAGTGGTACACTACCAGCCCATGGAGATAGCAGCCCAGAGTTAATCACAGACACATACAAGCATGTGCACACTGGCAGCATGCCTGGATTTCTAAAAACCCTTACGTGATTAGGTAGGCTTGTAGTACACTGCTTGTTGACTAGTGGTATAGGTAACAGCATTCCCCGCCATGTTATGTAGGCAAGCTAAACAAAGAATTTACACATGTCCAATTCAGCTGAGGGGAAGCTGTTAGTTTCCAACCAATTCATTAATGCCCTTTGCTCAACCACCTTCCAGGGAGTCTTTTCACCTGGCCTAGTTACTCAGCGTCCCTTGGCTAGATAAAGGGATGCCTGATACTACACATAACACACCCAGAGACACCGTGACACACACTGGGTAGATTTATGGATGCATCAAACTATTAGAGTTCATTGTATCCAGTTGTTTTAAACTCACAATTGCTGCTTGGACACATCATCTTTATATCTGCTCTCCATCTTCTATATCCAATATTCTTCAGTCACTTTCTTTCTGTTCGTCAGGCGTCAGCCTCACACTATGTCTCGTTGTCTAATATATTTCATCTTCCGAATAATATGTCGCCTTTAAAGTATCGTCTGATTAAAACTGGTCCATGTTAAATACGAAACTTTCAACATTGCCTTAAACATGGAGCTGTGGCACGCGCATTTCACAAAATACGTCACAATGTGTCACAAGAAAATCGAGAAATATTCAAGAAGTGAGAAATAATTAAGAAAAGGTTAAGAAATTATTGAGAAATTATCGAGAGGCGAGAAATTATTAGGAAACTATCAAGAAATTATCAAGAAATTATTGAGAAATGAGAAATAATCAAGAAATTTCCCGGAAATTTCTCGGAAAGTTTTGAGAAATAGCCCAGAACGGGCCACCGTACATCTCCAAACTGATTTTGGTACGCTTAACGTCATTATGACGTTACCTACAGACCCCTCCCCCCTCCCTTTAACGTCACTCTATTTATTAATGCTTTACAACATAAGTGCTGAAGGTCTGTAGAACACATGGTCCTACAGCCTGCTCAAAGACTTCAGCTACATATTAAAGGTGTGTTTGAAAAGTTGGAGAAAGGAGAAAAAATCCATAACTGGACCTAGCTAGGTAGCCACTATGAAAACAATATCTTGTAGAAGTACAAAGCATGTATCTACATAAGTATAAGTAATATTAATTCTCAGCCACTTCACTTTCTTGCCTATGGTACTTTATGCAAAAGCTGCTTGAAATAAAAATTAATAACGTCATGGGCTGGACCCCCTCCCCCCTTAGCGTCATTATGCATACCAAAACCAGTTTGGAGATGCCCCCTAAACCCATTGAAGTATAATCGTTTATATGTTTATGTCCCTATATTAATATGACACACGAAAAGTGTTGAATATGGCAAAGCTTCTATACTATGACGTGTTGATTGCTACTATACTTCTGCCAGTATTTTGGTGACTTTAACACTCTCCCTTCTTGTTAATCAGTATGCAATAAGAAGGGATTGACTTATAAATTAGTCTCAGAGAATTTGTCCTATGTTGACTGCTTTTCTCGTGATGAATATGGCTACAGAAAAGCATAATAATGCAATTAAATAACAAACAACTCAGGCTCGTCCCTACATGCTTTAGCATCTGTCTAGTTATTGGGGTGAGCCCCAGTATTGTCATGGCACGTGCGTTGCATGCACGAAAATTTCCTGAAGAATCCAAAAAAAAACACACTTGGTAGTTGACACTGTGAAAAAGGTGGGATATAATATGGTATTTCCAGTGGCTTATTGAATACAAATAAGCCTTAATATAAATCCTGTATTATACTCATCTTATACTTTAATATAATGCATACTATACTATTGCATGTATGGTTTCAGTTTAATTACCACAATACTTGAAATAGCTTATATCTGATATAATGCCTACACTATACCATCACATATATGGTTTCAGTATGCTTAACACATTAACTAAAGTCCTACGTGGGATTGTTAGTATAATACAGGTTATACCAAGCTTTTTGTATTCAATAAGCCACTGGAAATACCATCTTATATCCCTCTTTTTTCACAGTGTGAAATGGTACATACGTCGTGTGCACAAAAATTTCCTGAAGAAACCAAAAAGCCCCACACTTGGTAGTTGAAATGGTATATACGTACGTCCCGTGCACGAAAATTTCCTGAAGAAACCGGAAAGCCCTACACTTGGTAGTTCCATAGATTATAATTATATTCGTTATAGCTGTATATGCATTTTATCCAAAAGTGTACAAAAAAGGTCTTAGCTCCCTAACTAAAAGCGGTTTGTTCGAATTCTTCCTTAGCAATGACATGAAATAAATCGATTACGAATGCATAAAATTACGTGTACAATTGTTGTATGTATTTAATATAGACTAAATGGTTAGCAGGGGATAGTATTAACTGGGTGCTTATTTTAACTTGTTTTACTTAGCTGGATCACTTTAAAATAATTTTAAAGGGCAGCATCACTAGCTAGCTATATTACATGGTGGTGAAAGCAGTGGTCCACGCAGAACAAAGTGTTGAGGCTCATAAAGAAAAGTTAGGAAGTACCTGCATACATGCATCACAACCTTAGCCAAATGTCATGTACTCTAATAGAACATACACTCCAGGTAAGTCAGCATGGTATTCCCGTGACTGCCAGTGCAACAAATGATACATGCATCTTAGCAGCATGCCTCTCTGTAATCTACACATATATGCTTAGATATTAGCATACCATTCAGACTCCACAAATACAGATGGCTATCGTACATGATTAATTAAATGTTTTTATTGCAAAATTCTCTAATACAACAGTTTCCATAAATTTACAAACTAGGGGGCTTAGTACTATGCAATCAAGATAAATATCATATAATCATGTCCCAACCAAAAGTCTATAACATCCCAGTCCACAATAGCATGCAGGCTCACTGCATACTAATGTATGATAAAAGATCATAACTGCAGATTTTAGTATCAGATCAAACACACACTACATACAGACTGTGCTGGCATGCCCAAGCCATTACACACACACACACACACACACACACACACACACACACACACACACACACACACACACACACACACACACACACACACACACACACATATAAGGTATTATATGATAGGCAGCAACAGGAGTTTATGAGCTGGTAATGGAACATCAGAGTGGCATCATTGTCTGCTATATCATTTGCACTAGCTGTATGACTGTCTTGTGTGAGAGAGCTACACTACTCAATGAGTATTCGCTTAAGATTGGCAATCTCATAGGCTTAACAACCTCTGTAGTGCACAAAGGATTAGCCACTGCCTCCTCTTCAGTGGTACCTGTAGCATCCATCATCATACACTAAAGGTGGTTCAAACAAAGAAGGCTTTATCAATGATGCATGTGGTATACGAGGGTCATCAAATATCTCCCAAAATTGTCTAAATTGGTTCAATAATCTGTACAGGCAACATGTGGTCTTCCCTGTACCTAAAAGAAGTACAGACTCGTCTATCCATGCTGATAATGTCATCCTCTTCCTGGAAAACTTTAAACAGAAAATCTCTCCTGGGGCTTTCACTGTTGAAAAGAAATTAAATTCATCAGTAACAGGATAAAATGTTACAATGTTGTACTCATTCTCCTTATGGCTAGCAGGCAGATAAAATGTTTCTAATCCTATGTTACTTGTTTCAGTGACTGCATAAAAGAACATTAGAATTCTATCATTCCCACAATTAGCACTTTCATTTGGTCGTATTTTGGGTAGTACACTCTGTTGAACCCATGCATGTAACTTTTCTATTTGCTTCACATGACCATCAATATCTTTTGGATTCGTAAATATGCTGAAAACAATGCTTCCTTTTTGCCTGTTTGCGGATGGATCTTGGTTCTGGACCGTGTGGACAGCTGCGTGGTAAATATGCTATGGCAAGTTCCCAAATAATGCAAACATCTCCCAGGAGCTGCAACTTGTATAGTTGCAAACTGTGATGATCCAAACTGCTGTGAAAACTCGTGGTGCCATTCTCCTCTAGCCAAACAGAGTATCGGGTCAAAACTGAGGTTTACTTAAATTTGACAGCATCTTCCAGACATTTTCAGAGCATTCCACTTCCCAAGAGCAGCCTTGAAACAAACTGCCATGCACATTTTCACTAGCATCCAAGTTATCGACTGTTTCATTATTATCACTGCCATTGTCATTGCTCAAGGTTTTAGATCCTTACTTCTCTGAGCTGCAAAACTGGTAGATACATCATTCTCTGTAGCATCAATAGCTATATGCACAATTCAACGTAGTCATCAGATTCCTAAAAGATACTTCTATCATGGCTTTGCTTGTTCTTCAATCTCAGTTAAGCTACAGATACTGTTTCATCTCAGTGTAGTGTCTTCATTCTTGGTCACTACAGTACTGACTGATTCAAGGTGGTGGATTTCAATTTAGGTTCTGATAGGTGCATTGGTATTAGTAGTGGTGGTGGTGGTGGTGGTGGTGGTAGGAGTAGCAGTAGAAACAACAGTAAAGCCACAGTCCCCACCCGCCTCAAGTTTTTAGGCTGCCTCATGACCCTTCTAATATCATCACTATTCCTGTGGATAGTGTCACTCCAGAAGATTCACGAGGTATGTCAAGGGTGTGTGTGTGTGCATGGGGGGGCTGAAGCACCCCTCCAAATTTTATTATGTGTTAACTAGAAAGCTAGTAGAATTTACAGTACTGAGGTGCAGGTGCATGGGGGGCTGAATCACCCCTCCAAATTTTTACTATGTGCTAGCTAGAAAGATAGTAGAATTTACAGTACTGAGGTGCAGTTGCATCTAAAGACATGGGCAATGAAAACATGGAAAGAGTGGGAAGAAGATCAAATTATTATTATATACATGTATCCTAGAGTAAAAACTTTACTTAGTGGCCACTTCTTAAAGACCACCTTCTTACAAAGACCATCTCTGCACGGATACCACATTGTAATTAAGTTCTAAAGATAGTAAAGGCATACTTGATGTTCTAATTTATTAGACCACTTCATGATCACCTCTTTACCTTTTTACATTCTAGTCATTTACCATGATCTCTTAGTTTGTACCAGAATGCATGTGTCATACAAAAATAGCCCATTAAAGTGAAATGTCAAATGTAGCTAGTATACTGTATCAATGAAAAAGAAATCTCATAATGGAGATGATGACCTCAAGAGCCTAGCCTTTTTAGCTGACCTAACTGTTTTGATAAAGAGATGTTCAGACCTTAGTTATTATTACAATGTGAAGAGTGGTCTTGGTAAAGAGGGTGGTCTTATAAAAGGTGTAGTCTCAGTATGCCTTTGCCATCTTTGAGATCTAAGTACAACGGGGCTTTTGTATGGAGGTGCAGGTCCTTTGTAAAAAGGTGGTCTTTAAGAGGTGACCACTAAACAAGGGTCTTACTCCAGGGTACATATATATGATGATTTGACCATTTCTGTTTTCCATTTCCACTTTCGGTTTCCATTTCCACTGTTTCCAATTTGCCCTTCTCACACTGCACCAGTAGTTGTATCAGCCAGTTGCCACATTTTTAGCCCTTACTATAATTCCCTTAGCTTAGCACCCCCCAGAAAATCCTAAATCCACCCCTGTATGTAATTTACTTTTAATAGCTATAGGGTATATTTAGTGTTCCCCAAGTTAACTTATATATACTTTTGGATAATCAACACAAGGCTATATAACCGAGAGTTGTGCATGTACGTGTAACCATCTGACAGAGTAGGGCACTTCTTTAATTAGTGTCTTTGAAAAAAGTGGACATGTAATAAAAAAATTATATGTCATCTATTCCAGTTCTTTACTGTTTGAATTATTTATCACCAACTATGGTTACACTTGGAAACAATACTCTTCATGATCACTTTGTGGGAGTTGATGTCACTAAGGATGGAAGCAATCTGTGTCTTAAGGTTAACAAATTCATTTCTTTGAATGTATATATACATGCATATGCATTATATTTTATGTATCTACATGTACAGTGTTCCTAATTAATAATTGATTGTGACATGTGGCTGCTCTATTAGAGTAAATGTACATTAAGATTGTATGCTAAACTTGTCATGATCATCGGCACACATGGAATGTATGATTCCATAGTTTGCATCAACACAAATAATTGGTCTGACAAAATTAGCCCATTAAACTTTGACCATAATTTTAAAGTTTGAAGTTTAATAACTTTCTCTCTGAATGTGATGACCACGTAGCATTTTTTACCACTTATGCAAAAATCTCTGGAAGTTTTACAGAATTGTTATAGCTTATTCAGAAAAGTAGATACACGATGTTAAACTGACATATGTATTTCAGGCTATAAGACTGATTTTGTCACATATTACAAATTACAGACTCTAGCTCTCAACATAACAAAATTAATGGAGTATATACTGTAAATTGTAATGTATTTCAATTACTGCCATTTTCTGCTGTTTGCACATATCAGAGATGACAGTAATGAGCACCTTACTGTTGTATTCTAACAATAACAATGACTTAGTTGCTCTGGCTTTCAAGTCAGATGATGGTGGCAAACTGTATTAGGTTCAGTCACAAGGTACTGGACAACCCCTGGTAATTGACAGTACAATAGATCCACTGTATATACTTTTACTGACAAAGAAGTGATTGCAAAGGAGTGTTAATCACTGAAGCGATTCTGTGCCATACTTTTCATACTCATCTATGCACATTATAAATGCACTCATATCTCAACTTCTATATTTTTTGTATAGAATATGTTGAACGCATAAACAGTGACCTGTGTACAGCCATGCACATGTTATTTTTTTTGGTGTTGTTACTATACTGAGCACAAATTGTATGCATATAGCTATGTGCTAAGAACATAGTGTAGCTTTTCCTTCTTTTGGGAAGGGAAGTAATTGTCTATTATAAAATGCACTTCTTTGATCTTAAATTTTATACTGTGAATAATTATTATATAGATAGCCATCATTCTTGTGAATATCTAAGTACCGTACTCATGTGCAGTTATTAAAACTTTCAGTTTACAACTAAATATCTTATATAGTACAGAGATTTATTAGCAGAATCCTTTACTTTTCAATACTGTACATTTTTGGTGATAAGTGAACAATAAATAAATGATTTTTGTCATGTTTACTACGTATACACCAAATATCAGTTATCTGAAGTTCAGAAAGAGGTATTTGGCTCAGATTCAGTGGTAATACTTTTCTGATCATGGGGTTATATACAGGCTCTATAAACCCCTTCCATTTTGGAAGCAGCATTATAAGTCCATCAATAATGATCGTACAGATTATTGCCAAAAGGTATGAAAGTAGGATCTCATCATGTAGATTTTATAGCATGAAAATAATGCCATGATGGCATTATATACCTCTTTAAGTAATAAACTTTAGTTCTTATTATTTAAAATGTACATGTATAGTTCAACCAATAAATGGTAGAGCTCTTCACATTCCAGAACCCTTGGAGCTGTCCCTGTATGTTAACAACAATTTAGTTATATATCTAAGGCCCATACCAGACTACACAGTGTGAAGATAATACATGCAAATAATATGACAGTAGTATGAATAAAACAGTTAAGTGAGTGACCAAAATTTCGGATCTATACACTTGTTAGCATGTAAAAATTTCATTAGATTCAAAGATACATAGCTTGTAAGTGTCATTGATTCGTTACTACAATACAAAAATTATTCATGGCCATTATTCAATACAGCAACAAAGCTATAACTAGCTAGCACAAGTACAATATCACCATAATAAATGTACAAAAGAAGCAAACGAAGCAATTGCACAATGCAGAGTGCAAGTGCTAGGTACATGTATGGCAAACATAATCAGTGGATAAAAATGACACCTGGGTCATTCCGTGTCAAATCAACAAGGAATTTAGGGTCACCTCTCGGATTTTGACGAAACTTGGTGTGTTTGTACTACCTATGGTGCTTATCACTCATGCAAATTTTTAGCTCCATACATTCCATAGTTTCTGATTTATGACCACAAATATTTTGAATATTTCATGAAAATTTGGTCCATCTCTTGTTACAAAATCAATTGCAACCTTGCACTGTGTAAATATTTGTAAACACAATTTTCAGTAATGGAAGACTGTTGATTGACCTTTCCAGTGATCCCTAAATTATGGGATATCTACTTAATTATGGTTCAAAAGTACTTCATTGAAAACTTTAATTCCTTATATTTTGAAAAGTGCTGCTTGAAATTTTTCGAATTCTTTTGTGAATAATGATTGGGTCATAGTCTATGTTTGATAAAATTTTTGTGGTGGGACCACAATGGGCTCAAGAGATATAATGAATTATGTTGTGGTATGCGATGGAATTTGCCGTCTATTATTGCTGTATTGGAGTGTACACCTCCAATAACCACTCGCAACAAGGCCATGCCAAGTTTGTCTTACAGAGTGAAGGTGTCTAGGTGCATTGCAATCTGTATTAATGACCACCTGTATTGAAAGGCCATCTATGTGCTGCAGTTAAGTTATACTTCATTAATGTATAGCACCAAAGCATCAACCCTTTCTAGCAAATCCAAAAATGGTCCTTATTAGACAGGTTGACTATAAATTACTGATCTGACCACCATGTGTTCATGAACATCATGTAAATGTACTATCTCTTCACAAATACCTTCTTTATTAAGTTGAATACCACTGTAGTGGACTTAGCCATATTTAAGTTGCGTATGTGGCTACATAGATACATACAACAGAACTCCTCAGAAGGGATACCTGGATATCTTGATAACCAGGACACCTGTTTATACACTGTACTCCCACTCTAGTGGTGCACATACATTTAGACCAAGATACGTCTGTGGCTTCTGTAATATGAGCACTTTATTATGGTCCTAGCAATGGAGGGGTTTTACCATACATGCATTAATTGTACCTCAATATGTGAAATTAATTACTACATTACTTTACATTCATGACCACTTTGAAGATCAAGTCATAAACTCATGCACATACTCACATAGGACATGCTGACCACATACTTAACATTTGCCTGTACTGATCTTCAAAGCGTCAACCCAAAATACTTTGAAAAACCATTTTAGTTATACTATAAATCACATATTGAGGTGTAAGCAAGTGTTAATAATATAAAAACTCTTGGTACAAGTAATTCATCTACTGTATATAGTGTAACTATTCTATTCCCTGGACCATTGATGAAGTGTTCATTTTTGAGAAACCACAGACTTGTCTTGGGCCCAAAATGTACGTACAACTATAAAGTAAGATCATGAGGCTATTAAGGTGCCCAGGTATCCTTTTTGAGGAGGTCTATTGTACCTATGCAGCCATGTACGTAACTTGAATAGTGTAGAGTGGGGATATGTATGTGAGTGCACTACGACAATATTTTACTTAATAAATAAGGTATAACTGAAGAGATGGTACAACATTAATGTGTTTATGGACGCATGATAATCTCATTTATAGTCAACCTGTCTAATAAGGACCATTTTTGGATTTGCTAGAAAGGGTTGATGCTTTGGTGCTATACATTAATATCCAATTAAAGTATAAATTAGCTACAGCTTATAGATGGTCTTTCAATACAGGTGGTCATTAATACAGGTTGCAATGCACCTAGACACCTTCACTCTGTAAGACAAACTTGGCATGGCCTTGTTGTAAGTGGTTATTGGAGGTGTACACTCCAATACAGCAATAATAGACTGCAAATTCCACTGCATACCACAACATAATTCATTATATCTCTTGAGCCCATTGTGGTCCCACCACAAAAATTTTATCAAACATAGACTATGACCCAATCATTATTCACAAAAGAATTCGAAAAATTTCAAGCAGCACTTTTCAAAATATAAGGAATTAAAGTTTTCAATGAAGTACTTTTGAACCATAATTAAGTAGATATCCCATAATTTAGGGATCACTGGAAAGGTCAATCAATAGTCTTCCATCACTGAAAAGTGTGTTTAAAAATATTTACACAGTACAAAGTTACAGTTGATTTTGTAACTAGAGATGGACCAAATTTTCATGAAATATTCAAAATATTTGTGGTCATAAATCAGAAACTATGGAATGTATGGAGCTAAAAATTTGTATGAGTGATAAGCACCATAGGTACTACAAACACACCAAGTTTCATCAAAATCCGAGAGGTGACCCTAAATTCCTTGTTGATTTGACATGGAATGACCCACCTAGAAAAGATATGCTCTGTGCATTGTTCCACTGCTGAGATGCTTAGTACGGAAAACCTTTTTAAAATGAAATTTCTTTAAGTGTTTGACTAAATTGCATATAGAGTTAGTTTCACTTGTGCAGTGGTACATAATTAGCAGTGCTCTTGAGCTAGTCATAAATGTGAAACAGCAAGTTGCATCACAAAATAGTATAATTTGATGTACCAGCTAGGGTGGTCTTCAAATTGTGATGACAGTCACAGATGCAAGTATACAAGCTCTTTAATATTACCTGTGGTCATAACTCATAAGACATATGTGTTGGTGTTATAAAGCTAAATCAAATGCATATCCAAATTCTACAATGAAAAATAGAAAATCAAATCTAACTACTAAATTTGGAGGGTACTCTGACTCTTTAGTCCTACATTTACACTCCCCTGCCAAAGTAATCTGATTTGTGACTGTTCTATTAGAGTAGTAAGATGAATATATTTAATTGCTTCATTAAGAGTATATTTTCAATCTTTATAAAGATTTTATTACTTTACAAGGAGATCAACACCTTATTGGAATTATCTATACTTCTTGTCAACCAATGATCTACCACACTAACCACTTTATCCAACCCAGTATACATGGTCTAGTTATTATCATGATCAAAGATGGGAATAACTTGCCAATAAAATCATAAAATCTGAATAAATTCCTACTTTTTATGCTGTACATCTATGTGTGTCATTTACTTGGGGTGTAAATTGGCCCCTGGACACATTGGCAATTGCTGTCTGGCCAGTAATATTTTCTAAGGAATCAATGTAAGTTTCCTGTTATACTCCACTGCACTCGTCTTGTTTTCCTCTGTACCTATGTACACCTGCTTGCTACAAGCCTGTAAATTCAAAGGAATCTCCAAAACCTCAGGAAACACCCTCTCTATCTCATAGCTAAAATACGCTTTCAGTTTTGTGAATAATGATATGGAGAGGAGAGGGAAATGGAGAGGGAAGTGTACTAGAGCATAAAGTGCAGTGGAGAGGGGAGTGTACTAGAGCATAGAATGGTATAGTACACTTCCCTCTCCACTGTCATAACCCTGCTTTTTTTAAGTCTACATACGTAATTATGTTATAAAAACAATTAGCTTATAGCCACTGGACTGATATAAACAGAACTGTTGATGCTTTGAATTAAACATGCTATACACAGAATTTCATGGAAGTCACTATAAACAATGACAGTGTAATTTGTATCAATCAACTACATTTTAATCATCTTACCATGTACTTTTCATTACCTGGCATAGCTATAGTCATCGGTTGAGATTAATATACATGGCTAACTAATTGCAATAAGATTGATGCACTGTGACAGACAGCTCATCTTTAAGTCATCATGCATTAATTTTCATAGCAGAAATATACCCTTTAATCTTGGGAGAAAATTAATATACCCACTTCATTTGTAAATAAGACTGAATACAATGCAGTATATAATAGACATATAAACACATTAATGCTTTTGTTAATGGAACTATTCAGGTTAAAATATATAACAAAAATTTAGCGATTTGTTACAGTATGTAGAGTGTCTCTGCTCTTTAAACTTTATGTTATGGATGATACTCATGATCATGAGCCAGCTGCAAATTTGGTCAATTGTTGCTCCAGTGAAGAAGACAGGTCTAACTGTACTACAGGCACTGAGGAACGTTTATGGGAGAAATGTAACAGATTACTACAATCAGATAAGAGGGTGACCAAACCTTATGTCTTGAGTACAATGATCCATATTATAGTTTTGATATTTGTGACCATTTCAGTAAGGATATATGTGACCGGATTTGCGAAAAGGTACCTTTTCCACACATTTGACATACCAGCAAACAAAATAATGTAACACTTGACTCCTTATACCAATTAACTTGCTCTTAGTATCAAAATGTAGCCAGATGCTGTGGCTACATTCATTGAAAATTTCAAGCAATTATATGCTATGATCAAAAAGTTATGAAGCTTTGAAGTCCAAAAAATGGGTCAAATTTTGTGTGTGAAAAAGGTACCTTTTCGCAAATCCGGTCACATATTATGTACACATATTGAGAATTGAAATTGAAGCTGAGCCCTCTATAATGATAGTAATGAAAAGGGTGAAGCATATTATAAACATTGCGATAAAACATTTTCACTGCAGAGGTTAATTATAAATTCACAGAAACTTTTAATGTCAATTGCAATGTGTGATGAAAATTATGTGTACACACAACATTATATATTATCATAAGTGTAGTTTTCTATAGTATCTACAAGCTGAGCTGAACCCTGAGAAAACAGCTAAATAGGAAAAGCGGATTTTTTCACAGGAGAAGTAATGTATTGGCCAACCAGATGATTAGTGGTGACAGTAAAGGTGTCAAGAGCATACATGTGTGGTTTGGCTCTATACAAGTTTGGGGAAAGGATTGGACAAAATAGTTAAATAGATGGTGCACTTGTATGGCTAATACTATAAACTATATATTATATGGTGAAAGTTTTGATTGGTCATAAATATTGTGTCAACATTTGAATGAAGATTTTGAAACATTTTTAGCAGGTAAAACAGCACTACAAATGAGCCAAATTTCAAGAACTTGCGTAATTCCATCCTTGAGTTATTAAATGTTTTCAAGGGTTCAGTTCAATGGTACATACTATAGTTAAGCCACACATTTACTACATTATGGTCTGTTTCAAATTAAGAGAGGGTCTGGCTCCTGCAGGACTTGCTAGGTCAACTAATAAATTTGTCAACGACAACATTAAGTGCTTCAAATGTATTACCATGCATGCATCGTTGAATTTTTAGAACAAAAATTACCTTGTTTACATGAATTAATCGAGTAGAAAGATGCAGTGAATACATGTAGTTTAGAACATTGTACATTTTCTGTAATTATGCTATGTATGTGTCATCAATGCAGACAGTAAACTTGGCCAATGAGAAATACAATTTCGACAATTTTGGATTGATCTTCAGGAAGGATACTACTCATTATTGTTAAAAGATTACTCCACTACTTTGCACTATCCTCTTAAGAGATATGTGTATACATCACAAAAGAAAATCATCTCTAATCAAAAAGAATTAATGGATTATTTGGAGTTTGCATACCACAGAGTGAGTTATTACACATCAAAATTGTATGAGGTCTCTATTGCAGCTACAACAACTGATGTGTTCACTGCACAAAACATTAGTACATAATACGTATATACATGCATAGCTACATACTGTATATGCTATACCTTTAAGGTACTGTAGTTTGTATACACTTTTGTTATAGCTGTTGATGCATGTATGATTTTACATGATGCGCACTGTAAAGTGCATTGTAGTTTGTGTACACCTATATAGTTGTTTACATATAAATCTATTGTCTAGATCGTTGATCAGTTTCAGTTTGTCAATAAGTAAATATGCATAACATGATTAATAACAATGATCGTATACATGTTCAACAGACATTGTACAAGCTTCAATTGTAGATTACATACTCATTTGCACACTTCATGTATGTAGGTATTTGTATCATTTTAATTTTTAATTTATAGTACGATAATGTTGAAAAGATTTCCTTGGGTGAAGTTGCAAAGGCGATAAATACAACAGGGAATATTATTCCTCCCAACCTCTGTTTAACAAAGCACTCACAATCTAAGGGCTACAACATGCAATATAATAGTAAGAACTATTGTTACATACTGTATGATTCTAAAAGTCACTTGTAGACTACAGCTGTGTGCCAATTCTTGATATAAGTGTTCTCCAAAAAGCATTACATAAAGAATACAGGTATGCATGTCAATGCTGAAACCTGTGCTGTCAATTGTGGTCTATATTTATACAGCATGATTCTTATACTAATGCAATTTCACTTCAAGCAAGTTTACTTGGTTGAAGGGTACAAACCAATTTGTATTCAACTAACTGTTCATTATTCTATTGAAAATGATTTTCATCACCATTTGTGGCCTCTTAGGATAATTACGAAAGGAAAATTGATTCACTGTGATGGAATTTTTAATTCCATGCACTTCTTACCAATTAAAAACATTGCGTATCTTGCATGCGCTGGAGTTCTCACCATACTGGTATGCTTCACTGGTTGTGTGTTCCACTTTGTTAGGATTAAAACATACATTATGACAGGAAAAGTATGCACTAATTGTATTATGAGAATTATTTGATTGTCAAGTTTTAGATGGTAAGAGACTATGCAACTAAACAAAAACTCAGAAAGCCATTGTGGAGTTGTCTTTCTCCTAAACAACTACAAAGATATTTTTGGTGGATATCAGCTAATGACATTCAGCACAATGACAACTCTCACCCATATGTTCCACTAAAGGCATATGTAATATTTTGTCCTCTGTTGCATATTCTAGATTTTATCTTTTTGCCCTTATCCATCACTGGTGTTGTTCTGGAATTTACTCTTTTAAGAAGTGCTAACACTACAGATGAGGTTAGTATGAGACTATTAGCACATAAACAAGATCGTGTATACTAATCTAATCACTATCTCCATATATACAGTTTATCCACCGCTCAACAGTGGTTTCCTTCATACTGGGACTTTGCTCCATCTATTTCTGGTGCACTTCATTTAGATTATTCAACTACTCAAAGTTAGCAGGCGTAAGTGACTTGCAAGATTATATCTGTGCCTATATTATAACTATGTACTGTAGGTAACAATTAGATCACTGATGAACTCCAAGACAACTCTAGTCCTTCTAGCTGCAGCAATTGTTGTATCATTTGCATATGTCGGGATAACATTGTTGGCATGGGTAATACTTGGCCTATTTCATCCAAATGTAAGTGATACTGCTTGCACAAATCATTTATCCTAATGTTTTTTTTTGTAAATAGTTCAGTACATTCCGGCTCAGTGCAGAAACATTTTATTCACTGACATTTGGAGAAGAAATAATAAAAATTTTTGACAGCCTTCAGCCAGATTATCCACAGTATTTAATCTTTATCACATCAAGAGTCATCATTGGAATTTATGGAATTCTGTTTTCAATATTACTATTGTCAGTTTTTATAGCAATCATCTCAAAAGCTACTGAAGAGAAGGTATATGGAACTGATGAGCCATTGTATGTACACATATAGAGTTACTGTTTTAGTCATTTTATTACAAAGACATATACTCATTGCATGGTTGTGTATACAGTAGCAACCCTGAATATGTATCAGTGAAACTCTGCTTAACAGGGGATAGATATTATTACTCCTGTAATGCTGATGGTAATGTACAACTTGATGTGGGGAATCAAATTGAAATGGCTATGTAAAGTATACAATTGACTAGGTGACCTTTGTATAAGTGAAGTTTACTCTACTGTAGCTCCATATATGGCCTAAACTACTTTTTATAGCATGTGCCTCTGTGCTTTAGTGGGAACATACTTCGAAAGACAATACTGATGATGGTGAAGTGGAGAAATTTAATTGGAGGGTACTACTGGATTGGGCTACCACAGATTCTCACACTCCCTTCCCTGGTAAGTTTAGTCACAAAGGTTAGCCAGTAGTTCAAAAATACAACATACACTGTATATATATATATATATATATATATATATATATATATATAGACATATATACTATAGCAGTAAGCAAATACTTCTATGGAAATCAGGGGCGTAGGGAGGGGGGTTCTGTAAAATTTAGACTTCTGCAAGCAGGATCCTAACACACCATTTAGTGTGGCAGGACAAAATGAGTGAGCAATATAGTGTAATGGCACAGCACAACAATTGATACAACTTACATTCATCTCTCAGGGAAGGATTTACGGAGGTAACATGAGCCCTCTTCAAAACTTGTTAAAAAGATCGATATACTCTAATAGAGCAGTCAGGTATATACTCTAATAGAACATGCATGTAAATATCCATGTCCATATGAAGTTTATCAGACATTCCAACATTAAATGCAAAACTTAGCGTGACCTTATACTGCTATAGCTTTGGTGTGCAGTGTTTAAAGATATAGAGCTCCAGTAATTTATCACTTGTGTTATGCAAAATAAATTCATGCTATGCATATTTGTATAGTTATATTGTTTTGGTTGTCATTTGTATCAGTGGATTCATGGCTCCTATACCACAGTGAGATATAATCATCACTTACAGATTGCTATATGTGTCTCTATGTGCTATGCTGTCTGTTTCCACTAGGTGACTTTATCTAGTACTACCTTCATCCCAGGGGCACTTAATGCGTCATAATTAATGTACTTTTTGCATAAAATATAGCAATTTGCTGAGTTCTGATTTATTAAAATATTAAAAGTCTCTCAGCGGCTGGGGGCTGTGCCCCCAGCTTCTAGTAACTCAATGCTGGTGCTGGAACTCCCCTTCAAAAAATCCTGGCTACGCCCCTGGAAATGGCATGTATATACTTTGTCAATGAAACTAAATGTCTTGGTGTTACTGGGGCATTGTTACAGGAGTAGGACTGTGTACTTAACCCACACTTGAATTCACCAATTCAATTGCTAATGGGAACAATGTATCAAATCATTCCATATACTCAAATATTTGGTAGATACTCTGACATGCATATAATAAATCATTTGTCTCAAATTTGCAGGTAAAGTAAGGTATAGTATGTATGATGTTTTTTTTTGCTCACAGATATATGCAATGGAAGGTCCACAGTGAGGACCAAAGATCAACAAATGAAGCATACTCATTCAACAACATGCTGTCCTTTTAAAGAACCACGCTCTATAACTTCTAGCAACACTCTAGACAGTATCGCCTCATTAAACACTATTAAATATTCAGGAACAAGACATTCAAGGAGCACTGCTATAGCTAACAGTAAATGCCCATTCACAAGAACAGGAGATGATCACTGCAATGCTTACAGCTACAGTAATACTGATGGAAACTCAAAACATCACTTATATCATTCATTTTCAAGTCCTGCTATGGGCAGGAAACAAGCTCATTGTAATACACACTTGCCAGTCACCTCTTGAAACTGAAGTATAGATCATTAATTTACATTGACTGAATTATACATATTTAGATATGTATGTAATTTAGCTTCATACTGTAATGTACCTTCATATTGTAACTCACCAAGTATATAGCTACTGTTTTTCTTGCAAATAAAATGTGTTGTAAACAAACTGGAACACTAATCTTGTCAGCCAGCAAAGGAAATCAAAAGATGGCATAGCAAAGTTCACCTACAGTATATATCTGTCCACAATTTTCATGAGTGATAACCGACAGGGTTTGAAAAGAAGGGGTGCAGTCCAGTGCACCAAGATCAGTGGCAAATTTAGAATTTTTAAAAGGGGATTTCTTAAAGTTGTTATAGCTGAATAAGGCATCTGATGACATTTCTCTGGAAAAGTTTGAGGTTTAGAAGCTCTGAGATCAGATCTTAGGCTATTTTTAGTTAGCAATTGCAATAAATCCAATGCCTTAAACTGTAAATACTATACCTAACTATAGGGTAAATATGGTGACTACAAGCTGTAGCTTTGATTGATCTATTAGAGTAGTTACTTGACTGCTCTATTAGAGTATCCTGATCATTTTAAATGCAGTGGAAGATGAAAAGTGAAGTCTTGCTGAGGGTTTAATAGCTATAAATGGTGTTCGTTAAGTGCAACTGCATGCATGCTACTGAAATACAGTGGTATGTAGTTGTTTGCTATGACAAACTGTCAGTACAACAAAGTTTAGATATGTATTTATACTGCAACTGAGCTAAAATTAAAAGGGGGTTTCTGTCAAAACCCCAGAAACCCATCTAGATTTGCCACCGAGGATAATATATATGAGCAGGAGGTCTGGGGATGCACCCCACCCAGAAGCTATAAGCATCTTATAAAGGTAACACTGAAATTTTTGTACAGAATAGATTTTGTGTACAAAATCTAATAAATTATGCTGTCTTTATTACAGGTTTTTGCAATTTAATTCGGCGACTTTACAATTGAATTCGTCCCGTTTGCAATTGAATTCGTCTCTTTTGCAGTTAAATTCGTGCTTTTGCAGTTAAATTCGTCCGTAACAAGAATGGCAGCTGGAGCAAACACGAAAACATGATGTAGCAGCTGCTATAAGAACTTGTTCAAGTACAACAGTAGTAAACAACTCTTTATAAGGCAATAATTCTTCCTCTACAGCCTATTCAGCAACATTCCAAACTCGACTACGCCATTCGCGATGGGTGTAGTCACTCGCGAGCAAGCTAATTAACTTGTCAGACAGCTATCAACTTCGCGTACTACCTGCTTCAATTACCTTCTAGTGTCTCAAGTGTAACTCTCCATGGCATAAATAATTCATCTCTTAATGAACGGTTGATTTCTTGGAGCTGTTTTGTTTATGACGAATTGTAATGCAAACGTGACAAATTCTATTGCAAAACCGACTAGTTCCAACTGCAAAACCGACGAATTCAATTGTAAAACCGACGAATTCAATTGCAAACGGGATGATTTCAATCGCAAAGGCAACGAATTCAATTGCAAAAACCTGTAAACATGAGTTGTAGGGATAAATTACAATGATGATTTCCATGAGAAGTTTACAGTAGAGTGGAACCTCTCTTAGGCCACTCCAAATAAATTCTCTGTTTCCCGTCCTGGACTCAGGCATATTTGCATGCGGGCGGGCGGTCCATTTCCATTATTTCATTATAAGATTGGCTAGCTTTTCAAGCCATTATTTGCCTGGCACAGCCAAAAAGGCTGCATAAAAGCATGCTTAAGCTTGTTCCTTCCTTGTAAGTTGCAAAAACAACACAAACGTGAAGTTTGAGCTGACTTGATAGTAGTCTCGTGCCCAGCCGGGCTCGCGATAATGCGCAAACACCGTCTTGTGACAATGCTCGAGTTTCTTGGGCCCGGAAGTGCGATCCAGCCAAAATATTGGCTGGCCAATCAGAATCGAGGAGTTGCATAATCGTTTTAAAACAGTGAAAAAACCATTCGAAAATGGGTAGGAATAAAGTAAAACTTAGAATAGGGAATTTACTAGATGCAATCTCTTCATTCATTGTATTAGTAGAGGACGCGTTTCATTTCTGGTTAAACGTCGAGTCACGATTCATAAGGTGAGATCGGAAAAACAACTTGACAACAAACATCTTGGACAACCTAGGTGAGTAACTTCTGATAAAATGGCTTTAAATAGTCTGCTTTTTCGTCTACTTCCAATACATTCATGCGATTATGCAACTCGTCGATTCTGATTGGCCAGCCAATATTTTGGCTGGATCGCACTTCCGGGCCCAAGAAACTCGACCATTGTCACCAGACGGTGTTTGCGCATTAGCGCGAGCCCGGCTGGGCACGAGACTAACTTGATAGCACTGTTGACACGTGAGCTGACACTGTTTCAAGATGGCTTTTACTGAGCCTATCAGAATGCAAGAGTAACCGGAAAATAATGGAAGAATACGGAATAATGGAATATTTAGAGCTGGCAGTAACCAGATGCGGGCGGTGGATGGGAAACAGAGAATTTATTTGGAGTGGCCTTATCCAGACCTCTATTACGTTAGCACCTCTGTTGTCTGAACAGCCCAAATTAGTCATGTAGCTTGACCATAATGAAGCTTGGGTTAAATGAAAGCACAAGGAAGAGCCTACAGTAAAAGGTGCTGCTTACTTATAAGGTGGCTTGTTTATTCCACTACCACTTGGTTGATAGGCAATAATGCATTTTTATAGCTCAGGGGAGTGACCAAGAATGCTCTGTAGTAACTTCCCGCTCTGCCCACTAAACTCCATAGCACTAACTGATAGCAATGACAACATTTACATCAGTTATATAGCATATTAGCATACATTTCTTAGATATGGACATTTCTGAGATATGGACAGTAGTATGTACCAGATTGCCCAGATAAGAGAGGTTCCACTGTATGACCCTAAAGTGTTCTGTGTTGGACAGCCATGCTCATTATAAAAAGAAGCATTTGCAGCACCACGTAATGGCCTGCTAGATACACTGTATTTTTTTCTGATGAAAACAAAGGAATTTCATAATTGCTTGTGATGACTGTTCTATTAGAGAATTTGACTGTTCTGTTAGAATATCTGTAAATGACTTGAGGATGGGTGCAGGTATGGAGTGGGTACATTCCCTACGTACCCTCTCCCCTTCCCCCACCTTTGAGTCCACCTTGGTGGTTGAACAAGCACTTGTACAGTATGTTCAATAATTGTGTGCTATAGTAGAGACTTTCTCATAATGTGAATAAATATATAGCTGATTGATAAGAATTTAATGGTAGCCTTGTTCAAATAGCTCTGCTAAGAAAGTGGCTACATGACTTATAGGGCCTAAAAAAGGATTTCTGTCCCGTTCAGCACACCAGCTAACCCATTTTCCAAAGGAGGAATTGTATGTGGGCTTGTTTTTCCATAATGACAGTACAGAGTCAGCATCTGTCTGAGACAGGTGGTTACCTTCACATTAAATAACCAACACAGCTAACTGTGGGATGATGCCTGGCAGATAGTACTGGATGCATTGTGTCTTGCATGGTGACTGTGGGATGAGAACTGGTACTCTGACCAGCATTTGGAGGAACATAGTATATCAAGCTTGGGCTTTCCACTACCCAAGTTACAACCATAACTGAAAAATCCTGAGTTTGAATTTAATTTATTAGCCTCTAACCAACTTTTTACAGTTTTCTGAATCAAGACACATGGTAGTGTTATGCGGCCAAGAAAGCCAGTGCGCCACACTGTGAGTATATTACAGGAAGAAACAAAATGCAATTTTCATGCATACATAGCTCCCTCCTCGATTTGAAATTATTTTTAAACTGCAAACTCCCTCCACCTTCAGCACCCCACATACCAAATTTGAGCAAAACCTGAGCTTTGGTACACTTTAAGAAAAGTGCAATTTATCACATTTTGCATGAAAAATTATGATACCCTAATAGAACAGTTACTGCAAAATCTTAATAGACAAATAGTATACCTAACTTTGAAGGAGTTTACTTTGTTATATACCACTTTAGCGAGGGAGTTCAAAGGCGCCACTCGGTGTTTAACTTGCATATTGCTCGGGAAATATCATGGGAAAGTGGTTTGCCAATGACTTTGATACCCAGCCAGTTCAAAGAATCGATGCGCTTTGACTCACATAGAGCTCTGTATTGTGGGACTCATTTTTGTAGTGGTTGCTAAACTTAGTAAATTTGCTAAGATAGACTAGTTGGTTGTTACTAAAGGATAATGAAGGCACAAAATAATTGTTTGGGCGATTGTGGATGTGTATTTCAACCCACCACGTATCAGCCTTTGAACAGACCACGGAACAGCAAAGCTACTACTGCTATGTTGAAATAGGGTAGTAACTTACAGTCCTAAGTGCTTAACTTAATATAATAACTTACTTACTGTCCCAATAGTGAAGCTAGTTGGCTCAACTTAGTACAAAAATGATGACAATATAAATTCCATCCCACAATCGCAAGTTTCTAACATTGCGTATTGAAGCATATAGTAACGTATTAATGACGTTTTAATGTATGGACAATGTTTTGATGCCTACTAGCCCATGCTATTAAAACCACGATCGATCTTCAGATGCTACAGTATAAAACAAATGGGATGAGTTCTCGTTAGTTCTTTCACCTATTAGGTGAGTGTGCCCCAAGTGATATATATCACTTATACCATGGCTGCTTGGGATTTTGCTGATATATACCAAGGGCCTGTGGCCCCGGGCTTTGGGTGTATATATCAGCAAAATTCATTACATAAAACACTATTGCAAATAAATACAGGTATTATAATATATATATATATATATATATATATATATATATATTACAATTTACATTGCCATAAACAAGCAAGAACAAATTATATCAGAATAAATTGGCTTTAGTATCAGATTGGTAGGAATTTTTCTATATTGGTAGAGCACTAGTTTGTCTCATTGCATCTGTAGATAAGAAGAACAGCAATATGTGTAAAAACAAACCTCAAAGCCAGTTTTGGTTGGCTTTGAGTATATTCAATTCAAAAATGGTATGCTAGCAATACTTTGAAGTTTGATTAAAATCAGGGGTGTATCTAGACCAATTGTGATGCCCGGGCAAACCCCTAATCTTGTAAGCAACTAGGTGAGCAACCTGTGGGATGTTCATACGTACACTCATAAAAATTTGTTTTTAGTGCAAAGCATGGCTAGCTATTCTGTATAGCTGCTAAATCTATCTGTATGGTGCATGAACATAAGCATTTATACAGCCTATCTAGCTAATTGCTTCTGCGTGATTGCTAACTAATCGATTGTGGGATGTATATGAAGTAGTAGTAATCACGTGCAGCGCCACAACAGACTTAGAGATCTTGTGTGATAAGTCCTCCTCCAGTCCGCCATTGAAGATGTGACTCACTAAACATGACAATTCATCCACTGACTGGCTCTGCTTCAGTGAACTTAGGTCTACAAAAAATGGCGGCAAAACTGGCAAAAATCCTGGTGATCTCCCACCACTGTGACTAATACAATTGTTTTAATAATAGCTCACATAGCATATCACACTCCACTCCTAAATCATACAACACTGACTCCACACCTCGCTCCACACTGTCGGTTTCCCCTTGTGTCACGTTGCATCTACATAAATTTGGGCACTATTAGAGGACTCTGTTTTCACGGACCTCGCACCATCAAACAATAATCAAACAATAATCAAACGATGTCCAACTAACAGCCAACTGTGAACACCCACATGTCACGAGGAGAAAACATGGCGCCATTTTCTGATTTTAACTGAACACGCAGCGCTAATTTGTTTCATATCGCGGCGCACCCCCATGGCAGGCAGAACCCGAGGCAGAAACTGTTGGAAAATGGCGTAGAATTAATGGTAACGGGGGTGGGGGAAAATTTATGTGCTAAACGTGATATTTTGAGTGGCTGCGGGACCCAACCATTTTCTGATTCCCAGGCAAAGTGAAGTGATGCCCGGTATAGCTACGCCACTGATTAAAATAGAAGTTTCTTATTCACGAAGAGACTCCACCACAAGTCTCTTAGTACTAAGAGACTCATGGCTAACCACATTAGTTAATTAGTTATCCACATCAAGAATTAATTGCTAACCGCTGAAATACTGTCAACAAAACAATAGTACAACCAAACCAGCATATTTTTCACCACCCTATTCCGGTGCCAGAGGGTTAACTGGAGTGCCAGGGCAGTTGTTAGTGTCCTTAGTTTCCTAGAAAATGGGCTGCGTTGCCGCACAACACAACAAGCCAGTGTATACGGTAATTTTGCTAGGTCAGTGTCTTTCTCTATTTTCACTTCATTTACATGAGGCACGGTGACGCCAATCCATTGTTTCTCCTTCGTGGTATAGACTTGCCTTGAATAGTTGCAAGGATACTCCGGCATCTAGCCAAACGTCTGGTGTACCAATCACGATACAACCTTACAGTAGCCACATTGGTGTTATTTTTTCACAGATTTTTCTTACTCACCGGAAACTGATGCAATTCTTGTTGATAGCAGTGTGTATCACCAATAAAAGTACTGTTTCAGCAACTAAGCCTTGAGAGGAAAGTAAATTAGCCTTCCCATACGTGACACCGTAAAGTTGTGAATTCAAAGGTGGCGGCCATGAAATGGCTGCAATGATATTGGCCATAATATAAATTTTCTTAATGCATAAAGCCATTACTAAATTTATTATCACCTACATCATGAAATGGCTACCATCTTTGATTTCACAACTTTTTCCACCCAGGCTTTTTGAAGGCTGTACTCTCTTTGTATAGCTTGGCTGTTTTTGCATGGATCTTTATTGTGTTAATCATATCCACACCAAGCTGTGAAAAAATGGTGCGGCCTTAAAAAGGATGGGTGAAAAGGTTGTGAATTCAAAGGTGGCGTGGCTACAATGATGTTGCTGACATCCCATGCTCCTCCAAATGCTGGTCAGAGTACCATAGTCACCAGACACAATACAGCCAGTGCGTCAGAACAAGCTGTGTGTGGGTTATATCTGCCAACAATGTGAAGGTAAACAGACCCCGTACTGTCATCCAGGCTTTTTAAGGCTGCATGGCTTGGTTATTTTTGTGTGGATTCTCGTTTCTTTTTGTACTTTATAAGGTTTCAAAACCAGTAAATTTTGGCTTTGTTTTTGCTCACATTTCTTCTATACAGACACAATGATTATTGCAGACATACTTACAATAAATGCATTGAATTGCATGCTTTAGTTCAATATTTGGTAATATCATTGTAACCTAATAGAGTGCACATATTTTGAGGATTTCTAATAGAACATACATAGGATGTTCTAGAACAATCTAGAATTTCCATTGGTAGACCTGTTGCTTCTTTTAAAACAATCTAGCACTTCTATCGGCATATCTATGAAATTACAAACGTTTATTTTATAAGCAGATTTTAAAATTTTCATTTATTAAGCCAAGATTCACGTAGCAGGTTAAGGATGCGGGTGGTAGGTATGGAGGCCCCTGGTTTGAACTGTGGTAAGTTCCTGGTTCAAATTGTGGTAAGTTTTTTTTAACATATTGCATGCAACTTTTACCCTGTGGTGACTGCTCTATTAGAGTATCTCAACACCACGAATTTACAGTTGTTTGGTTTTTGTTTTATAATTTTATAGCTGTAACTTTACTGCCCTTCATACCATCAAAAAGCTCTGCCACGATGATCAACCTATGCACACACCAATTTTTAACCATACTCGTTTTACCTTGTAACCGTGACAGAAGTTTGATCATTTTTACCTAAATCAATGGTCATAACTCCTTGGATATTCATCACATTCATAGCAAACTTGGTATGTGAATTCACCTTTATATGCTCTTCGTTTGTCCCAAATATCAAGGCGATTGAATTACAAGTTTGTGTTTTATATTAATTTTTGCAAAGTGTGTGAAAATAAATTGAAGCCCCTGTAGCCCCCTACAGTTTAAGAAGAAAAAAATGAAGAATTAAACCCAAAACTTTGAATGTCCTTATTTTGCAATGGCAGGTGCGAATTTAATCAATTTTTTTTTTGCTGCATGGTCTACCCTACCTGGTGGACAGTTACAATGCAAAAATGATGTGCTTTGGAAAAGGGGCTATGCACGTGTGAAAAGGCTGTTTTTGTTCCTCCTGTTAATATACTAATGGCGTGGTGTGCCGGCTTTCTTGGTCACATGACACACAACTGTGTGTCTTGATTTTACTGGAACAATCTGAAAGTGAAGTTAATAGAGCATATCATAAGGCAATGGTCTACTGCAAGCATTTATAACTATTCTATTAGCATGCATAACTGCTCTTATAGACAATTAGATGAAGCCAATTTTAATACTAAGCTCTGTTATCCATTTTCATTCTTTGGCATGACACATAAGCTATAAATCTGATAAGATACTCCTGTAGATTTTTCTTCAAAAACCTGAAAAGAAAACCTAGGAATACCTAGGAGTAACAAATAAATTTGGAACATGCATACTAACTAATAAAGCTAACAACGTTAACTGACAATGAAGTCACAAATAACTTTAAAGTGTAAAGTGTCACTGATATGATGAACAATTTAGAAAAGCACTTCGAGAAGTTACATGCATATTTTACATCCTGATAAATGACAACCAAGAAGACATTTTAGTACACACAACACGACCTACATGTACTAAGGGGAACACAATAAAGTTTAAACCAGAGTTGACTGTTATTTAAATTATTTCTACCCTAAAGTAAGTAAAAATCTGGAATAAACTACTTGATCACCACAACAGACATGGACTTTTTAGACAGAACATCCCCAACTACATTAATGAAGTACCCTATGCATACACATGGATGATGTTACTCATAATTGAGGCATGTACATTATAATCCAATTATTAAATAGTAAGAAAATTGTGGCTCAAAGAGGACCAAAGTAGACAGATTTCATCATAAAGAGGGTGGGTGTACTAACTTAGAACTTACAGACTGAAAAATATTGGGTATTAAAATACAAAAAGCTTTATAGTTGCACTTTATATTATTGGGAAAAGGAAGTTGAACATTTTATATCAAGATACTCTAATAGAGCAATCACATACTCTAATAGAACATTCATCAAGTTACTAACTTTCAACTGTGTATTGTGAAAATATTGACTGCCTCAGGGATTTTTCTAGAAAATAAATTCAGGGGGGGGGGGGGGGGCAATCCAAGTTTTTCAGAAATTGAGGGCGGGCAGAACTTAAATTAGGCTAAAATTGTTTTATTGTAGCTAGCTAGCCATCAACTAAATTTTATGATTTCAAATCAATTTATCATTGTTCCATCATTGGGCTGGTTGAGGCAGAGTTCAGGGGGGGGGGGGGGGGATGCCCCCTTTCCCCCCCCCCCCCCCTAGAAAAATCCCTGCGGCAGTATTTCACTTTGAAAGCTAACACTGAGTACACACAACCATATTAGAAACTGTTAACACATTTATTAATAAAGTACGGTTGGTTCCCTCATCTGCTGCATGGTTGATTCATCAAGGTATTTAAAATCAGACACATGTCACTTGATTTATAGGAAACACTGGAAACTCAGATCATAGGGATGATATGTATTCCACTTGAACCACCAATTCTTTTCGGTGGAACTACTTCTTATAGTACAATGACACCAGTATATTTTGTGAACATACCTATTATGTTTTACTCAACGCTTTTTTCATTATAAAACCATTCAATGGTGGAATGCATTATCATCATCTGTAACTGACTGTATTAATTCTCCATTTTATGAGTATGTGGATGTCCTTAAGGTTACAGGATACTGTAAACCCCACATGTATACTATTAATCATTTTTCATGATTGGGGGTTTGATTTTTTTTATTGCATTGTTATCAAATATTTATGCATTCTTAACTTCGCATTAATCAACATGGAATTCAAATGTTGTTATGGAAACATGAGTTGTCCCCATGCCAATTAGTGAAAATTGTAAACCAAAAATTAGACCAATGAAGAACCATGAGAACTTATTAACAATTCTAAGGTTTGAAGAACTTCACTTGTAAGGGAATGACAAGAGGATTTGTGAATAATGTGTATAGTTGCTGAAATATGACTACAATATGGCCTAAAGCAAGACCCTATGGTCACAAATTTAATTTTTAAATTGATATCACAAGCACTAGAAACATTATTTCTAACAAATGGCTCCGTCAAGCCCTGGACAAGAAGCCAAACTAGTAGTCTGTTTATACAAAATGTTAACAACTAGTTTGACAGTCCTGATTTTTGGTTCAGGAAAGCATCGCCATTAGTCAGCAAAACTATGCATGTGCTTACAGGTGTGCCAGTTGCTAAGTGTGTTGTATCTATGTTATCTTGTACTGTTACGTGTGTTTTCTTGTACCTTGTAACCGAGGGGTCCGCCACAACCTTAAAATCCTGTACGAGATTCCGAATCCCACGAAATTTCAGGCAAGATTCCGGATTCCAAGAAATATTTAAATTACTGAAATCCAATTAACAAAATTAAAATCCTGTACTCAAACAAATTCGAGACAAAATTAATGACACGTTAGCCCTACAGCAATGCGTGGAAAGGTAACAGCTAACTCGAGCTACTCTCTTGGATAGACGATCAATGCCTCGGACACTCTCCTCGAATGCCGGCGAGCTCAGACAATGCTGCTCAACTTCGTGTTCAACTCGCACCTAAACTTCATTAGCTACTCATTGTAGACTTCGCTGTACCTGGGATAGGCTCTGGATTCGCCTTGTGGTTCGCTGTTAATCGGAGACACAACTACAGACTCGGCAAAACTCGAGACTCGCCGACTATTCAGCAGTTCGACTCTACACTTGTGCTCTGTTGAATCCATAAAAGCTCTTAAACACCTATATAGACACAGTAAGTTTAAAGCGAAGTGAAATTAACAGCTCAAGGCAAGTTATAACAGGCCAACAAGCTTATAGCTTCTTCTCGAGCTGCATACCACTAGTTGCATGCTATTAGAATATCCGGAATTATTCGGAAATTCACGGACTTTAATCAACCAAAAGATTCCAGATTCCAAGGCAAGATTCCAGATTTTGTGCGAGATTCCGAGGGATTCCAAATGACTTGTACGGGATTCCAGCCTGTGACGGACCCCTCGCTTGTAACTGTCCAGTCAGCACGCTATGATTCTCCCAATAATGATTCTCCCAACAATTTAAGCCTGTTACCAGCTGATACACAACACAACAACACCAAGCCCGCCTTAAAAGACTAGCACTGTGACTCACTCCTTTGATAACATTAATATGATTGTAACTATATGCATGTTTTTTGTTTTTGAGTGTGTGTATGTGTGTGTGTTGTAAGTTGTTTACCTTGGTTGTCTTTGTATCGGTTATACCTTGATTTGTTTAGTTTTGTGTGTATTATCTATATGTATTGTAATGTGTCCCTCCGAGCAAGGAAGGATGGCTGTAGCCTATTGTTTGGAGGTTAAATATATAAATCAAATCAATCAAATCAAATCATGACCAGTGGCACTCACATCACTCACATTATTCAGAGAAGTTGAAGAACTAACACTTAAAGAACTCACATTAAACAGAGAGGTCATGTCACTCAGAGAGCTTATGTACATCAGTTAGAGAACTCACTTTGTTTAGAAAGCTTAGTTCGCCTAGTGAGTTCACTTTGCTCAGTGAGCTCATTTCATTTACAGAGCTCACTTTGCTCAGTTCACCCAGTGAGCTAACTTTGCTCAGTGAGCTCACTTCACTCAGTGAACTCACTTTGCTCAGAGAGACTTCACTCAGAGAACTCACTTTGCTCAGAGAGCTCATTTCACTCAATGAGCTCTCTTCGCTCAGTGAGTTCACTTCACTAAGAGAGCTCACATTACTCAGACAGCTCACATCACTAAGAGAACTCACTTCAATCAGAGAGCTTACTTCACTTGGAGAACTTACAATGTCAGTTACTGAACTTATATCACTATCACATAGAAAGCTTGAATCACTCAGTGATCTCTCATGTATACAAGAACTTGGATCACTCAAACAATATAAATCACTTGAATCCACATCACTTAGCACATTTACATCATTAAGATCCAACGTTTCAGTGGAATTTGTCTGCAATATAAATATTATGTCATGCAGGCGTAAAGTTTTCAAGTACCTGTTCTGTCTCATCTTCACTTGTTTCCATAATAGTGGACAGCATTGAAATGGAACACTTACCTGTAACCATCAAACAATGTGAAGAGTTCATCACAGTCACTACTTCCTCCTCCTTCTCTTCAATGGGACTCTGATTTGATGATAAACTTTCTCTTTCTCCTTTGGTGCTTACCTCTTCTCCAAATCTGTTGCTGGCAACTCCCAATTCGTCCTCTCCCACCGTTCTGTGGGTGCTCTCCTCTACTCGAGTTTCCACTTCCGGAGTAAGGCTCCTCAGTAGTGTCTCGGCGACGTTCCATATCTCTCTACTGGATCGGATGTGACGAAACGTTGATAGAAGAAACCTGATTATTCGCTGGGCAACAGCCAGTATAGTATGAAGTCGCTTTATCAATATTCGTAACAGTTGTCGTGACGACTGAACAGTAACTTCCCTATTTAGAACTCTAATTATTTAGTTATTATATTGTGCGCATGTCTGTACTGCACGTGTATGTTATATATTTTTCGATTGTGGGTACAACACGAGGTGTTCAGATTGTACGTGGCTCGAATCCTCCTCCACTCCGCCAATCCCGAGTCGGACCTGTCCAGGATAGGAACGTTCCGCAGCATTTTGGTGCTGTGACCAGGTACAGTCCACTATATTATCATAACCTCCACCTCATTTTGGTGCTGTGACCAGGTACAGTCCACTATATTATCATAACCTCCACCTCATTTTGGTGCTGTGAGCTGAAGAAGACGGATTATGGCGGACATTAAGCGAGCCCAATGTTCACGGAGAGGATACAGAACACACCTTAAGAAGATATTGGCGAGCATCGACGAAGTGTTAGCGAACCCACAACCCCTCAGCGAAGATAATACAGCCACTCTGAGGGATCTCCATGATCAGCTTATACGTAAGCACGAACTTATAACCCCATTAGACGCTAAGATACTTGAAGCTACCGAAGAAGACGAGGCCATTGAAGCTGAAATACTGCAAGCTGAAGAGACCAACGCTGCGATATCAAGAGCAAAAGCCAAGATAACCCATCGCCTAAGTTCTATCACTGCAAGAGACACAACAATCTCTCCACGTGCACCTCCCCCACCTGCCACCGAGTGTCAGGCAGATCATGCAAGCACTGTTACCCGTCTACCTAAGTTAGAATTACCACAATTCAGTGGCAATCCCATTCTGTGGCAGTCATTCTGGGATACCTTTGAAGCATCTGTGCACAATAGCACCTCCTTAACTGGAGTACAGAAGTTGAGTTATCTCAGAAGCCAACTACAAGGAGAAGCAGCTCGTGTTATTGCAGGCTTCCAACTGACTAATGCTAATTACCAACACTCCATTGACCTGTTAAAAGAACGTTTTGGTCAACCACATAAACAGATAGAGGCTCACATGCAAGCTTTAATTGATATCCATAGTCCTAGTGGTACACTCGCCAGCCTACGTGAGTTTCATGACACTATTGAAGGGCACATCCGTAGCCTGGCTTCACTTGGAAAATCACAAGACACTTACAGCAGCATGCTTGTCACTATCATTCTTGGGAAAATTCCACCCAAGATCAAACAGAACCTAGCCAGGACACATGGGAGACAAGAGTGGAAAATTGATGAACTGCAAGAAGCCATCCTCACTGAAATTTACATTCTTGAGGCAGGATCATCGTCACAGACAGATGCTCATAATTCTACCTTGCCACCGACTGCACTGTTTCATGCTGCAGCTACTAACAAGTCTATTGGTGGAGCCAGAGGTAAACCGCAGTGTCCATTCTGCAAAGGCCCACACTCCCCTTCTGTGTGTGATGTTATCAAGGACCCAAAGCAACGCTCAGCTGTAGTTCGTCAAGAAAAGCTCTGCTTCAATTGTTTGGGTCATCATAAGGTCTCCTACTGTAATTCCAAGCACAGATGTCACAATTGTAGGCGTAAGCATCACACGAGCCTATGCAGTTATGAGCCGCAACCCACTGGCCAACATGCTAAGCCACATACTGGACACTCCTCACAACCTACGCACGTTGGACAACACCACACTGGTGCAGTCTCAGGTTATCCCATTCCACCGGCTAACAATACACAGCCGCAGATCTGTAATCTCCCACCAACAAATCCTGTGAGCTCTAACACAACTGACACTACCTCATTGTCCATGACTTTGCCACCATCCTGCACTACACTGAACAGAGTATGCTTACTCAAGACTGCTATAGCAACAGTCTCACATGGGAACAGAAGTACAGTAGCCAACCTGCTATTTGACGAGGGATCCCAGCGATCATTTATCACTCAAGATCTGGCCTGCTCCTTAGTGCTACAACCTTATCAACAAGAAGACATCAACATCTCTTCCTTTGGAGCAAACTGTCAACTTAACCGCAAGATGGATGTTGCCATGATCAACTTGTTGACCAACGATGGACATGCTATACCGCTGTCAGTGATAATTGTACCACGTATCGCTACGCCACTACAGAACACTACTAGCATCAGTATGACTCACCTACCACACCTACAGAACCTCCAGTTGGCTCATCCACTTTCCGCAGAATGCGAATTTGAGATTTCTCTATTAGTTGGTGTGGACCACTACTGGGACATTGTAGGAGATCACATTGTAAGAGGAGTGGGAGGAGGACCTACTGCAGTGGCTTCTAAACTGGGCTACCTTCTCTCAGGACCAGTACAACTGGCTAACACTCAGCACTCAAACATCAGCACCATGATGTTAACAGTCAATCAACAATGTGACTTTGACCTTGAACGTTTTTGGAACCTGGAATCTGTAGGAGTGTCAATGAGTGATCTCAGTGCTGAAGAAGATATGCTTCAACACTACATCTCTTCGTGTATCACCAGAGACCCTGATGGGGCTTACGTTGCCAGGTTTCCTTGGCGACCCAATCCTCCCACCTTACCCAACAACCTCATTATTGCTCAGAACAGAACACGTCAAATGCTTAAACGGCTGGCTAAAACACCAAACCTACTAATGGTATACAATAGCATCATTGTCGAACAAGAGGCTAGAGGATTTATTGAACGTGTAAAGTCAACAGATAATGAATCCAGTATCCACTACATCCCACACCATGCAGTTGAGAAAGACTCGCCAACAACTCCTATACGGATTGTTTTTGATTGCAGCTGTCGGCAATCGTCTGGATATCCATGTCTCAATGACTGTCTGTTGATCGGTTCACCCTGTGTTAGTGATATATGCTCTATCCTCGTTCGTTTCAGGAGTCATCGCTTTGGAGTGTCTACTGATATAGAGAAGGCGTTCTTACACGTCCGTCTACATCCCGATGATAGAGACTATACTCGCTTCTTCTGGTTAACCGATCCTACTGATGTATCCAGCCAGTTTTGTATTTATCGGTTTAATGTCGTTCCATTTGGTGCGACAAGCTCACCTTTCATGCTCAATGCTGTTTTGCAGTACCATCTTCAGCAGCAAAACACAGCCGTTTCTGATGACATGAGATCAAACCTGTACGTAGACAATGTCATAACTGGTGGTGCAACAGAACAAGCAGTCATAAGCTACTACAGAGAAGCAAGAGCTATAATGTCCAGTGCTAACATGAATTTGCGCAGTTGGTCATCCAATAGTACTGAGTTGATGACAATTGCAGCTCAAGACAACGTCAGTGATGACAGTCAGTCAGTCAACATACTAGGTCTGCGATGGAATACTACAACAGACAAGCTCTCCCTAGCAGCCAAACCCACTATTTTGACACATGATCATCTGGTGACTAAAAGAGAAGTCTTGCAAGATCTTTCCAAGATATTTGACCCACTAGGCCTTGCAGCTCCAGTAGTTATTAGAGCTAAAATACTGATGCAGAAGCTGTGGATACGTAAGGTTGCTTGGGATGAGCCCTTAGATGAAGAGATCCATAAAGAGTGGATAGATGTTGCCTCTGATTTGAAGTCAGTCACTCAACTTTCTGTTAGTAGAAGGTACTTTTCTTCAGCTTTCGTGCAACCAGTACTACACTCATTTGCTGATGCAAGCCTGAAGGCTTATGGTGCTGTAGTATTTCTCACACAGGGTGATGAAGTATCGTTCATAGTGGCTAAATCTCGTGTGGCACCCCTGAAAGAACTCACATTACCACGCTTGGAACTCATGGCGGCATTGGTTGCAACACGTTTGACCCACTTTGTGGTGAAGGCAATTCCCCTCAAAGACCCATCTATCTTCGTTTGGTCGGACAGCCAAATTGTATTACACTGGGTGAATAGTCGTAAGCAACTACCAACATTTGTTCGTCACCGCATAACTGAGATTCGGTCACTACTACCAACAGCTGATTGGAAATACTGCCCCACCCTGGAGAATCCAGCAGACTTACTTACAAGGGGAATCACCACAGAGGCACTGATGTCATCCACATTATGGCAGCACGGACCAGCATGGCTCACTACACCTAACAGATGGCCATCCTTTGATCAGCCAATTCTACCCCCCCTTCTTGTTGCAGCAGCAGTAGCAACTGAGTTTGTTCCAGCTGAACCCATCACACCTACAGTTGGTTTACATTGTGTCATCATGCTAGATCGCTTCAACACTCTTAGTAAGCTATTACGTGTAACTGCTTATGTGTTCCGCTTCATAGATAATGTAAGAGCTCAACCAGACCACCGACGTTATGGACCAATCAGTGCCATGGAGTTCACTACAGTGAGGTTCAAGTGGGTGAAAGATGTACAGCAGGATGTGTATAAGAAGGAGATAGCCAATCTGAAGCTTGTAGCCAGGCAACCGAAGACATCTAGACTACTACTTGTTCGTCAGCTTAGACTGTTTCTGGACGAACATGAATTCCTACACTGTGGTGGACGCATCCACAACGCTCCGGTGAGTAAAACAACCAAGTTCCCCTACCTCATACCTCCTAGACATCGGTTTTCCTATTTGATTATCCATGATGTACATGTGACACTGCACCATGCTGGCACTGGTGCCACACTAACTGCCTTACGCCAGACATACTGGATTCCAGCCGCACGCCAGTATATCAAATCAATTTTACGCCACTGTGTTACCTGCTTACGAGTGATAGGGCAGCCATATTCAGCACCAGATCCACCTCCACTACCTTGTTTGCGGACACAAGATGTTCATCCCTTCACATATACGGGGGTAGATTTTACCGGAGCACTATATGTGAAACGAGCTGAACAAGAAGTGAAGGTTTATTTGTGCCTTTTTACCTGCGCTACTACCCGCGCAGTTCACTTGGAAATTGTACAAGATCTATCTACTGAAACTTTCCTTTTGGCCTTCCGCAAATTTGCTGGCCGGAGGTCACTGCCGAAGTTGATGATATCTGACAATGGCTCTACATACATGTCGGCAGCTGAGGAACTTCGCTTACTAATGGAGAAGACAGAAGTTAAGGAGGAGTTGAGCTCTACATACATGTCGGCAGCTGAGGAACTTCGCTTACTAATGGAGAAGACAGAAGTTAAGGAGGAGTTAGGAAGGAGAGGTGTCACTTGGCAGTTCATACCCAAGAGAGCCCCCTGGTATGGTGGCTTCTGGGAAAGGCTAGTGGGGCTCACAAAAACCACCATTAAGAAGGTCCTTGGAAGGCGGCATGTATCTCTCCAAACCCTAGAGACTATTGTTGTGGAGATTGAGGCCATCTTGAATGATCGTCCCCTAACGTTTGTGTCATCAGAGATGGGTGACCCTGAGCCACTGACACCTGCTCACTTGCTGCACGGGAGAAGAATTACTTGCCTTCCCCATGAGATGGTGGATGTCGATGAGCTTACTGATCCCACATTTGGAAATGCCACTTCAATGAGGAAGAGTGCTAACACTCAAGCAGCCATAATCAGGGACTTTCAAACAAGATGGCGTCATGAATACTTGACTTCGTTAAGGGAACATCACAAGTCCTCAGGTAATAACATTCAACTGGTGAAGAAGGGTGATGTAGTGCTCATTCATGATGATGCTCCCCGAGCTACTTGGAAGATGGCTGTGATTGAGGACCTTATCATTGGAAGAGATGGATTAGTGCGAGCAGCAACAATTAGAACAAATAATGGGACAACTAACAGGGCTATCACAAGGCTCTACCCTTTGGAGGTAACTGCTGGACAGGAGGATACTGATGGGAATGTGCAGCCTACTCCAGGACCCAAGTTACAACCTGAGCAACCAGTGGTACGGACAGATTCAGAGACTGGGGGGTCTCATCCGAGACGAGCTTCAGCGAGAAGGGCAACTGAACAGTTCAAGACTTGGGCCAGAATCCTTGCTGCCCCCCCGGAGGATGTCGTGACGACTGAACAGTAACTTCCCTATTTAGAACTCTAATTATTTAGTTATTATATTGTGCGCATGTCTGTACTGCACGTGTATGTTATATATTTTCGATTGTGGGTACAACACGAGGTGTTCAGATTGTACGTGGCTCGAATCCTCCTCCACTCCGCCAATCCCGAGTCGGACCTGTCCAGGATAGGAACGTTCCGCAGCATTTTGGTGCTGTGACCAGGTACAGTCCACTATATTATCATAACCTCCACCTCAACAGTCTGCGAACTAACGCCATGTCACTTGTACAGTAACTAAACTGACGCGTTTGTCACGTGCACTATATAGCCACAGTGATACCATGGCAACAAGTAGTCTGGCGGCCCGGCCTCTGGCGGACGCCGTCAAACTAGGCAACAAGAAGTTATTGCATCTCGTGCACCTTGAACAAGAAGTTAACTTACTACTTTTAGTATAGTGTGAGGGATGCCTGACACTCCGTTCATGGACGTACGCTCCAGTGTTGGGGCATAGATTATATATTCGACATTGAAAGTTAACTACTCCCTTGAAGCCATGCATGATGCATAACGAATTTAACCATTACAACATGAATAGGTTTACAAAGGATGAACTGACAGTGCCTGCATATTTATAAGTTGTACCTGCAACCTCAGGAAAAGTCACACAATGGGTATGTGGTAACTGCAGTATTTGTAGGTGCATGGCTCCAATGAGGGGACTAAGAAAAATATAACCAGTCATGGGAATAATGACCAGTCATGGGGACTCCTCTTGGAGCCACTTCAGCTTGACAAGCATACCCAGTGGTGGATCTAGGATTTTTGAAAGGGGGTTTCTGAAAGTTGGTATAACTGAATAAGGCATCTGATGATGACATTTCTCTAGTTGAGATTTTAGAAGCTCTGAGATTGGATTTTAGGCTACTATTAGTTAGCAATTACAATAAACCCAATGCTTTAAACTGTAAATATTATAGCTAACTATAGGACAAAGATAGTGACTATAAGCTGTAGCTTTGATTGCTCTGTTAGAGTAGTTACTGACTTGAATTCCCTATTAGAGTATTTCGATCGTTTTTAGTGCAGTGGGAAATGATAAGTGAAGTGTTGCTTAGAGGTGTGCAATGACTACTTTAGACAATATCTCGATATTTCCTTTAAACTTATCTGGATTATCTAACATATTTCGAGAACTGAAACAATTGTAAACTGCCAATATTGTAACCAGTAAATTGAGCAAATTGCAATTTGAAAACTATAAAAAATGAAAATGTTAGTCTTAACACTGTTCCCAGGTGGTGGAGCCCCCCCAGAAGGTGCTTATACCATCAGGTATACAAATAATTTACGGAAGTTTACTATTATCTAGATTAATAAACCTATCATCCTTATCTCGATAAGTCTTATGATATCTCGATAATCAAATATATCTAGATAATTTCACACCTCTAGTGTTGCCAGGGGTGGATCCAGACTTATATGGAAAGGGGGGTCATGAACTGATGCACTACATTGTCTCTGGTTTGATAAGGTGAGACCACCCTTTTCTGTTACACCTTTTCAGCTATAAGTCACTAAGTCTAAGTCCTTGAAATTAGGTTAGGTAATCCTAAGGCTGCAGCACATGTTGCTGTAGACCTTCAGTGCTGGTCACTGTAAAGCATTAATACAATACAAAAAAAGTAATACAAAAAAAAGGTCACAGCCAGCTGACAATAGCTGTCCACCTTACCAACCACGCATTTATAGTTGATAAAGTACATAAAAATCCTTAAATAGCTCACTTCACACTGTTCTAATACTGTGACTGCTTTATTAGAGTGACTGCTCTATTAGAGTATCTCGATCTTGGTATACTAAATATAACTTACACTAATGAAATTATCAAAATTCAATGCCAAACATTATAAAATTTTTAATCGTACGGATTTATGTATTTAAAATTTCAGTTAATATTTCTGAATTCCCAACAAAAAATTCTACATTTCTAATAAAAATTGCCAAATTTCCATGGTCATCGACGACATTTCTGGAAGTGAAAGACCCCTCGACTGCATGCATACAGGGGCAGATCCAGGGGGGGTTCGAAGGGTTCCATGGAACCCCCCTTTTGAAAGAACCTCTCTTACTCGAGATACTCTAATAGAGCAGTCAAATCGATATACTCTAATAGAGCAGTCACAGTAGTCTTTTGAGGAGCAGTGTAGCAAGTTATGTATCTAGATATAAATAAGGAAATATAGTTGGTAACGGTATCTATGGTGAGGGGCAGTTGTTGTCAGCAGGTGATGACCTTTTTTTTTTTTTGGTCTTCAACTTACAGCTAGGCTGAAGTTGCAATTCCAAAATGGAACCCCCCTTTTTATAGCCTGGATCCGCCCCTGGCATACTCCCATCATATGACTTATTATCTGGAAGCAGTAGGTGCAGTTTTTGAAGCCTATAATAGGCACTGTCGGTATGATACTTCGTGAATCTCAGTTTTCATCAGCATTAATATAATGTTTAATAGTTAACTATTTAATAATGTTTATAGTTTCAAAGGAGTAGCTAACTTTTAATATTGATGACTTATCTACTAATCTATGACAGCTATATAGTCCATCAATTCACAGGCTATCAATGTGGGTCCTGTTAACAAAAACATTTTTGACTGCTCTATTAGAGTATTTCAATCATTTTAGTGAAAGGATAACCTATATATTTATATATTGCATGATGATCTTTCTTTGTCAGGAATTTCCGTATGTCTTGCCTGTTCCCACTTTCTGTTCTCATCCCATTCCCATTTCCCTCAAATTCTACTTACCCGGCTGAATGTAGCAGAGTTATTATCTTATAGCAGGGCAAGCAGTGTGTTGTGTCCAAGAAATCTCTGTGACAAACCAGTACTGTATAGTAGGATTTCTTGTGAGTGAACTAAGTTTTTGCATTTTTTACAAATTAGCAGCTATCCACGAATATTTCTCCTTATAAATTTGCATTTTGATCAAAATAAAGATCCTGCAGGAGCAAAATTTTCCCTTTTCAAAAGTTTGGATGGTAGTGGTCTGTGAAAATTTTCCCCTTTGAAAATACTCTGCTAATATGGTAATCATAATCATATAGATAATTATATTATCTTTTTAAACCAGTGGCTATATGAGATAATGCACATAATCAATGATTCAACAAGTGTAACTTTAGCTGTGTAAAATGTTGCACAACTAACTACCAATTATTGTGATTGCACAATATAAATTAATACTAATTAATATACTATTAAAGTTGGTTTCTCTGCATACTGCATGTATGTATGATTGGTTCACAATGCGAGTGATTACACAATACATGTGACATGTTACTTAAGAATACATACCCTGGAATGAGTAAAATATTTATTACATGAAACTTGAATTAAAAGACCCCCATAATATATCCATTACACATGAGTTCCTGTGTTGCATTAAATAACTAAGCATGCATGTCTTCTGGGAAACCTTATAATAGATGACATTGATTCCTCTTGCAATATATGTTGTTCCTATATGCATATATGTGGACAAAAATGGCTACAGCAATGCAATTTGTACCGACTTGTGTATCATTTCATTTAATCTGATTATGAATAGATTTTGGAATAACACTAATCAAAAACACAATATATATACGTAGTATAAATCAACTAGGAACACTGAGCTACCATAATAAGCTATTAGCATTGCCATTTTTAACAAATATCTGCTTAGTGCTCTAAGTCTGATATTGAAAACTGCTTAAGTCAGTAAAAGGCACTAGTTTTCAGTGTGTACTTTAGATATTATTATCTTAAGTAAATATTGAATGTATAACTATTCTTTAATTGGTGTACTAAACCCATAGTAGAATTTTGTAACTATAATTACACATTAACTAGTTTCTTATGTAAATATTGAGCGTTTAGGTACTCTTTAAATTTACAACCCGTGGTTACAGAGTGACAGAGTTTTGTAAGTAGTTACACATTACTTTTAAGTAATATAACTAGTTACATGAATCCCTTGTAACTAACTGTCCAATAAGTAATTAAAGTATGATAGTAACTAGTCACAATAGTTAATAGTAAACATGCTTTAAAAGCCGAAACACTCAGCAATTTTGTACCACTCATGTATGCTACAGCCAAATTAAGCAGATACATTCTGTATACTGTTCGCGCTAATCACTATAGTTACTTTCAGAAAAGTAAGATAAAAGCAATGAGTAACTAGTTACTTTTTGAAGTAACGTATTCTAGGTCGATACATGTAAATTAATAGTGGCCCAATATTGGAAAACCATCCTTCTGGGCACATGAAAAAATTGCAAGAAAACTAAATTGAAAGTTTCAGCAATTTAAAAAAATTAATTTTCTGCACATTTGAATTTCAACTGAAAGCTTCTTTCTGCTAGGAGATATGGATGATTTTATCAGACCATGTAGTGATTTTACATGCATGAGACACCAATTAACTTACAAATGGGGTGATTGTTCATTTAGACAATGCATACATATTATTTAATTGAAGGAAAGGACAACACTTGATCTAACTATCAGAAGTCTCTTTATAATAGTAGGAACGGAATCATTTGTAAACAAAGTGATTTGTCACAATTTGTTACACTTAATCACTCACAGAACTCAATGCATTACTATGAAAGCTACTTGGTATGAAGCTATGGAGCTACTATGGTCACCAATTTCATGAGAGTAATTCTGAAATTATAGGATGGCTACAGGCATAATTTTAGAGTTATTGGATGTCCATGGGAATAATTGGTGGAATTAAAGGAGATATCTATTCTTAATTATCTAGAAGCAAAGTAATGATATTAATTATGTGATATATTGTACTTAGATAACTACAAGTATATACAAAGGTATCATGCTAACTGTATGAAACCTTGTCAACTATACAGTGGATGGAAGTGCTAGGCACTAATAATGAATGTATGGCTACACACAATCACATATATGTCACATATATATAAAGCACAATTGTTTGTTGTACATGATTTGTTTCATATGCACAATACTAATAAATAATACATAGCTACATTTTGTTTTGTATCTGTGTGTTATACTCCTTGATGGAGTCCTACACAGTAATAATTTTTTTAAAATAAATTTTCCCTGTCAGTGATACTTGAATGTTATCAGCTACAATATCCTGCATACTTAAATCCCATAAGGTTTCAGGTAAGAAAACCAATGCCTTAGCAATTAATTATATTTAAATAGTGTGTGCTTCCACCATTGGTATCATCATCTATATGCCTTCTGCAGATTCACTGCTAGATTGCTATATTAATTGTTCATTATAGTTGTACTGTCTTTTTGGTTCACTGTTGTCACTTCAAAGCATTCAAAATTGAAGTGTAGGCTAGGTTTCTGCATTAGTTATTATTATTATTATAAGGCTTAAAATCCCCAAGTATTGGGCAGAAAATTATAGTAATTGCTTCAGATAACATCACATTAAGATGCCATCATGTGCATAATATCCTATTATATACAACATGTACTGTTTTGACATGGATGTATATAGTCTTATAGCTGATGGAGGTACAGTATAATCTAGAAGGTACATGCAATAGAGAATTCAGCTTCCACCCCTAGAGAGTTTATAGCCACTGATAAGTCACCATGTAGAGAGTTCAGCTACAAATAAGTCACTCTGCGGATAGTTCAGCTGCAAGCAAGTTACAATAGAGAGTTCAGCTGCAAACAATACAAGTCACCCTGTAGAAAGTTCAACCACAAATAAGTCACCGTGTACATGAATACACATTCAGATCAGCAGTTCCTGCTAATTTTTCTGAGCTATACATCTTGTCCCTGTAGGTAAATTATTATTACTTTAATATATATTAGTTATATAGTTAGCTTTAGAGGACAATAGTTTCTAACTAGAGGTTAAGTAGCTAAACAGTTACTGTGTAGTACTTCAGCAATCCATGTGAAGCCACTATGCATGTGTGTATATGTGCATTCATTATATTCTGATCAGAGAAAATTACTTTTGGGAATGTCATTAAGTATCAGTTTATTTTGACTGACAAAGAGAATATTAAAACTCTAGTCTTCTCAGCAAAGGCTGTATATCTGTATAATATTGTATGTAGCTATAAGACATTTTGTAAGCACGTTAACATGCTGATCTTAGATGACATGTCTGAGTTGCTTAGCTACAATTGAGGAAACGTCTCTTTTTAACTGAATCATGTTATGAAGCTCAAAAATGTTGACTGTATAATATAGTTTGGGAAATACATAATAACTGCATTCAGCTAGAACTAATCCCTTTAAATTCCCCATGCATGCAAAGTCCTCCATTGGAATGTATACTATAGCTACGTCTCTTCATTCCGGCAGTAAATTTACTTGCTATGTTTTAGTTGCTGATACAGCTGCTATGTAGGTAGCCATATGATATATATAGCTATTTGGAAGATGGCATGCTGTGTAGACACTCTTGTTAACAATATAACTAGTTTGTGAATAATTCTAATGATACAATCGGGCTGCACACAAATGTATTCTAACAAATATATACACACTTACATTAAATTTTAACTCCTCGCAGTGCTGTAGCCATTAAAACAACCATCTCCTTTTGTGGCCATAGGCTACAGAATCATACCAGACATTCAGGTTAAGAAATACCCATGCACTGTATGTGAATAAATGATAATAAAATGTATTAGTGTGACATTCATATAAGAAGTGTTACTTTCCACAAAGGACATGGAATATATTCATCACTTATTGATAATAGAGCCTGGTTATGATTTATTGATTTTAAGCTTGTACAACAGCTATTTTATAATTTCCTGCATGTATATATGCATAGTCAGAATCAAGACACACGATATGTCGTGCAGCCCAAGAAGCCGGTGCGCCACACCGTGAGTATATTAACAGGAAGAAAGAAAATGCAATTTTCCAGATATACTCCATTGTTTTAAATATAATCCCTGCAGGATGGTTAGGTGCTGATGAAGCAATAAGAAAGAGTTTAGCAACATTAGAGTACCTGTATATCCCAGAGTAATTGTACTATATCATGAAGAATGCTGTTAGAATAAGAGTTAACAGCTTGCAATACACATATTATACTGATATCTACTACGCAAAACAACATATAGCATTCCCTCTCAGTATTTCCCTCAACTGATCATGATAGAAACTTTCCATCTGATAATATCTATCTAATCAAAAACAGCTAAGCTGTAAAAAAAGGTGCGGCCCCAAAAAGGCCATGGTGAAAAAAGATGTGAAATCCAAGGTGGCGGCCAAGAAATGGCTGTGATGGTAGGTTAATGGTAAAAATTTAATAACGACAATTCAGGTGAATTTGGTGCCGCTTGGTCTTGGCACAAAATTCACCTGACTTGTCGTTATTAAAATTTTTACCATTAACCTACCATCACAGCCATTCCTTGGCTGGCTCCTTGGATTTCACATCTTTTTTCACCATGGCCTTTTTGGGGCCGCACCTTTTTTTACAGCTTAGCTGTTTTTGATTAGATTTCACTTCTTTTTGTGTTTGTATACCCCAAAACCGGCCTATGGCCAGCTTTGGGGATTTTCTTTTCTTTACCTCAGGAAGAAGAAAAGATGAAGCAGATGTTAAATACTTTAAATATTTTTGATTTTATCAGTAAATGTACAAATTATATATATATAATACATATATTTATTACAGAACACTCTACATGGTGGTTTCTTTATAACTTAACACTCTACAAAGTGACTTCTTCTAGCAGATATTTCTACAGGGTGATTTATTTGTAGCTGAACTCTCTACATGATGGTTTCTTTGCAGCTGAACTCTCTACAAGGTAACTTCTTCTAGCTGATGTCTCTACAGGGTCACCTGTTTGTAGTTGAACTCTCTACATGATGGTTTCTTTGTAGCTGAACTCTCTACAAAGTAACTTCTTCTAGTTGATGTCTCTACAGGGTCAGCTGAACTCTCTACATGGTGGTTTCTTTGCAACTGAACTCTCTACAAAGTGGCTTCTTCTAGCTGATATTTCTACAGGATTTGTTTGTAGTGTAACTGAACTCTCTACATGACGGTTTCTTTGCAGCTGAACTCTCTACAAGGTAACTTCTTCTAGCTGATATCTCTACAGGGTCGCTTGTTTGTAGTTGAACTCTCTACATGATGGTTTCTTTGTAGCTGAACTCTCTACAAAGTAACTTCTTCTAGCTGATGTCTCTACAGGGTCACTAGTTTGTAGCTGAACTCTCTACATGGTGGTTTCTTTGTAACTGAACTCTCTACAAGGTGACTTCTACTAGCTGATCTTTCTACAAGGTGATTTGTTTATGGTTGAACTCTCTACATGATGGTTTCTTTGCAGCTGAACTCTCTACAAGGTAACTTCTTTAGCTGATGTCTGTACAGGGTGAATTGTTTATAGCTGAGCTCTCTACAAGGTAACTTCTTTAGCTGATCTCTGTACAGGGTGATTTGTTTGTAGCTGAACTCTCTACAGGTGATTTGTTTGCAGCTGAACTCTCTACATGATGGTTTCTTTGTAGCTGAACTCTCCACAAGGTAATTTGCAACTTTGAATCTTGATCTCAGAATGTGAAAAGGATGATAATATGGTGATTCATTTGTAGACATGACTTCATAACCATAGCATACTCTGTGGGGGAAAAACAGGTGAAAATTCCTGATGTAAGAATTGGATGACTTACTGGCAATCATCTAAATAATTCTTCATAGTTGTTTTGTCTGCTGTTAATTTGCCGATCCTATTAATTGAGGTAAGCTAGGAAAAAAGCTCAGCGCTGAATCTGCTTGTGCTGGAAGATAGTGACATGAAGGAGGCTGCATTGTGAGGAGCTACCATACATCTAAGTATTTCTGTTATCAGATCTGCAACCAACAATGAGATAGGTTTCCCCTATACTTTATAGTAGGAGTTAAGGAATGAGTATAGAAGAGGAGTGTGTCTTAGTAGTAGGTCAAGTGTGACATGATTTGCTGAATAAAAGATGTTTATTTGTTCCTCATCTACAATATTTTATGACAGCTTCATTTCTACAGTATTGAAAAGTTCTACACACAGGGAAATTGCAAGCAAGCTCTGCAAACAATTTATTGTAAGGAATACTATAGGGGCAATAGTATCATTCTTTCCATTTTGTAGGTGTGTGATGAGTTTAGCAAGGGCTTTAGAATGTTGTTCAATCAATGTCAGCATTGTGTGTAGTTCATTGTTACTAAGTGATGTGTTAGCTTCTTCTGGTATTTTGTGAAACCACTGTATTTCAAGGGTAATTCTCGTCCTTTTTTAGTGGAATGTATAAAGACTAGTTCATTAAGGAGGCTACCATTTGTTGATTGAAGCATACCTTTCTCTTGTGTATTCCATGTAGCAGGAATAAGATCCTTTTTAAATCCAATAGAAGTGCCATCACAGATTATGTCATCTGGATAAATTCCACAGCTTGGGCACTGAAAGATTTGACTGAAGTTGAGATCAAGTAGTCTAACAAATGCATCCCATGCCAACCGTAATATTTTAAGGTTAGGGGTTTACGGGTATCAAGAATTAATGACATTGAGAAGAAGATACAGCAACCTCTAAGTTGCCAAAACTGACAACCTCTCAGCTGCCAAAACTTGCAACTTCTCAGTTGCCAAAACTGGCAACCTCTCAGCTGGCAATCTCTCAGTTGCCAAATCTGGCAACTCTTAGCAAAAATGGCACATTGTATGTGCAAGTTGCCAATATTGGCCAGGTAACTGGAGTTTTAATACTTACCAACAAGTTTAAAGATACCTGCCATTTTGGTAATTTGCCAAAACTAACATGAATTGCCATTTTTGGTAACTTCTATGTAATGTAAAAAATACCAATTTTGGTAACTTTTCCAAGATGATATTTGCCAAATTTGGTAGGTTAGAGAACTTAATCTGGTTACCACAACCAAAATTGGAAAAAAATATTCTTCCAAATCTGGCAATTTTATGGTATATTAAAATCCACAAGTATAAAAAGGATTGCTAAAACCAACCAAAAGTGGAGTAATGTTAAAACTGAAAGTTGCTAGGACAGGCTTGATGTTGCCAGTATTGGCAATATCGAGCCTTTCACTTGTATGTCAGAAATTTTCATTAGTGAAAGCTTCAAGGAGTAGCCAAAATTGGCTAATCCTGAGGGTTGCTAAAGCTAAAATAGTCTATTTGACTTTAAAAGCCATTGATCAGGGGTGCAGGAAGCATCAAGCATCCATAAATATTTTCAGTGGCGTAGCTAACGGGTGTCAGCACACTGTACTATATATTACTGAAACAATTGAGATATTCTAATAGAACAGTCAATGACTCTAATAAAGCAGTCACAGTATATTCAGAGTAGTGTAGTCAACTATGTAGTTATAAATATTGATTTTGATTATCAGCAATAGAATATGCAGCCATTGCTATCAGATCGAGACCTTTTTTTTGGTCTTCAGCTTTACCACTGGGCACCCATAAGTTAAACATCTTCCTACGCCCCTGTTAATAAATGTACTAAATGTGTGCATTGAGGGTACAATATGCAAACGCTGACCTACACCACATGCTATATATATATATATAAGTCTTGGGACAATGAACTGCTGGTGTCTAGACAATCCATGTCAGCTACCTAAATTCCAGTGAATGATGTTCCTATATAGTAAGGTTGAAACTTACTCCATTGTATAAAGGAGATAATCCATGCAGGATAGTCAGGAAAAATCTCCTTTCTCCATCTTTTCAAACATACTTTATGTAACAGCTTTACACAGGCTGTAGGACCAGGTGTCCTACAGACCTTCAGCACTTGTGCTGTAAAGCCTTAATAAATAAATACTGGGTCTGGGATTTTTTCTGCATTCTTCAATGTTTCAGTTACATGTTTCTGACTTCCTGTATTCACAGGGTTTAACCTTCTCACGGGATAGCATTTAATAAAATAATAAATCCTTTAAAAATGTATATCATGCAATAATACTGTTAAAATACAAGTTAACAGCTTGCTGTGCAATGTAAAGTTCATATAACACTGTCATAATGTTTTATTTAATTCCTGCATGTATGTATAGTCAGAGTAAATGAAAAGTTTCTATCATGATCAGCTGAGGGAAATACTTAGGGGAATACTATATGTACTCTTATGTACAAAGCAGCTGGATAACTATAATGATTCAGAGCTATTTCTGACATTATTTCAGCAGCCATTTGAAGTCAATGTATGGAAAGTCCCACTGGCTATATATGTACATGGATGCATGTTATATTCACTGTGTTGGCTTTAACTACACTGGATGAAGACTTCCAGCCTGGATGCTTCAAAATTATCATGCCGTCAACAAAAGGTTATTCTATAAAGGGCACACCACTTTTCATTACACTCCTTACACAATGAAACTTAACTTACATTGAATAAAATATTAACCAGTTTCTGTTGTTATTAAGTGATGAATTATATTCCATACTACTTGCTGCTACTCTCACCATTCTTACAAACAGTTTAAATGAAGACTTCTATGTGCTAATTCATATGTGACCCAGTTTGGGAAAACTGGTCTTATTGCCTATTTAAAAGTATCGAGAAATGCCGAATTTAGGTATTTAGTGTGTTATAGCTTGCTAATGGTTGAAGCTATGTGTACCAAATTTTCACACGTTTTACACCACTTCCTTACCTTCCACAGCATCCACTGTGTAAGTAGCCATCAACTAAGTTTCCTGCCATTTTAGATAGTTTTTAAACCAGGGTTGACTGTATCAGGCGGGCAAGATGGTGTTCAAAAATTGAAAAGGAAGGTATAGGGATGGATTAGGCCAAGTTATGGGCCATTGAGGTCTCAAAATTGGCTAAAATGAAAGGAAATTCACAGCAGATATATTTATTCAACACCACAGAGCTGTACAGCCACATACAGTCATCCCCAGGCTAACCAGAGCTCCATTAAGGCCCCAAACCACAGGTACAGATCGCCACTGGGCTTGGGAAAAGCAGCCAGCAAAACCATACCACTCAAGTCTAGCTGATTTTGATTGTGGAATTAGATAGTTTATTCATTAGTGTAGCTTTGCGTCCTGGGTGAAAATTGAATCTGCTGACATGGGAAATAAGACCGGTTTTCTCAGACTGGGTCACATATATTGGCTGACCATGTATTTCCATCATGCCAATATCTTTTGTGACCAATTTTTGACTATCTAGATTCCTTTCTGTCCTCTGTCATGATTCCATAGCCCACAAAAGGAGTTGATTATCTTAAATGGCTACAGCATTGAGAGGAGTAAAATTAAACAACTGTATGTATATATTTGTTTGAATACATCAGTGAAGCATTTCTACTTTACATGGTTGTTCTATTAGAAATATCCACATATGGTAACGAGTATGGTAATCTTTTCATGTAGCCACACTGCATAATAGCTAGCTGTATCAACAGATAAAAATGTAACAAGTGAAATTTAATTGGCTGAATATATTGGTACTATGTAGCTATAGTGTATATTCCAATGGAGAATATCTTGAACAAGAAAATAAATCTGAGAATGTATCCATGAGTGTATGTCTACAAATCTATATGCATGTACTGTATTACAACTTTAATACCAATAAGATCACATTCATGTCAAGAATTAAGTACCAGGTATATACAGGATATCATGTACAGGGGCGTAGCCAGGATTTTTTTGAAGGGGGTTTGGATTTAAAGTGGAATGTCTTAAGGGGAAGGCCTGGATGCTTCCCCTAGGCCATGTGTAAACGAAAATGATGCCATACACATGCAAAACGTGTCCTAAGGCAGTAACATTAAAAGGTGCTGTTTGTGCATCTAAAAAGCTAAAACCTGCACACTGCTGTTAATGCAGCTTACAGAAACTATAAACCTATTGTAAAACTAACTAATCTTCACTCCCAGACAGCATACAGCCAACTTCAATTTCCTAGCACATGGAAGCCCTCCACACTCGAGTCCCTTAATTGGCAATACTTCTTTCCAGCTAGACTATACATTATTCCAGGCTGATCTTCCTGTTAATGGTCAATAACTTCAGACTTGGCTTGCACTCCAATATGTTCGAAACATCACATGCCCACAACATGTAACAATAAACAAACCAACATCAGGTAAATATACATCAACAATTCACAGTTTGTGCTAACCTGACACATGTATAACACGACCACTCAAGTTTACAGCTGCTGCCTTGTAATATGTCTCAACTAACCACTGAACAGTCCTTCGCCATTTCACTCGCGCCATTTCAACCATGCATCACGTGCACAATTGATCACGTGATGCAATAGATATGGTTTATGTGATGTGACCCTCAAGAGTACATGTACAGTATATTTTGCATGTCAATTGTCAGTCGTACAAAAATCCTGAATAGGAATCACAGCAACCAATGATAGATGACCAAACATTTTCAAATCCTTTCGAAGTATCTGATTGACTGATATCACCAGCAAAATAAATTGTAACTGACAACCGTCTTGCAATCTACTGTAGTACACCAGTGGGCAAGTAGCTACCGGATTGGTGTGATGTTAATTTTTAAAAATTCTGCCTCTGAAAGGGGGTTCCGGTCGTCCAAACCCCCCTGCTGATGTATATGATGGTATCTTAACGTGATATTGTCAGTGTTGGGAGTAACGCATTACTTATGCAACGCGTTATGTAATATTATTACTTTTATGGTAACTATGTAATATAACGAAATATGCTATAAAAACAGGTAATATAACTCAAGTTATTTTACTTACAAATGTAATGAGTTACCTAAGTAATATAGTTAGCTACTGTAACAAATCTAATATTATGTAATATTATTACTACAAGTAACGAAGTTACTAATCTCGTTAGTAATCCACTGAGTAACGCCTAGCCACAACAAAGTAATGAAGCCTACTGAATGAAGCTTATTCACCAGCTACTTACTTATAACCAAGATTTGCACATTGCCAACAATGCAATCATGTCATGTGATAAGGTGGTAGTTTCACACGTGACAGCTTAAGGCTATGGACACAAAGTAATATGATATAGTTACTTTATTGTATGGGTAATATGTAACTGTAACTAAATAGTTCAGTTGCAAGTAATATGTAACTAGTTACTTTTACAAGGTAACTTGTCCAACACTGGATATTGTTATGTGAAGCAGTTACCTAAAATACCTTCTGCCCACTGCCTCAAACTTAATTTTGAGGAATTTTTAAAGCCTCACACTGAAATAAATGCTTTGAAGTGGTAATAGTAAATAGTAAAATAACTACAATCGTGACTGGATTTTGGAAAAACAATCCAAATCGCACATTTCCTAGAAGTCGAATTTTGAGATAAACGATTTTAAAGAATTCAAGCCAGCATAACTCTCCAAGGATAGCAAGTACGCGTATGAAATTTATACACCTATCATAGGGTTTCCAACTCAAAATAGGAAGGTGCTTCCTTTTGTTGTTTCTGGTGATTTTCACACAGACTGACCTTTAAGATAAAGCAAACAAGTGCTAATTTATTATTGGATTGCTTGTAGCATTGGGTATCAGCATAAGTTTAGCACACAAAAACATACAAAAAGTGGTCACGTGACCAAAAATATCATAATAGTTAAATTGGGCAGCTTATTAGAAAATCACTTTATTTTAGGGTGACTGAAGTCACAATTAGTGTATTTCCTTGCTTTGTACTAAAGACTTCTACATCTTGTAGTGCTATAGCACATCCTTTATATGTGAAATGGGATTGTTAGCCATGTGACCACTTTTTGGGTATTTACAGTTAAAATTGCATTGATATTGAAAGTAAAAACAGTTTAATAATATATTAGCACTTCTTTGTTTTATCTTAAGGTCAGCCTGCATGAAAATTATCAGAAACAATGAAAAAGGCTGAGGCATCATCTTATTTTGCAGTGGAAATCCTATATGAAGGGATTTTTGGTCACGTGGCCACTTTTTAGATATTTACATATGTTAAAATTGTGCTGATAACGACTGCTGCAAACATTCCAATAACAAATTAGCACTTGTTTGCTTTATCTTAAAGGTAAATCTGTGTGAAAATCTCTAGAAACAACAAAATGAAGCACCTTCCTATTTTGAGTGGAAACCCTACCTATCAATGTATTGCCCCACTACCCCCCCCCCCCCTCGGGCATATATGGGGCTATAGTGGGGATTTGACACAGCCGAATGCCAAATGCCCCATAGTAGGGCAAACCTATCGTGTCAAATCCCCACCGTTGGCCCCAGTTGCAACGCGGGATTTACTCGGGATTTGACATAGCGAAGCAAATTAGCTACAACAAAAAATATTTGGGTGCTTACTGAACGATCGTCAAATGCCCCATAGTGGGGCAGCAGTTTCGTGTCAATTCCCCCTGTAAAGCCCCACTTACGCCCGAGGGGGGGTGGTGGGGCAATACATTGATAGGTGCATTACACAAAAAGATCATTATTAATATTATTAGTGCTTTACAGATGCATCAATCTATTACCGTTCAGGCCACTTCCAGTACTTGTAACTGATTGTAGAGTTTCCGCCAATAAGAGAAAATCTGAGCAGTTGGACGAGCAAAGTAGTATCACGAGCGTTCACAAAGGGGTGGAGGGTGGAGGGTGGAGGGTGGAGGGTGGAGGGTGGAGGGTGGGGGGTGGGCAAGGGCTAGACTTCAAAATGGAGGCAGACCACGATTGGAGTCCAGAGACGAGATTACAGCCCTGTGCTGGCTCCTAAGTGGCTGCATATGTAGCAAAATTCACAGAAAATCGTCTGGCCAACATTAGCTATCAGGCTGTCCACTGGTTCTTGCCAAGCCAGGTCCTTCACAAGGCCTATTCAGGGGCGGATCCAGGAGCTGGCAAGGGGAGGGGCACAAACAGGCTAAGTTGTAGGTGGTTGGGGAGAGCCAAATTCTCTAGTTCAGTGCTGCATTTTTGAAGCAGCAAATAATCACCTCTTAGTAGTGTCTCATTGTTGATTTGTGCCATTTTGGCGTTTTCAGATGGTTGTGAAGCCTTAAAAGCGGTTTAAAAGGCTCCAAATGTCTAAAAACAGCAATACTATAATTATTTTTAGAGGCGCTTAATGCGCACGAAGGTGCTGGGTGACAAGTTTCGCTTTAGTTTCAGGTGAATTTGTAATAAATGTTAATAAAATGTGCATATTTTCATAAGTTTATAAACTGATCTTGGCCTAGCTGACAAAGTTTAGTGGCTATTTTAATCAGAAGTAGCTATGGCTGGCTCCTCCACAAGGTGTGTGTGTGTGTGGGTTGGGGGGGGGGGGGGCATTTGCCCCAAATGCCCCATCCTGGATCCGCCATTGCTATTATTATATTATTATTTTAATATTACTGTGCAGACCTCTGAAAAGAGTATGATGCACAGATCACAGACAAACAAACAAACAAACAAACAAACAAAAAGCTTAATCAATATAGTCTTTGCTTAAATTGATCAATGTCCTTAGAGTCAATCACGTGTTGGGGTAGAGAATTCCAGAGTTTGATAGCGGAGGGAAAGAAGGAATATAGATAAGAATCAATTCTTGTCATTGGTTGTATAAATCTCTTGCTATGGCTTCTTGTATCATGTAACATTGGTACAGGTGTTAGGTAAGAATTTGTTGAGATGTCAATGAGGTGACCTAAAACCGCCACTCGAGCTCTACACACCACCCAGAAAAGACGTCTGTTGAAACCAGCCTCGGGTAGTTTGAGTGATACTGAGTGTCAAACTACTAGTACAATAGTGTAGCTATCCACTGGAGGTGTTAGTTTGATTTTGCCTGATGTGCGATTTGGATTGGTTTTGTAAAATCTGGTCACAATTAATGAACAAATCAAATAACAAACTAGCAATGAACCTGAACATATAGATGATGATACTGGTGACAGAGGTATTCAGTGATTATCCTTCATCAAACAATACTGGCATTAGTTTTGTTACCTGAAGCCTTATGGCATGTAATAAATTAAACTGCATAGTATGCAGGGGCGGATCTAGGATTTATAAAAGGGGGGGGGGCTAACTCAAGGTACTAATCTCTTGGGTAGAGGTGTACAAAGCACACTTCCCAGCATGTGAAGCATGCTGGAACTAGGGGGGTCTGGGGGCATGCCCCCCCAGGAAAATTTTGAAAAATAGGTGCTAAAATACTGCAATTTGGAGACATTTCCACATAAAATTCATACCTGTAGATATTTTTTATACTGCCTTTAGATTATAGGTATGGCTCTCTGAAGCATTTTACTAATGGAAAAGTTTGGGTAGGTACAGACAACCAAGTACATGATGCACCCCTCTCACAATTGCACAACACTGAATAGGTGCATGTTAGAATAAGAATGTTGAAAGTGGAAAATTTTGAAATTTGAACAATACTAGATTGAATCTGAGAGCATTTTCAATGGAAATTGTGTACCTGAATTAAGTATTGTCATACATATTAACTACACAAGTAGATGAATGAAGCCCTTTAAACAGACCAATGCACTTCATTGTATCAAGAGTACATAATAAAAATAGGGAGGGAGAGTGTCTAACTGCCAATACAGCCTGTACAAAATCACTGCGTATTATTGAATAGACAATGATCTTTGAACAAATTAACACTTTTACTGATGATAGAGATCTGTTGATAGGTGTTGAGTGCTGTTGATAAGTGTTGAATAATGTAAAGCTTTTGCTCGACCAATGTGTGGATTGTCTATAATACGCAGTGATTTTGGCTGAAGGTGTCCTAGTTAGACACTCTCCCTCCCTATTTTTATTATGTACTCTTGATTGTATGTATAAGTGCAGGAAGATTTGGAAAAATTCCATATCAGAACCAACTACATGCTTCCAGTGAATGTTCTATTAGAGTAATTAGCTGACGCTCTATTAGAGTATCTCGATATTGTACACCTCCAATACTGATCCGGGTCCTTGTTGCATAAACTTTAGCAATAAATCCACTGATAATACTTTGGAAAGATGTTTATAAGATGGTTTTATGAGTATTTGTATTATTAGTG